>NW_016821802.1:126616-151219 GCF_001698545.2 Rhinopithecus bieti | reverse complement strand
TCTCAGTCTATTACTAGACTGGAGTTTAGTGATGCAATCATGGCAAACTACAACCTTGAATTACTAGGATCAAACCATCCTCCTGCCTCAGCCTCCTAAGTAGCTAGGACTACAGGTGCACACTACCAAATTTGGCTTTTTTTTTTTTTTTTTTTTTTTTTTTTTAATTTTTCTGTAGAGACAAAGTTGGCTTTGTTGCACAGACTACTGTCAAACTCCTGGCCTCAACTGATCCTCCCACCTAGGTCTCCCAAAATATTGGGATTACAGGCATAAGCCACTATGCTCAGTCCTTTTTTGCATCTTCCTAGCTTCTGGTGATAGCTTGCAATCCTTGTTCTTTGTTGAGTTATAGCTGTACCACTCCAGTTTCTGCTTCTGTTTTCACTTGGCCCTCTTCTCTCTATGTATGTTCATGTCTCTAAATTTTCCTCTCCTTGTAACAATATCAGTGATTGAATTTGTCTACACCCTAATCCAGCTTGCCCTTATGTTAACTTGATTATATCTGCAAGTGCTTTATTTCCAAATAAAGTTACGTTCGCAGGTCTAGGAAAGCACAAAGTTTCTGGGGACCCTATTCAACACAGTATAAGGAGTAACGTAATTTGATAATATATGAATATTAAAATGATTGCTCTGGCTGCAGAGAGTAACTAACACCTGTCTGGTTCTCTAATATTCTGCTTTTCTAATTTGACATAGGTCTGCGAGATTGACATGTAACAAATAGTAAATTAATTTTATGAGAAATGAAGAGATCCATTCCAATACTCCTGAAGCATTTACACTAGCGAACAAATCTGCCTTTTCTATTTTAGGCTGCTTTGTGACTATTCCATCCTTACTTTTAGATTTTGCCTACTTTCTGGTTAGGTGAAGTTGTTCATGTATTTTATAGATGAACTGTTACTGATTATATGCAATTCACACATTAAGTATACTAGCTTTCATTCATTATTTCAAAAATTACTTATTTTCTAAGTACAATTGTAGGTTCTGGGTATACACAAGTGAATGACAATAACAACAAAAATAAGAAAATAAAGGTTTTGGCCGAGCACGGTGGCTCACACCTGTAATCTCAGCACTTTGGGAGGCTGAAGCGGTGGATCACCTGAGGTCAGGAGTTCAAGACCAGTCTGGTCAACATGGTGAAACCCTGTCTCTACAAAAAGTACGAAGATCAGCTGGGTGTGGTGGTGGGCACCTGTAATCGCAGCTACTAGGAGGCTGAGCCAAGAGACTCCCTTGAGCCTGGGAAGTGGAGGTTTCAGTGAGCAGAGCAGAGATCAGCTCACTGCACTCCAGCCTGGATGACGGAGTGAGACTCTGTCTCCAAAAAAAAAAAAAAATAGAAAGAAAGAAAGAAAGAAAATAAAGTTTTTACCCATGTGTAGCTCCTATTTTAATTAAAATTGGAGAATTTAGACATTAAGAGAATATATAAAAATATAGATAAATAAAACAATAGTAGGTAATACCAGTGTTGATTAAAAAAAATACAGACCAAATGATACAGTATCGTAGGGTGTTTCATTTTAAATCAGGTGGTCAGGGAAGGCCTCTCTGAGGAAGTAAAATGTGGCAGACATGAATAATGTGAGAGTTAAAAGTCATTAATGACCCCACATTTCCTGCAGGATAAAATCAAAATTTATATAATGGGAAAGGCCTTTTAAGGTCTGTTAATAGATTAATTCCCATCTTCATCTCTTCCACTGGTTAACATAGTTAAGGGAAATATAAAAGCATTTTACAGGATGAATATGTTTTCTATTTGCAGTCCCAGAAATGACTTATGTTTACAGAGTTAAAGCATTTTAAAACATAGACATGCACACATGATATTGTTTGTTCAATTTTGTTTTTATGTTTTCCTATGGTCACAACTGCTCAAAAATTTCAAATAGTCTATCCAGGAGCAACTTCTAAGCCTTATATTTAAAACCTATCTATCTATTATCCAAATTTATAATCCTATTTGGTCCTTTTACATATATAATTCATAAATATATGTGCTTAATTATTCCCAGTAATCAAATTCATGTCAACTATTAAATTAGAATTAATATTTTAAAATTCAATGCCTTTTAATTTCTTTTTCACATCTCATGACACAATTATAAACCATGGTTAGTATTTTAACTTTTACCAATTTCGGAACCGAGTTCTAATCCTTTATCCTTCAGTAATAAATAATGATGTAGATTACAATTATCCAAAAAAACCCTCATATAGAGGAGCTGTGAAAATCCTTTCAGTATATTCCAAAAAGAAACTAAATCTCTGTAATAACAAATAGGTGAAATAATTTAATGTTCCCTCCTAGACAAGGATCTTCAAAATCAATTACACTAAAAAAAATGATTCTGGATAATGAAGTTAACTCTCTTCACCTCTTAAACACGCATGTCTTTAATTATTTGGGATTTAGCAAGGATAAAATTATTGTACTTCGGTCAAACGTGTACTCTACTGACAAAGCAAGTATAAGGCAGGAAATACCAAACATCTTCAATAGCAACATTTTAAATTATACAGTGTATGACAGTAATGGAGCAAATAAGGAGGATAACTTTTAACTACCAGGTGAGTATTCATCCAAGATGGAAAAAAAATAATAAGGAGCCCCAAACACAGGCCAAAGAGAATGTAGTTAATATGAGTCCTACATGATACTTACAGCCACAGGTAAAAGTGTGTATTAAAAGAGTGAATGATAGTACTTGTGTAATAATTGATAAATAGTATAATAGTAATGAAGTAAATGGTAAAATTATTTAATAACATGGGTTCTAACAAAAGTGATTTATCTAGAAACCAGAACAGGTTCTGTAATTATAGTTTGAAAATTATTGCACAGATTTTAATGTGTATGTGTGCTGGGGATGGGGAGTTATGGCTGTAGATATTTCCATTGTTTCTGATGTGAAGAATTGCCTCCAGGATTAAAAAGTATTGGAAGGGAGAGGAAGGCTGTCTCTGGAAACTGAGAAAGGCTTACTGCATATCCCAGTCTCCCCTCCACTCACACATACACACACAAACGCACACACAAAGAAATGCCTAGCCTTGTATGGATTCAGCCCTCCCTAGGAGGTTAGTGGAAGCCCAGGACATCAGAAAGTAGTGTGGAGTGTGTACCTATTTAGTCTTCAGATAAGTCTGGAATTTTTGTTTATTTGAAAACTATTCTCACATAGTAGTTGCCATGGACAAGCAGGGTGATAGAGAGGGCTGTCCAATTTGGCTCCTTGTGATAAGGTTGGAGAGGAGAAAGACTGCTCATTTAATCTTGGTTATCAGGACCACACCTCAACATGTCTTGATGGTGTGACACTGTGACATCCCTTTTCCCCGACTCTCTGCAAGGGCAACAAGTCTTTCCTTCTGCTCCCCCCCTCATGTGCCCTGTAACAATTAGTTTCAGTAGGATCCCTGTTCTGTGGCTGTTACTACGTTGGTTTCTTACTTGCATTTATCGATCTTTTCATTTCTGTCCTGTCCTCAAAGTTTCATCCTGGTGTAAGCTCAAGGAAGAGGTCAAGTCTTAATTGAATACCTTTCTGAAATGGGTTGGTCTAGGGTCATCCATTGTTCAAGGACTCCTAGATAATTTATTTTTGTCTGATATAAAGTCTTGTCCTATTTTTTAAAATCATAGTAATCACCATTTAAACTTCCCTTGGTATCGACCTCTTCTTCTTTTCCCCCTTTGTTTTACTCCTAATTGTTAAGTAAGCCTCCATCCGTAACAGCCTCCCTGTGTGTAGCCTCTTATTTACGCATCAGTGTGTGCAAGGTGTTGCCACCATATCACACTCTCTTGATGGAGTGAGACTGTAACGAGAGTCAAGCTCCTGGGTCAGGCAACTAGCTCCATATATCCCCACACACCTCACTCCAGTTCTTTCTGATTTCCTCCCTGATTAGTCTCAGTGTGCTTCACCCTCAATTCAGGCATGTGACTCAGGTTCAGATTATAAAATGCTGACTGACAGTGAAGGAAAAATGGTGGTGAGAGAGGAGGGTAAACCTGGAAAGGCTATGATGAGAAGCAATGAAGTCCATGCTCTGAGGCATCGGCCAAATACGATGGCACTAATGACTGTCATTTCTAGAGGCAGTCTTTGAAAGGTTTAATATGGATTCCTATCATATGAAGGTTCCATATCATACCATGGGCATGACAGCTGAGTCACACCAGGGGTTCACATCAGCAACTTCTATAAATCAATAGAATATTGGAAATAGTAGAATAAATCAATGATTAATTTGCTATAACTTGTCACTTCTTAAGCATGTTTTGAAAATAAATATATATAGTGTTTCAGTAACAAGAGGAGCTATATTGTTATTTTATTTATATGTTGGTTTGTTTATATTAAAATACTGACTGAATTATTTTTATTTTAAAATGTACAATGTGTATTGTGGACTATAGTCACCCTGTTGTACTGTCAAATACTGAGTCTTATTCATACTATCCAGCTCTATTTTTATAAATATTTTGAATATTTTGTAAATATTTAAACATTTTTGTAAATATTTTGAATATTTGTGAGTTTAAAAATTGAGTTTGTAACTTGACCCTATGTCTGTTAACAATTTATAAAGTCATGGAGAAAAATGAAATCTTGGAAATATATTGCAACTCCTGTGTGTAAATTTGACAATTCTTCCAACAATCTTGAAATAACTAGGTTATGAGTGAATTGTTTTCCATACAATTTTACCATACATTGTGTTTTTATGTAACTAGTTTTTAATTATCTTCTTAATATAATCATGAAATTAATATCTTTGTGAAGTCATAAGTATAAACATTGATGTATTTACTAATATCAACAGAACTAAAAAAATATTTTTCTCAGGACAGATCACAAATTAACAAATCTTAATTTCTTTGGATGATGAGAAAGACATACAAATATAAAAAATGAAAACGATTTGTCCTCACTGTAGCTTTGTTTACTCATTTTGCTTTTATATTATGTCTTTTCTTTCTCTCTTATTTTGGTTTCAAAACTACTGAAAATCCATTACATAAACCAAAATAAGAGACAACAAAAGACACAACATAAAAGCAAAGAAGACAGGAAAATAAATTGATATAACTGTAACCAGGTCTATTATCTAGAGAGTTTCAGAATGGTTTGTTACTTGCATTTATCTATCTTTTCATTTTGGTCTTAACCTCAAAGTTTCATCCTCATGTAGACTCAAGGAAGAGGTCAAGTCTTGATTGAATACCTTTCTGAAATGTGTTGGTCTAGGGTCATCCATTGTTCAAGGATTCCCAGAGAATTTATTCTTGTCTGATATAAAGTCTTGCTCTATTTTTTTACGGTCATAGTCAAGCTATCACATTTTGTCCCACAGCAGGTATAAGTTGGCATTCCTGGACTAATTTCTTACCTACCAGAGGTTGTTTCCTGCCACCCTTACTCTAAGACTAGAATAGGTTATTTGATAAATGCGTATGTAAGAATACTTTGATCCTTTTTTTTTTCCTAGAGAACTTAAATTGTTTAACATGATTAGTTTTTAGTATTTGACCCTGACACCAAGGCCGAGTCAGGTTTTACTATATAAAGTTCTCTGTACTAAGGATTTTTAACTCATATAATGCCATTGTATTAGTCTGTTCTCACACTGCTGTGAAGAAATATCCAAAATTGGGTAATTTATAAAGGAAATAGGTTTAATTGACTCATAGTCTGCAGGGCTGGAGAGGTCTCAGGAAACCTACAGTTATGGCAGAAGGTGAAGCAAACATGTCCTTCTTCACATGGTGGCAGCAAGGAGAAGTGCTGATCAAAAGGGGGAAAAGCCCCTTATAAAACCATCAGATCTTGTGAGAAGTCACTCACTATCACGTAAACGGCACGGGGGTAACCGCCCCATGATTAAATTACCTCTCACCAGGTCCCTCTTATTTCACGTGGAGATTATGGGAACTACAATTTTGGATGAGATTTGGGTGAGGACACAGGCAAACCATATCACCCAACAAGTGGTAATTTTAGCAGATCAGAAAACTGAGGAAATAAAAAGTTAAGTTACCAGCCCAACATCGCGGAACTAAATGATGGACTTGGCTGGCTGAGACAACAA
Organism: Rhinopithecus bieti; assembly: GCF_001698545.2. Classification (NCBI taxonomy): domain Eukaryota; kingdom Metazoa; phylum Chordata; class Mammalia; order Primates; family Cercopithecidae; genus Rhinopithecus; species Rhinopithecus bieti. The sequence continues at coordinate 145,099 of NW_016821802.1, read as the reverse complement.
CGTTAATCTTCATGCTACACTAGCTTGATCCTGAGCACTCAGTTTCAATAGGCAGGATTCTTGTATTTTTGTTTGCATTATATCCCAGTATATATCATGGTGTGTACATTTAACAAGCAGTAAATAAACGTTTTTGTTGAATAAACTAATAAATGATATTGTCACAATTTTCTACATTAAATACAAATATCATTACTTATTATACATTTTGAGTTCCTAAGAAAAACCATGAGGGACAGCCTAGAAAAGCAATTAAGAATGAAAGATTCAGAGATAGACTGCCAGGGATTGTATGTCTCCTCTACCAGTTGCTAATCATGTGATCTTATGCAGTTTGCCTATCTTATGTCTGTCTACATGTCTCATATGTAACTTGGATATGAGGACATAAATATAACTTACCTTATAGCATTGTAGAGGAAATAAATATTCACAGTGTCTGACATAGATTTTGTTCTCAATTGATGTTGAATACTATTTTTGTTGTTAATGACAAACTTGTTTATTTTAAGACCCCCAGAGGATGCCTAAAACCATGGATACCACCAAAACCTATATGTGCCCTGTTTTTTCCTATATATACATACCTATGATAAAGTTTAATTAATTAATCAGGCCTGGTAAGAGATGAACAACAATTAATAATAAATACAATAATTATAACAATTTTCTTTAATAAAAGTTATATGAATGTTCTCTCTCTCTCAGAATATCTTATTGAACCATATTCAGCTATTTTCAGGTAACTAATTCTTGAGAAAGCAAAACCACATGTAAAGGGGTATGACTGTATTTAGACTGTCTTTTGGTAGCATAGCAAAGTTGAATTCTCTACAAAATAATTTATTTGTATATATTTAATGTAATCCTTTATTCATTTTATCTACAAATATTTATCAATCACTAATCATATTTATAGGCATTTTGTTTGTCACTGAGATATCAAAGTGAGAAAAATATCCATTCTGGACCATAGAGTCTAGTGGAATAGCAATGTGAATATGTGTTACAAAATCAATGAGACATAGGACAGCAATTGTGGGGACAGGTACATTATTTATATCGTTAAAATACATTAAAAATTACAATTACTATAATATATTAAAAGTTACAGGAATAATAGACTACCTGTATTTTTCCAGAATACCATATAAGAAAAGCAGTAATATCAATTTAAAAGGAAACTCTATAAGAAGACAGGGCCAGATCACTAGGGTCTTACAATTTATGTAAGCATTCTTGACATTTATTTCAAATGCTCTGAGACATTACCACAGTCAAGGAGGAAACTGAGACCTTAACAACTTCAAGTTTTCCCTGGCTCTTGTGTTAATCTTAGATTATTCTGATTAACAGAGCCAGAAACAAGCCCTTTTTTAAAAAATAAAAATGAAATATATCTATATTCTCTGACTTACCCATTTTATTTTCTTGAAAAGTATAATTTGAATAAAACTGTATGAAAATTATTTGTATGCCTGATGTTCCCTTTTCTTTACATTCTAAATCTATTATCGTATCATCAATAAATGGACCTCAGCCACTTCACATTTTCAACTACTCAGCATTTCAATACCCACTTCCCCAGGCAACATTGCTGACACAAATTTTCCTGACTACATTGCAGATTCAGTTTTCCTCTGTTTTCTGATCTCTCCTCAATTAAGTGTCCAGTGTTTCATTAACTATATTCCTTCTCTTAGATTCTCCCACTGCAAATTCAGTTGTTTACAGAACTAATCATACAGAGCGATTCTACCCTGCTCCCAAATCTCCTTAAAGATGTGCATATTCATAGCTATCACTGCATGTAGCAAAAAACCCTCTCGTGCCCCCTAATAATCTCTTAGAAACTAGTGAAAATTATAGATCATAATTTATTATTACACACATAGAGACATACACACAGGCACACACAATGCAGATTTGATTCTATCATTCAGACAAAATAGTTGTGTTGTATGAAGTATAAAATACAAGATTGTCAATTTCCTTGTTATTAGAATGGCCTCTATTTTTTTCATAGTAATTATTTGGGATATTACATTAATATTTACTTTGCATTTTAACTAGAGAATAGTCAAAGGATATTAATATTTTAAACTCTCAGACCACCTTAATGTTTATAAATATTTGTAAAAAAGGGTTTGTTTAAGCTATTATATCAGAAGTGCTAAAAAGTAGCTGCAGGCACTGAACATTGATAACTAGACAGATATTGCTCTGAAATAGCCCTTGGTTACAATCGACTAATTAGTCTGTGACTGATTACACTCCTCTAAATAGTTTATTTAGACATATCTTACAGATTAGATTCTGTTAAAATATTTCAAATAAGACTTGTTTTCCCTAAGTTTCAATAAGTTTTTTTTTTCATTAATAACAACCTTAGAGTAAAAAAAAAGTGCAGGTTTTATCTAAGGAGTAATGAAGGGAATACATAGAATTAACTATAAAGCCGATGCCCCATTAATCCAAATAACTATCATTCCAGATACCCAGAGACACAAAGACAATTATTTTAGGAACATCAAATTTTAATATTTCCTCAATCTACGGTAATGGTAGAAATGAGATAGCAATTTCCCAGAAGAAAACTGAAGTGCAGGTAGAGTGTGATCATGAACTTTTTTATGCTTATCATTAACTGTAATATACAGAACATCTAAAACATACTAAAAGATTCTGAAAGATGTTTCCCTTTGGAAAGTAAACGTGATCATATTTCACCAATCATTGAACAAACAACAAAAACAAATCTTTATTAGCCCTTTGACCTTACCTAAAGTTATTCTCTTTCATTTCTTTGACCTTTAAGCTTTGTGCTAGTGTTCCACATTAAAATTTTGTTTGTTTTCTTTTCTTTCTCTATCTTCCATTACCTCTCAACTCATTATACTGAAATCTTCTTTCAAAGAATTTCAAGGATTGAACTATTTCGATTCATTAGATAATTTTTGGGTTTTTATCGCTTTGAACTTTCTGAGAATTTTGGGTAAATAATCGAACCATCCCCTTGAAACTCTCTTTTCCCTTCCAGCACCATTTCTTCTGTTCTTCTGATTGTCTTCTATCTCTATATTTCTCTTTTCCTTACAGTATTTGACTTATTTTTCTTTTTCTTTTTTTTTTTTTTTTTTTTTTTTTTTTTTTTGCATACGTTAAATGAATTTTATAAAAGCTATAATAGTCCCTTGGCAAATTGCTGTTGTTTTTTACACTCTCTCAAATTAAATGCCTTTACTACTTCTCATTTTTTCCCCAGATCCACTTTGGATGCTGAGATGTAGGACTTTATTCTCAGTGCAACAACATCCATATTCTTTAGAGACCCTCAGCCATTTCACTAAGTTAATTACTACTATTGTACTCACTCCAATCCACCTTCCATCAAGCTGTAAAAGTAAAAGAATTATTTTGTAATGTGAAAATCACCTAGTCAAAATTCAAGAGTTTCACATTTTTCAGGAAAGATTTCAAACTCCTTACCTTTGTATGTACGAAATCCAGCCCCTTCCACCAGTTCTACATATTTTTTCTATCCATAAAAGCTCTTTAATAAAATCACATGATTTTTCTTCTTTGTATAACATTATTATATCCAGTCTTAAATTGAGTACCACACGTTTGTCAAGCACTTTTTTCAAACTCTGGGTCAACAAAGAGGAATACAACATAAATTCTTTTTTATTTTATTTTATTTTTTTTTACAAGAGAGCTCTCCATCTTCTAGAGTGAAGATGCCAAGTAAAAAGATAATAGCAATACTGAGTGTTAAGTGTTATAATGATAGAGAGACGTGCATATAATACATAAAAGAGGATAGCTTAATTTAAACTGGCTTGGGCCATGGAAAACTTCTAAGAGAAGAGAAGGATGTCTTAAGTCTTAAATAATTCAAAACTTTAGGTGAAAAACAAGGTGAAAAATGAAGTATTGAATGTCAAGAACCATTTTAAAACATGTTTTCCAACTATCTAGCAATGTATGTTGCTAAATGTTATCTCCAGGCTTAGACTTTCCCTGATCTATGATTTTTGTTTTTAACAGCTTTCTCAGTATCTACACTTGACTGTCTAATATTCATCTAATTGTTTACTATACATCTTCTCCCACTAAAATGTACTTAGGAAGTGACACATATTAGTTACTTAATAAATATTTGGTAATCAGCATCATAAATATAGGATTTCATTTTCAAACCATATAAGTATTTTGTAAATGCCAGTACTATTGAAAATTTGAAAAGTCAAATGTGGTATAAAAGAAGTAAAAAATGCTCTGTAATTTTTTTTCTACTATTCTAAAATAACTAAATAGGTGCTAATACAGTTCTCCCATTAATAGGAGACTTTTTGGATCTTGCGCTATTTTTTCATCGGAATAAAGATTAAATAATCTTTATCTTCATATATTTGTTTTCTTCAAAAACTTTTAACCCGGGACTATGTTAAAATGTTTACATATCATTACATGTAATGTTTGCGACTAACATCTAAGACAAATTCAGTCATTTGACTCAAGATTTAGTGAGATTAAAAAGCATGGCTAAATTGGAAGACAGAGTGAAGATTTGACTCTGAGAAGCCTAACCCCACATCATATGTTTTAAGCTACTCTCCTCTCCATAGTTTGATGGATGTAAAAGAATGTAATAAATAAATAGATCTTTATTCTTTCTTCTAAAATTAAACTAATTTGAATTCTTTCAAAACCTCAATTCTGTGAAAGATAACCAAATAGCCAGACTTGTTTTTTTTTAACATAAGTAGATTTGATCTGGTATCAGAAAAAATGTAGACCAGTTTTATATAATAAAATTACATATATGAGTGTATGTGTTATACATATATATCCACACAAATACATACAAACATTATATCTATAAATATTTGTAAGTATTTGGATGAAAAATATTTATCTACAAAGTCACAGTTATTCCTTTTGTTCTCTTTGATAATGTTGTGCAAGTATTTGTTGTTTAATTTTTAAAAGGCACACAATGTATATTTCAGTGCAGGTAGACTAGCTTCTTTCATTTCGTTTTCCTCAGTAATTTATACCTGCTCTTTGCTACCACACTTGTTATTAATTAAAAATGTCCCTAGTCATGTTCGACCTCTAGTTTTAAATAAAGACATTTTAATGGAATGAATTTAAAATTTACTCTATAAAAATATTCAGCCTCTCTTTTTTCCTTCGTCTTTGTAATTCGTCTTCTAAAACCCCTTTGATAATCTCTGGTGCTAGAGCGCTATGTAGGTTTATTATTTCTAACTTTGTTTCAAAGAGCTGAACTCATCTCCTCTGGCCCGGATTTAATTAAATACAGGTATAATTTCTAATTTCCCATTAAACTTGTTTAGCAATGTTATATTCCTGAGGGGTAGTTTGATTTCTCCCCCGCCCCCCGCCGCTTTTTGTGGACAGTTTGTGTCAAAAATTAATTCTGATTTCAAACAGAGGAAAGTTTCTCTTATCCAGTTTCCTGAACTATCCCAAGACCTGCAATGGGCAAGATGCAGTTAACTCTTCTTTCTGATGATTCTTGTCTGAAACATTTCAAACAACAAAGATCCCTCCTGAGAAAATTATATTCAGTCACTATAACCTTTAAGAGAAAGGATTTGACTTCAAATGTTCTGGGATCTTTTTTTTTCTTCTTTGTGAACAGTAGATTATTATTCTTTGTACTAAATTAATGTCTGAGCAAAGTGAATGTCAGAAATTTGGCCCATACAATATTCCATTTTCTTGTCAGTATATACCAGGTCTTTTGGCAGAAGCAGAAAGGAATAGCAAGCCACTTTGAATAAAATGTGCTGAAATAATCAAAGGGAAACACCAACACATTAATTTTGCTGCTAAATTGTTAAGTTATAGCCATAGCAAAATATGGACTTAAAACTCTGCTTTATAACAATGTCTTAATAGAACCAGTGCCTTACCGAAATGTTAAACCTCTCATGTTTGTAATTAAGCAGCATACTTATATCAAGTTAGTCTAAATTATTTTTCATTTATAAGCAATGAAGACTTTTAAGTACTTCTATTGAGTTTCCCCATAGAAAATAACTAAAACATGTACAGGCAGATGGTAAAGCATATTTTGAAGCCAGAATGAGAGAGTATTGAATCTCCCACATTTTCTGATAATTTCAGCATTGTACATGTGTATACAATACATACTAGGGTGTACTGACTTATTGTTGCACTGCAGGCTAGCTCCATTTTTCCCACCTACAGAAAAGTGTTTGGAGTTTATTTGTTAGGTTAATTTTGTATCTTGGCTATTTTGAATAGTGCTGCAACAAACATTTCTTTTCACTTCAATTTATCTCATGGTTAGTTCAGTTTACATAATCTTTTGAGAGTTATAATGAATTGAAAAAAGGTTATCTCTTTAAAGTAGTTCAGATGAATTGAGCAAACCTCGAGGCAACCAGTGTAGGTAGCAATCAATGAAAGGCCCTCAAGACTCATGGATTTACTATAAACCTCAAACATAAGTAATGAGTGATTGCTCACCTGCATGGAGATGAACACACTGCCTAACTTGATTTGTCTTCTATTAAGTCTTTATTGGTTAGCTTTTGACACACATACACACACACTTTCTCTCTCTCTCTCTCTCTCTCTCTCTCTCTCTCTCTCTCCTCTCTCTCTGTCTCCAAAATTTAGTAGCTTGAAATACAAACCTTTTATTTTATTTTATTTTATATTTTTAGTAATACATAATAATTGTACCTATGTATGGGGGTAAACTTTGATATTTCAGAACATGTGGAGAATGTGTAATGATCAAATCAGGACAACTAACTTACACATTACTTCATTTATTATTTATTATTTATTTGTGTTGGGAGCATTCATAATCCTCTCTTTCAGCAGTTAAAAAATATATGATGAATTATTGTTAACTATAGTCTCCCTACAATCCTATAGAAAACCAGGAGTGGATGCTCCTATCTAGACGTAGTCTTGTATCTGTTCATTAACCTCTCCATATCATCCTCTCCCTCCTACCATTTCCATCATCTAATAACCACAATTCTACTCTCTTATTCCATAGCTCAACATTTTCAATTCCCACTTTGATATGGTTTGGCTCTGTGTCTCCATCCAAATCTCATGTTGAATTGTAATCCCCAGTGTTGTAAGTGGGGCCTGATGGAAGGGGATGGGATCATGGGGGTGGTTTCTAAGGATTGATCACTATCCCCCTAATGCTATTTCATGACAGAGTTCTCACAAGACCCGGCTGTTTAAAACTATGTAGCACTGTCCTCTTTGCTCTCTCTCTCTCTCTCATGCTCTGCCATGTGAAGATGTCCCTGCTTCTCCTACACCTTCTGCCATGATTGTAAATTTTCTGGGGCCTCCAAAGCCATACTTTCTGTACAGCCTGTGGAATTATGAATCAATCAAACCTCTTTTCTTCATAAATTACCCAGTTTCAAGTAATTCTTCATAGCAATGTGAGAACAGACTAATACACACGTATGGGTGAGAATGCACAGTATGTTTTTTTTGTAACTGGCTTATTTCACTTAAGAAAATGAGCTCCAGTTTCATTCATGTTTTCACAAATGAAAGGATTTTATTCTGTTTTATGGCTGAATAATATTGCATTGTGTATATACTATATTTTCTTTACCTATGGATCTGTTGATGAACACTTAGGTTAAATTCATATCTTGGCTATTGTGAATAGTCTGCAGTAAACACGGAAATGCATACATCTCCAGTATACTGATATTTTCTGTGGTAAAAAAAATTCAGTAGTGGATTGTTGGATAATACGGTATTTTCATTTTAGTTTTTTGAGGAACCTGCATACTGTTGTCCATAATGTGTATACTACTTTACATTCCCAGCAACAGTATAATTCCCTTTATCTTTTTATCCTCACCAGCATCTGTTACTTTTGTCCTTTTGATAATAGCCAGGTAGGTGGTTGAGATGATACCTCATTGTGGTTTGGAGTTGTATTTCCGTGATTAGTGATGTTGAACATTTTTCATACATTTGTTGACCAATTATATGTCTTCTATGGAGAAATGTCTATTCATGTCTTTTGCCCATTTTTTTTTTTCAATGTGTTTACTTGCGGGGGGCGGGGGGTTGGTGTTTAATTGTTTGATTTGTTTTTATATTCTGGATATTAATCCCTTCTCAGATGGATAGTTTGCAAATATTTTCTCCCATTCTACAGTTGTCTCTTCACTTGGTTGATTGCTTTCTTTTCTGTGCAGAAGCGTTTATGTTTGAGGTAATATCATTTGTCTATTTTTCCGTTAGTTGCCTGTGCTTTTGAGGTTTCATCAGTAGAATCAAAGCCAGACCAATGTCTTGAAGCACTTACTCTATGTTTCCTTCTAGTAGTTTTATAATTTCAGGTCTTACATGTAAGTCCTTAATCTATTTTGTTTAATTTTATAAATGGTGAGAAATAGGGGTGTAGTTTCATTCTTCTGCATATGGTTATTCAGTTTTCCCAGCACCATTTATTGAAGTGGTTATTCTTTCCCCAATGCATATTCTTTACACCTTTGTCAAAAATAAGTTGACTTTAAGTGCACGGATTTATTTTTGGATTTTCCATTGTATTCTATTGGTCTGTGTATTGGTCTGTGTGTCTATTTTTATGCCAGTATCAAGCTGTTTTGGTTAATGTATCTTTCGATACAATTTGGAATCAGGTAGCATGATGCTTCCATCTTTGTTCATTTTGTGTAGCATTGCCTTAGCTATTTGGAATTATTTTTGTTGTTCCATAAGAATTTTAAGGTTTTTTCTATTTCTGTGAAAAATGTCATTGGTATTTTGATAGGGATTACACTTAATCTATAGATTGCTTTAAGTAATATAGATATTTAAACAATATTTTTTTTTCTAATTAATGAGCTTGGGATAATTTTTAATTTTTTGTGTCTTCAATTTTTTTCATTGGTGTTTTCTAGTTTTCTTTGCAAAGGTCTGTCACTTCTTTGGTTAAATTTATTTCTAAGTATTGCATTTATTTTACATAACTATGGTAAATGGGATTGATTTCTTGATTTCTTTTTCAGCTATTTTGTTGTTGGTGTGTGGAAACACTAACATTTTTAGAATGTTGATTTTGTATCCTGAGAAATATCCTGAATTTTTTTGTCATTTCCAAGAGGTAGTTTGGGGAAACTTAAGGTTTTATAAAATATGAGATCGTGTACTTTGCAAACAAAAATAGTTTGACTTCAAGGTGCATATTACCCATTTGATTCTTATCCTATGATACTTTGGATAGTTTTAGGTGTGTTTCTCCTGAAACACTATCTTTTATTGAGAAAGGGTTCATACTTCAGAGCACTTTGTTTATCCAAAGTCGGCCACAAGGCCCTAAACCTGCAGATAGTCAACATGTTTGATGACTATTTATGATTATAATAGTCCATAATCTCAATATTATAGCATGTAGAAAGTTATTTACAGTACAGTGTAAGTGAGGAAACAGTGATGAAGGGTAGGACGATAAAGCTGGTAATGTTAATACTTGTTTCAGTATTAGCATCTTCTGATTTTTTTCGTTTTTTCTAGAAGAAGGCAAATAGGCAAATGTTATATTATAGTTTATTCCTTCCATTCCTCCATCTTCCCCTAAATAACTGAGCTATTTGTGGACTAGCAATGTAACACCCTATCTTAGCCCGTCTTACAGGAGAAAAATCAAAGGCATAAAGAAGGAAAGAATACATAATTTGCAAAAGCACTCATTTTTCTTGAGCTTCCCAATTATTTCCAAGCAGCCAAGGATTGCTTACTCTTCCTAATAATTGTTTTGAGCACTATTTTGTATTAATAGTCAAAACTCATAGGTTTGAATAGAAATAGTACTCTTCAATGGAAGAATCAAGTTATGGCAGAAAATTAATCGAATCATGTTCTAAATTAAAGATTTTGGTGCCCTTGATTCTGTCCTCCTTAAGACCTTGGGACGATTCAGCTGGCAGTCTGGTTTCTATTTCAAAGCATTAAAAATGAAATCCCAGGGGAGAAATTCTGTGACTTGATTTGTTCTTGAGATTAAAATAAGCATGAAAGGAAACAGAGAAGTATATGCAAAGAAGAGTTTAAATTAACAAATAATTGCAATAATAATAACACAGTGTAAAATAAACACAAAAGTATTACCTGATAATTGTTCTTGATGAAAAGTACAGGTTTCATATCATGAAAACACTTTACATTCCGATGCTGTTTGGAATTAATTGTATATCCTAATCAGAAAAGAATTGCAAAGTAAATACATATTAATTTAATTTGTTAAATGTTAAAAATATATGTTTTAGTAAGTACTAAAGTTATGGGTGCATTAAGCAAATGCAGCTCATTCAGCACAAAGTGTGATTCTATGCAAAAATGCCAGAATAGCTAGTGGGTAAATCTGACCTGTTACTTGAAATAGTTGGTTTGAAAGCTAATACTAGGGCTTGGTAATGCGCCTTCCTCAAAGCACAATGCAGATTTATCATGCTTTTCCTTTGGGGTAGATGAAGTGCTGACATAACAGTTCATTGCAGAAATCAGCCTGTTCAAATCCAAAAGGACAAACTACTTCAGAAACACTTTACCTCTTTAAAGGCAGTTTTTAGAGCTGTTGTACTCTGGAACTTTGTCCGAAGTATGTCCTCGTTTAAGAAACCACCTTAAATAAATATATCTTGTGACCTTCACTTCTCATCCCCTCTGGCATATATAACATGTTATTGAGAGAGAAAAAAAAGTCTCCTCTTTTATTTAAAATTGCGTGTATATATACTTATATCTACCTTATTATAATTTCTAACTAACTATCTAAATGTGCTTTACATATGACCTCTTTCAGGAAAACAGAAAAAAACAGAAAACTAAATAACACCAGATTTATCTCTGTATCTTTTGGAGAAAATATTGTTTCAATAGTGTACACCCATGCACCCGTGCATACACGGGCACACACGGACACACACACACACACACAGACACACATATTACTTTAAAGTTATTCTCTTTGATATCCCTCCAGGCTACGCCAGCATTCTATTTTCTTAGACTAAAGCAATTGACTTATGCTGATCCTTCTGTCTTCAGCAGTTTACTTACTATTTTGAATTCTCTAAACCCACTGTTAAATATTTTCACCAAAATCTTGGTGAAAGCACAAAAGTGTTATTTTTGCACAAATATATAATGCAGTGATATTTGTGTTTAGAAATGTTTACTCATGTTGTTACAGTTTCTTACCGTTTAACATAGAATTCAAAAGCCTCCAGTTTTCCTGCATGCATCTTCTGAAAGGCAGTGTAACTTCGTTTTTGGAGAGCTCAGGATCTGTAGCCTCACTGTCTGGAACCAAGACACAACACTGATGCTTACTTATGAAAAGTTAGACAAATAATTGTATAGTACTGGGCCTCATTTTCCTTATCTCTAAGATAGGGATAATAATCACATTTTCCCTGTATACTTGTTTTAAGAATTAAATGTGTTAATATAGGTAAAACACATAAATGGTACCTGGAATATAGACAATGCTATTTATTATTTGCTATAATTAAACACTATATAAATTCAGATAACATTGGTTTATTTGCTCTAATTTTATTATACTCCAGTTTCTCCAAAATTTGAAATTTTTGTAAACCCACATTGCAACCTCCCACACTTTCTTTTGACATCTATAAAATGTTTTGCATGTTTCTAAGTATGTTCTGTACCACATACAGTTGTAAGTGCTTCAACTAAAAAAAGCAGACAGGTGTGCATGAAATATCGTGAAAACCAACCTATCAATTTTTCAGTGGTGACAGTGAGAGTTGACAAGAGGGGAGTGATTATTTTTAATGATGCATCTGGAGCTTCTTTGAAAATTCTAAATGTTAATGAAAATAACATGTTAAAAGTTACGGAAAATGTGTAAATGCCTAAAATTCATAAAACAATAATTCAGAAAGCAACAAAACCCTTGAGAAACTGTAGAAGAGATATCAAGGAAGAAAGACCAAATCAAAGAATAAAACTCTAAAAGCCAAATCTATTAAAATGTTAAAACATGACAAAGGGCCAGGTGCAGTGGCTCACTCCTGTAATTCCAGCACTTTGGGAGGCTGAGGCAGGCAGATCACCTGAGGTCAGGAATTTGACACTAGCTTGGCCAATGTGGTAAAACCCGTCTCTACTAAAAATGCAAAAATCAGCTGGGCATGGTGGTGGGCACCTATAATCCCAGGTACTCGGGAGACTGAGGTAGAAGAATTGCTTGAACCATGGAGATGGAGGTTGCAGTGAGCCAAGATCATGTCACTGCATTCCAGCCTGGGCAACAGAGTGAGACTTCATCTCAAAAAAAAAAAAAAAAAAAAAAAAAATGACAAAGAACAAAAAGAGAATATACAGCAAGTGGGAAGGGAGCCATGCATAGTCATGTAAAATGTACATATGCATAGTCCTGTAAAATGTACATAATTAGCAAGATGTAATCAACTTGGAAAACCACAACTTCAGAAATAGTTATTACACTTTTGACTATTGTAAACCTATATATTGTCAATAAGAGTAAAAAGATAGAGGTAAGTTCTATTGTACTTCATTGGTAAATATTGGTATTTACTAGAATAGTGTATATATCTAGGAATTTATCATTATTGCTTATAGATTTTTATAGAATGCTTTGTAAATATACAGTAAACAAAATATATTTTCCACTCTCATTATGCTGTGAATTGTTAAATATTTGCCTTAGCAATTATTCCTGATATGAGGCACTTAAAGATTCTTTGGATTGAACTGAATTCTAGCCTTTTAGTTACAATGTAAAAATTACTACTAAAAGAAGTTGGTAGCACAATCTTCAAGGAGATTTCTGCTCATGAAAATACCTCTGATTAACTGATATACCTTGATACTCTGATAACTCATATACCCTTGACGGCAAAATGGTGGGACAAAATCTGGAGGGGCGTAAAGGAGTGATGAGTGAAACTGCCCTTTACTAATGATATTACATATTTTCTAACACCATAATTTAAAGAGGAAGTCAATTATTTTTAAGATTTCTATTAATTTTAATTACTTTTGGATGTCTTATGAGGAATTTTCTGATTCTTGAATTGTTATGCTGAGTTTTTCATTCATCTCTTTAATTTAGAGCTAGAACATTAAAAAAAATAAATATTCGAAAGAAATGCAAATCTCTTTCAACAGGAGAAATCTTTGTACTCAAAACAAGCACTGGTTTAGGAATTTGAGAGTCTCCAATATTTTATTGCTTAAAGGAATTTTTATATATTAAAATATCTGAGCACTTCAGATCCTTGGTATTAATGTAAATCTGAATAGACAAATTATTTTTGAAAATAGATTAAATTTTCCCAGCAATGAGACAAAATTCACTTTTCTTAAAACTTTTCAAGATGGCATGCATGTTAGCAAACTTAATAGAACTTGATTGTAGTAGGACAACCCTTTTCATCTTCTTTGAAGCCACAAAATAATCAAATCTCCCCGGATTAAGATGATATCATTTCATGTGTTGGAGAAAATACACTTTTAATAAAATGTTTGACTAGAAAATTTTCTTCCTCTTTGAAAATAATTTTGAACAGAAACTCAAATTCTTGTTCTATGCCCACAGTACTACACATTTTGTAATTATTAGATCAAATTCTCTTTTGTAATTTCTACCTTGATGAACGCGGCCTTCCTTTTATCCGAGTGGAATGTATTGAAGCCTGAGGAATGTTACATTAACTTACAGATATTGTTATATAATATACCATGTCATATTATATCCTATAATACAATATTTATATTATATGATATATTATTTTAATATCTTTATATATTATATTAATGTTATATTTATATATTATTACATAATATATGTTACATAACCTTATAATCTACATGTACTCGTATATATATAAATTTAGGATTCTGACAATTATACATTTGGAAGCAAAATTTCACATGCATGATATGTGTCATTTGCAGTTATCCAGGCTCTTTTTAATTATGTTTAAATAAAATCTATGCATAAACATTATATAACATTAATTTCTTGAGATTATTAGTAAAAATATTTCTGACATTACTTCTCTGAGTCACAATTTTGTTGTCTTATTTCCAGAGTACATAGAAGCTAAATTCTCCTAGGAAGTGCATCTTTTTTTCACCTTGTCTACTTTTCCCTTTTTTGAAAGACAGTACTCCATGGTCAAACTCCAATGGATGTATTATGAAACTGTAATTTTTGATGGATGTTCCAATGTGGGAGCAAAACTTGTCATTGTATTATATAATCTATGCACATTTTCTTTTCCATCATTTCTTCTTTGAGATTCAAAACGTACTTCAGATATTATGATGTTTCCAAACTGTCCTCAGGGATCGCCTTGCTGATTGTCAATTGTTTCTGAAAAGGGAAAAGGAAATTCAAAGTGGAAAAGCTTTGCCAGTTTGTGCTTTTATATTGTCTTCTATGTAGCAGAACATTAAATCTATCATTTCTAAGGCTGTTCTGAGAATCTCATAATTGCAGCACTTAGATTTAAGAGACATAATTCATCATCATTCTGTTTGCAATTGCTGTAGTATTTCAGTCAAATTCAAAAGTACTTTTCTAATTTTGTTTCTGAAGGTTATATTGACCTTTCCTTTTATGTTACATAAATAACCTAAGCCTGTCTTTCATTAGTAAAACTAATTTGTGTTGCAAAGTTAAGTGTTAGCATTTTTTGAATTTCTATATACTAGTATATTTACATGTTTTTGTTGTTGATAAAATATTTTCTATTTATTACTCCTTCCAGCATAAATTACAATTCTTCTGGCCTTTTATTTCAATTTATATCATGATAAACATTCTCTTAAAATATTTTCGAGTATAATCAACCTACATTTTTATAAAACTTGTGTTAGTTATACCTATCTAAGTAGATGTTTAGTTACATGTGTGGAATCGGCCTCATATGGCTTTGCACAAGCCGACTTGTAATGCACAGGTTGACAAAAATATTTATGTTTTCACATGTAGTAAACATTGTATTTTCATTGTTGTATTTCTTATAAACTCAGATGTCTTTGAAATTGTTGATGGATTAGTTCCCTTTCAAGCAAAAAAAGAAGTAAATTGTGTAACAATTGTATATTATTTTTATGTATATATATGTACACACACAGGTGTGTGTATGTTACAGCTGTTTTAGATAACAACATGCTTATTAGCACATTTGAATAAAATTTACCCCACTGGATAAAATAAAATAGCATCAGTGTCAATTAATTTCTTCAAACACTTGATTATCTACTTGTATTGTTTATCAAATCCCTTCTTTCATTTTCACTCCAACTTTCATCATCCTTTCTTTCCCACCTACCTTTCTTTCCTTTTTTTTTTTTTCTTTTTTTTTCTTTTTGAGACGGAGCTTCGCTCTGTCACTAGGCTGGAATGCAGTGGTGCAATCTCGGCTCACTGCAACCTGTATCTCCCAGGTTCAAGTGATTCTCCAGCCTCAGCCTCCTGAGTAGTTGGGACTACAGGTGTGCACCACCACGGCCAGCTAATTTTTTGTATTTTAAGTAGAGACGGAGTTTCACCATGTTGGCCAGGATGGTCTCGATGTCTTGACCTCGTGATCTGTCCACCTCGGCCACCCAAAGTGCTGGGATTACAGGCGTGAGTCACTGCACATGGCCAGAAGAAACTTTTATCTCTTCATAACATTTAAAAAATTCTTGGCTCTGTATTACTCTATGGATGACACTTTTTGTTGCTCTTCTGGTACCCTAGCTTCATATGTGGATACTTGTAGCTTTTCTAATCTTCCTGGAAAACTCTACCTATGTAATTTAGCTTATGCTACTTTCTTGCATAATAAGGACCAATATTTTTGATCAAATTTTATGGCTGATCTAAAATTTTATTAAGAATTATCTCATCATTTCATTGAATAGTTTATTCTATGATTTTATGTTCTTACTAATGCTTTCCAAGAAGCCACCTGAAATCAGGTGATATAGAAATAATTACTACATTTATCTAAATAAAAATGTCATTTGTTTATAACTCTTGAATGAAATGAATCTTAAGTTGATGGAAACTTAAAATTACTATTAGTGAAGAGAGAAATGGTTTTCATTACCTGGGTGTGTGAAATATGTAATTGTTTTTCTTGAGAGAATGGTTGGACAATTACAATATTTTAACAAAATTAATGTTCAACATAAGGATCACTTGAGGAAGAAATATGAATCTTTATTTCCTTAAAAATCTTATCTTGACAATTTATGATAATATCAAGAAGTGCCAGAATGAATGTCCAAGAGCTGGAGAAAATCCTAGGACAGGAGAGAAACACTGCATTCAGAAATATAGCACGAACCACAGTCTTCATTTCACAGAGGATGAATATTCGTGGTAGAACATGGGTATAACTGATGTTGATTTTAAAAATTTTAATAGTAGACTTCTGATTGTATATAAATTTTAGGAAATCCACAACAATTTATTTTATGTGCACTTTTCTATTAGGTTGGTGCCAAAGTAATGGCAGTTTTTGCCATTGAATGTAATGGCAAAAGCACCATTACTTTGACACCAACCTAATGTAAATGCATATGTAAGTAGATAAACACTATGCCAGAAACTGTTTTAAACCATTTTATATACTTTAACTTAATCGGTACCATACCTTAACTATAACTTCAAAAGTTTTACAAATATAAATGATGTGAAAAATGCATGGATTAATAAATATGAGGTGTCTAAAACAATGCCTGGCCCATATTAAGTATAAGATTCTATTACTGAATTATTTTAAATTTAGAGATGAGGAATCTGAAACAATGAGGTACTTAAGTAACTCCTTAAACTACAGCTAGCACATAGAAAACCTATAATGAGAGACCAAGAATTGTAGCTCAAGGTCTTATGTTATTAAAGACTATCCTTTACTGCCTTTAAAACTAGTGATTCACATAAATAGTCAATGTTTCCTGTGTAGAGAATGGATAAGTCAACAAACATGTAAAATGAAATATGTAAACTGCAGTGTGCTTTAAGTGTTACGGTATAGAATCTACTGTTACAATGCCAAGAAATATCACCTGTACCAAACTTTAGTAAATAGTCAGTAAGTCTTCCAGTTGGAAGAATTACCTAAGGTGAATTTTAAAATGGAAATAAAGGTTAGATAACGTCTTGGTCATGACAGTATTGGAAGAGGTTTCCCAGCACAGTCATCTTATATCATTCTCTTTCACACTTGATGTTCTCTCTGCCTAGAAGATTCTTCTTCGAGTTATAAAAATTAATGCCTGACCTCCTTCATATTTTTATTTAAATTGTTCATCTGTGAGATCTTCTCTGACTAATGTATAAAATATTACAACCCACAACAATACATTTTATCTTGTCCCTCTTTATTTTTCTCTTTTTTATATAATATCATATGACATAGTTTGGGTATTTGCCCCACACAAAGCTCCTACTTTTCCATGTGATGAGCTTCCCCCTCTTCACTTTCTGCCATGATTGTAAGCTTCCTGAGGCCTCCCTAGAAGCCAAGCAGATGTCAGCACCATGCTTCCTGTAAAGCCTGCAGAACTGTGAGCCAATTAAACCTCTTTTCTTTGTAAATTACCCAGTTCCAGGTATTTCTTTATCATAATGCAAGTATGGCCTGACATTATACCATATACCTTATAAATATTATACAATATATTTTACTTACTCATCTTGATTTTTGTTATCCTCCTGCACTAAAGTGTAAAAGAATAAGCACAGAAATTTTTGTCTGTTTTGCTACAGTATTCCCAGTGCAGGATGGAATGCACATGGTTCCATATTGTTTGATAATACAATGCTTATTGAGGACTGACTGTGTGTGTGTGTGTGTGTGTGTGTGTGTGTGTGTGTGTGTGTGTGTGTGTCTGTTGGGGGTGGGTGGGGATTATTTTAGGCAGATAAGTAGAGGTTGTGGTATGGTAAGTTGTATCAAAGTGTTTTTGTATTAACATTTTGGCAATGAGAAAAAAAATGAAGGATTTTCATTATGGAAGTGACATATTCCATCTTTAGATTAGAAATGTATCTACTGAAACGATTTAGAAATAAATTAGAGTTGGGGGGGCGGAGCAAGATGGCCGAATAGGAACAGCTTCAGTCTCCAACTCCCAGCGCGAGCGACACTGAAGACCTGTGATTTCTGCATTTTCAACTGAGGTACTGGGGTCATCTCACTAGGGAGTGCCGGACAATCAGACAATCGGTGCTGGTCAGCTGCTGCAGCCTGACCAGCGAGAGCTGAAGCACGGCAAGGCATCACCTCACCTGGAAGCTCAAGGGGGAAGGGAATCCGTTTTCCTAGCCAGGGGAACTGAGACACACAATACCTGGAAAATCGGGTAACTCCCACCCCAATACTGTGCTTTAAGCAAACAGGTACACCAGGAGAATATATCCGA
>NW_016821802.1:115483-123502 GCF_001698545.2 Rhinopithecus bieti | reverse complement strand
GGGGCCTATCATGGGGAGGGGGGAGGAGGGAGGGATTGCCTTGGGGAGTTATACATGATATAAATGATGAATTGATGGGTGCTGACGAGTTGATGGGTGCAGCACACCAACATGGCATAAGTATACATATGTAACAAACCTGCACGTTATGCCCATGTACCCTAGAACTTAAAGTATAATAAAGAAAAAAAAAAAAAAAGAAAGAAATTAGAGGTGTTTTAAGAGAAAGCTTAGACACTAGCTGTTTCTGTTGTCTAGGTTATTAAGATAAAAAGTTAATGAGAACTATTGAATTGAGTGCTCATTAAATACTCTTTACCGTACCAGTTAAAGCTGGCTTCTGATGCTGCCCAAGAAAGAGCTACATTAATGGAGAAGATATAAACCTATACATTTTTACCTAATATCCTTCTATGCCCAAATTACCCATCTTATGTTTAAATGACTTGGTTTAAGAATTCTGAGTAACTAAATCATGAATAATAATTTCAAAATTGTATAATATGTACCATCATATTCAACCTTTGACTATTAAGATATTTATTTATTTATTAAAATATTTACCTATATGGTAGTCACATGCTTAATTTTCCATCAGTCTCTCTCACTCAAGCGTTTCCTCATATTGTACATTCTTTTACTAAGTTTTAGCCATTTCTAGAACCACAAGTTTTATCAAATAGAATAAAGTGGCTTTTTCCTAAAAATTAAATATTTCCTGTTTTAGCCTCTTTGTAGCTCTGAACTTTCCAATTTGTTTTGCTTAATGTAATTCACATATAAATGCATTTTCCCCAAAGAGTCTTTTGACGCTTTCTTAACACAGAACATTAATGACTCATGAGATTGTTGTGGGCAATAAATTACAAACTAAAATGTAGTTGAGGAAAGAAAATACACTATTTTTTAGAAAATAGTGTATAATATATTTGAGATCACATTTTAATGCTCTGTATTGTTTGCTATTGTCATTGTCATCATGTTTTCCTTAGTAAATTTGAATTTTTATCATAATGTTTTGCTATTGTAGTGCGTGTATACATAATTCAAATCATTTTAAAAACTTTTGAAGAATATATTGTTTAATTTTGTCCACGTAATAGGAGTAATTAAATGATCTACAATGATGGCTTGTGGCATTGACACAGGGTTAGGCAAACGGATCAATGGAAGAAGATACACACCTTTGCATATATATGGAAACTTGGTATTTGACAGAAAATATATTGTAAAATAAATAGATTATTTTTATGAATAGACTATCTGACAAGTGGCTATAGGAGGATTGCCAATTTTGATAAAATAATTTTACTCCATACATGCTACATGTATCATATGTGGTATTTTATAATTTACAAATGTGGCATCTTACTGTATAGTGAGAAAATATTGCTTCAAGACAAAACTGTTGCTAATTGGGCTCCTAGGAATGAAATTGGCCTCCTGCATAGGTGCATGGAAACAAGCTTTTAGCACAGCATTGGACATTGATCCCTGTTTTACTACAGGGTTTGGACTACGCCCTTCCCTAGCCCAGTCTCCATTGCGAGAAAAAGGGCAAGGGACAGAACTTTTCCCAACCACAAGCAGAGATCTGGCAAATAATGCCATACCATTCAGCTGCAAACACAAACCTTAGACCCCAGCTCCTGGATTATGCCACTGAAATGATTGACGCTGGTCTGGCAGAATAAGGCCAGAGCCAAAGGTCTTCATGTGATGTTATCATATGTGCACTGTCCTCTGATGACATGAGGTAGGGCTGGTTCATCCCTGATTATGCAGTTTCAAAGTTCCACAGTCAGAAGTTGGGGTTTCTTTAAAAATTCCCCAAGTGTCATGTCTGGTCCTGCTAATAGCTGTGTACTGTTTCAGAGGATGATGAGCAATAGGGGACCTGTCCACCTGCTGCTGATACAGACTCTGAGATTTCCAAAATCCATGCTACTCCAGGCCTCAGACCAGCACTGCTTCGCCACTTGCCCTTGCCAGAATGATATATACTATACATAGGTAATTAAAGGATTCATTATTTATCTTTTAGACATCACATTGGAAAAATAGTTGCAAGGATATTTTTTGAAAAGTCACAGTATAGAAGAATATGTGGTCATATGCAAGGAGATGTTGGCAAATAGAGTTTAATAAAATGGAGAGTTAAGCATCTACCCTTTTCTAAGTAAAAATAAATGTTCAGGTAATAATTCTTTAGCTATTGTAGAAATATATCAATATGACAAGATGTAAGTAAAATTAGACATAATTGATTGAATTGTTAAAAGAGAAAGCATAAATTTTGGGAAACAGATTTAGCCTTGTATTCATGCTACTGAACATTAATCAGGAATCCTGATGTTTAACCTCCAAAAAATATAAAGAAAAATAGATGAGTGAAAATAAGAATGATGGAATCACACAGATGAATCCACCAAGTTTTCCTTATGCTAGTATACAATAGCAAGCTGGGAAGGACATCATTTTGAACCTATAAATTTAGCTTTGCACTGGAACCTACTACATGGGGAATTACACAAGTTTTCATATATTTATTTAGAATGGCAACTATTTGGAAATAGAATGCAATTTAAAATTATGTTCCTCTCCAATCCCACCATATCTGTTATTTTCCACCCCAAACTCACCACATCTGTTTGCCAAGCAAATACTTTCAAGGCCCAGGTGTGCACCTGCAGTCATTAGCATTTGGCAAATGGTACAAAGCCAATGTGAAATGGAAAATGTCACCTTTATAAATTTATTCTCACTTGGGATTCTTTTTTTTTTTTTTTTTTAGATGGAGTCTCGCTCTGTTGTCCAGGCTGGAGTTCAGTGGCATGGTCTCAGCTCCTTGTAACCTCTGCGTTCCAAGTTCAAGCAATTCTCCTGCCTCAGCCTCCTGAGTAGCAAGGATTACTGGCATGTGCCACCACACCTGGATAATTTTTGTATTTTTGGTAGAGACAGGGTTTCACCATGTTGTTCAAGCTGGTATTGAAATTCTGACCTCGTGATCCACCCGCCGGCGGCTTCCCAAAGTGCTGGGATTACAGGCGTGAGCCACCAGGCCCGGCTTGCACTTGGAAAATGTATGCGCTTTTATATCCTATCCCAACAGTGCTCATATTAATCCTATAATGCAAAATGTCTAATTAGAACCAATTTGATAAGCAGTTATCTGCATTAAACATATGTGTTACTATTCATTGTACAAGTTAACCTATTATTTCCAAGAAAAATCAGAGTCATTAGATCAGAAAGGCTTACTGAAATAGAACTCTGCTAAGCAAAACTAAGGATTTCTATTTTAGAAGAAAACATACATATTATTTCAAAGTAAATGACACATTAATAGACATAATTAGCACTATAAAGTGTTCAAGAGTCTTGAGAAAATTAATATGAGCATTGAGTTTGAATGTGGTAGATTGCTTCAGAGGCCATCTACATATTCTATTATGAACAGGTTTTAAGCATGTTAATGCTTTAAACAGGCTTACGAGGAAATAGATATTCTTTGAAGCAAGAAACTGGAAAATGAATATAAAGTGAGAATCGAACTCCTCAAATGAACAGAGAATTTTTTTACTAAATAAGCTTCCTCCTTTTTGATCTTTGTGACAAATTAGTGACTTACATTAAGAAAAAAATTTTCATCCAAATTTGAGTTCTATAGTAATACCTGGATGCTTCTCAATTTCCTGTGTGCTCTCTGCTTGTAGTATTGTACAGGAATTCACAGATCTGATGAATAAGATTTCAACAGAATGGTAAGGTTACAAAAGTGACCAGAATTCTTGTGAGATTATTCATAATTCTATTGATAGTTAATGAATACTATTTTAGCATCTACACTGCTTTTTGACATAATTACTTCAAATATGTAGCTATTTATCATTCTCATCAGTCATATAATAACATTCCATTTTGAAACAATCAATTGCTGTCCATAGGATGTTCAGAATAACGTTCAAACTCATTAGATAAGCTAGCACTTAAGTTATTCTACCATCTGTCTTCACTTCCTTTCCTATCTTTTGTTGTAACATTCTATTTCTCAAGCATTCAAGCCCCACTCAATTAAATTTTCCTGAAATGTTTGTAGAACAAGTCATAGGGTTTGCTATCTTGTCCCTTCATCTTCACTTACTTCCTCTCACTAATCCTAAATGATTCAACTCAGCCGTATTTCCCAGTATGTTTCATCAAAATCCTCTGATGTTCATTAAATTCTCTTCTTGTTCCCATTTTACTCTTTGCTTGCTATGTTATGACACCAATCACACCACTGTTAATTTTTCATTTACACATTACTCTCCACCTGTAGATTTGAAAATATTCAAAGACCAAATCGGAGTTTATTTAACTGTTTACTCTCAATATGTAACATTGTTTTTGGTTTGATGTGTGAATGCTGAATTGTTTTTGAAAAAATGACTCATTATTATTAAATCAGTTATACAAAAATGCAAATCATATCAGCAAAAAAGATCAAGCCAATAGAATACTCATTTTAATTGTCTTCTTCTATTTTAAAGTAACAAAGTAGTTCAGTTTATACCAATGCCAGGCTTATTGATTGATTTCTTTTTATTCATTCGTTCAATAAATGCTTATTGATCTCCAGTATACCAATGGTATATTAGTAGTGTAAGATTCCCTAGGGAAGAGTGATGGGACTGGTCTCACATTTCTCTACCAGAAATTCCGATTGAATCAGTTACACTGTGTATTATTTTACCATTTTCTTGTAAGCCTCACTTTCCTCTGTTAGAGAGTTGACCTTTCTGAAAATTGGACCATTCTTATTACCAAAGTATCTCTGGACTTCGAATCAAATAATTTTGTTTATTTGTTTTGTTCTTTCTCAAGACCCAATTTCTGATCCAGTGAGGCAGCAAGTCTATATATTTTTCTTAAATAATCTGATACACCCCCATAAGCACTCAGATAAATGCTTTCAATTATGACTGCTAGAAAAATAGCAGCTGACTAAAATGAAGTAAACACTTGTAGGTGATGGTGAATGGACAGGTAATATTATGTAATATTGGGCAAGTCAATCAATGTTTCCAAGCCTGAGTTCCTTCTTCTGTAAAATAGAGGGAAATGCTTCCTAGAATGTTGATAGAATAAGTTAATACATATGAAGTGCTTACAATCATTCCTGGCACATAGAAAATGTTTCATAAAGAGTAACTAGCCGGGCGCGGTGGCTCAAACCTGTAATCCCAGCACTTTAGGAGGCCGAGACGGGCGGATCACGAGGTCAGGAGATCAAGACCATCCTAGCTAACACGGTGAAACCCTGTCTCTACTAAAAAATACAAAAAAAACTAGCCGGGTGAGGCTAGTCCCAGCTACCCCGAAGGCTGAGGCAGGGAATGGCATAAACCCGGGAGGCGGAGCTTGCAGTGAGCTGAGATCCGGCCACTGCACTCCAGCCTGGGCGACAGAGCGAGACTCCGTCTCAAAAAAAAAAAAAAAAAAAAAAAAAAAAAAAAAAAAAAAAAGAGTAACTAATGTCACACACACATATTTATATATAAGAATGGGTAAAGAACAAAGGAAATAAATAGAGAAAGCAAACCTAAGAATATACCTATTTTTTAGTATTCTGGTAAAATATTTTGGGCTCAGCTATATGTTAACTCTTTTGATTGCTTCAAAATTATCACCATACAAAGGTAGAGCCTTTAATAAACAATCTTCTAAATTTAGTGCTAATTTTACTTTCTTGGGTATTCAAGTTTTGAGCAACTAGAGAGGTGAATGATTACTAAAATTTCAAATACGATTTTCAACAAGTGTACTTATACTGATAAAAATAAGAAAATTAGGATTGTTTTCAATAAGCAACATTCGTCTAGAAATTAATTTCCCAAAGCTTTAATCAACTGTTTAAAATTTTGCTGAGATCAGTGTATTTGGAGAAGAGGTGATAATGACCAGTGCAAAACGTAAGTGTTGGAATGCAAGCAATGATATTAGAAAAGTTTTCACCATGTGCACAGAATAGTATATAGGACATGTTTTCAGTTAATTTCTGAAGTGGTTTCCTTAAAATAAATAAGAAATACGTGTTTTAGTAAATGCTTGTAGTTTTATCTTGCCTTGGCATCATTTTTTAAAAAAAATTTCCACTTTTAGATTCTAGGGGTACACATGCAGGTTTGCTACTGGGTATAGTATGTGATGCTGAGCTTTGGGGTAGGGCTGCTCCTCTTACCCAGGTAGTGAGCGTGGCACCCAATGCTTCATTTTTCAATCCTTGCCCCCTCTCTACTTCTGCTGTCTAGCAGTCCTCAGTGTCTATTGTTGCCATCGGCATGTCCATGAGTACCCAGTGTTTAGCTTCCAGTTATAAGTGAGAACATCCACATTATTTTTGAATGGAAGTTTGCTTTCTTGTGCCAGAGTCAGGGATCAGTCACCTTTGAGGCAATTTCCAGTTCCGCACCACCCCACATGGCTCAAGTGGTGGCCAGAGATAAGAACTTAGAGACATCTCTCCCACTTAGCACACCGGGCTCCCAGCTTTTCTGCTGCTTCCTTTAGTAAGACCATTCAGGCATTTGGTTCCTTCAGAGGGACCATTCAGGCATGTTGACGCTTCTACTCACTTCAAAATTATCATGATACGGGGCAGAGATTTTAATAAACAGTCTTCTAAATTTAGTGCTAATTGTACTTCTCTTAGGGATTCACTTAAAGTGACCCAAGCCCCAGTCCCTTATCTATACCGCTAGTTGCCGCGCTTTCTTCTCTCTCCATCGACACTCTCTGACCTCTGTGTGTAGCATGCTGTGTACCCCCCAGGGTCTGGAAGTACTAACAACTCTTCAACTTTCACACTGTGGTGTGTCATTGAAGCTGTGCCCGCAATCTGACACCTGACAGCAGGCCCCTGAAGGGACCCACCATGTGGATCCCCTGCTAGTGCTCTTTTGTCTGGCCCTCTGTCAGCAGGGGGATAGTAGCTACCAGCTAGTTGATAGAAAAACTCAAAGAGCTCCATTCAAAACACATATATAGAGCTCATATACTAAAAACTTGCACCATTTTCGTCCTGTTTTATTTTCTAGAGTGTCTGGCTATTACATTATCAAAACCTTTAAAGAAAAATAGAAAGGAATATTCCTATTAAAAAAGTCAAAATTCTCCATTCATTTGGTGAAAAAAGGATGAAACGATTTTTATCAGGGTGGTTAATAAATTCAGATTCTTAACATATTATTATTAATCATTCCCTGCTTACATTCTTCCTAGGATTGGTAAAATTATTTAGTTTGTGTAAATATGCTACTAAATTGTGTGCTAAGTTGGCCCTTATATGCCTTCAAAGTATACTAGAACTCTTTTATGTACCTGCTACGTGTCACAAATTAACAGTAAGACTAGTGATCCACATTTTCAGTGTGAAATATGCCACTCCAAAAATCAGTTATAACAGCCAATAATTGGAATTTGTATTGTCATTTTAGATTTATTACAATGCTTAAATATCAGTAAAGATTTTAACCATCAAAGTTTAATTTTTAAAAAAAGAAACAAATTGCACATTTCTTAGATTGGTAAAACAAATAATTTCTGTGTTGGGACATGCAAAGTTATGTCCTTCAATAAAATTGACTCTTATTTTCTATTATTTGGATAATCTATTATTTTCTAATTTATCTCTAAGAAACATTTTCGGCCGGGCGCAGTGACTCATCCCTGTAATCCCAGCACTTTGGGAGTCCTAGGCGGGCAGATCACGAGGTCAGGAGATCGAGACTATCTTGGCTAACATGGTGAAACTCAGTCTGTACTTAAAATCGCCTGTAGTCCCAGCTACTCGGGAGCTTGAGGCAGGAGAATGGCGTGAACCCGGGAGGTGGAGCTTGCAGTGAGCTTAGATGGTGCCAGTGCACTCCAGTTTGGGCAACAGAGGGAGACTCCGTTAGAAAAAAAGAAAAGGGAGAGAGAGAGAGAGAGAGAGAGAGAGAGAGAGAGAGAGAGAGAGAGAGAGAGAGAGAGAGA
>NW_016821802.1:94438-112604 GCF_001698545.2 Rhinopithecus bieti | reverse complement strand
GAGAGAGAGAGAGAGAGAGATTCCTCAGGATAGAGGAAATAATATTATGAAGGAGTTGTTCTTAATGTGATTGAGGATGGAATTGCTATTTAAAAATAAGAAACATCAGTCTGTTGAGGTTTTTATTTACATATTCTTACTTCATTCTCAATTTTTTTTAAAATAATAGACTTTGTTTTTTAGAGCAGTTTCAGGTTCAAAGGAAATTGAGATCTACTCCTTTTTAAATTGTAGATATACATAAAATTATAATTTTATCATTGTAAAAAAACTGCCAGAATTATGAAACTCAAGTTAAGGATGAGTGTCTAAAAACATCATATAAATTTACAGGTAACAAATGATTATATTTCTAAGTTTCAACTTAGACTGCATATAAACCAAGTTATGAAAACACTTCTAAGTCAACCCTATATATTTTGCATATATGGGCCATCTTAAAAGCAGTTATTTTTTTCCAGTTGAATATTAAGAAAAAGAGGTATCAGCTTTTTTGGCCTCTAATGCACAGGAGAAATACCAACTGACAGTTAAAATTTGTAAATTATTCATCAATATTTAACAATTTAATATAGGGCATGAAATCCAAGGAACTTTTTTATTATTATTAAAATGCTTCTGTGGGTATCAGGAAAATCTTTTAGCAAATGCCACTATCTACTTCAAGTGACATTTACAATCAAAATTACCTGATATTTTTCTACCTACACTATTTATTTAAAATGTTGGAAATTATAACCTTGCTATTCAGTCCTCATCTTTCTGTTTCATAAGCTTAGTAATTTCTCACACTTTAGAAAATTGGAATTTTACTTATGACATATGAAGATTGATTTCTGAAGAGCAATTATTAAAATATTTTCCAAAGACATCTTATACATAATCATTAGAACTGGTGAACTTATTCTGTAGTAACAAAGATATCATATCTATTAAAAGGAGTGAAATAATGCCATATTTATTCTGCAAAAACATTTTCTTTAATAATACGACATGGTAATGCTTATCCAAGAAATTGATAGGATTTCTAGTATGGACAAGTTACCTTTTATGATAGTTGCTGCTTCATGAAAATATATAATGTATTTGAATATGCAAATATATTATATATTGTAAAAGGAAAAATATATATGAGGAAGTAGCAGCATTACATTGTAAACATCAGGAAATATTTTTGGAAGAAGTAGAATTAAAAATAAATAGCATTCTCACAATCTGAATTAGTAGAGAGGCCTCGTAAGACAGGACAAAATGCAATAACATTCATGTAAATGTAGAATTGTGAAAATATTTAAGAAACAAAAATATCTTACTGGCTGAAACAGTGTTAATTATTTACATGTTTTTCTCTGTTCTATCTGTTCTATCTTTCCCATAGCAACCAATGTAAACACCCTGTTGTATCAGTATTATTGCCTGCTTTTTAATCAATTTACCCCAATTTTGGGAAAGGAGTGCTGAGAAATGAGAGTCTGGGGAGGTAAGTATGTTTATTTTTGCTGATGGGCAATAGCTGATGAAATAATTTCTCAAATTGACAGGAAATTCAGAATGGATAATTCTCAGGCCCTAGTCACCCGCCTTGTGATGTTTCCTGTGTTGCATTGATAAGGGAAATAAATGGTAAACAAGACTTACAAACTTCGTGGCTTGGGGATTTTGAAGAATGACTTATGAGCTGAGTCACATTATTGTATCAGCATTTGTTACCTTTCAAGGTCCAAATACTGACCAATGGCAATGATAGCTCGAGATTGCTGAGGTCTCTGAGGAAACCCAGCAAATAGCAAACCTCTTTTCCACCTGGGTTCTATACAAAATAAGAAACAAGGGCCGGGCGTGGTGGCTCACGCCTGTAATCCCAGCAATTTGGGAGGCCGAGGCGGGTGAATCACCTGAGGTCAGGAGTTCGAGACCAGCCTGACCAAAACGGAGAAACCTCATCTCTACTAAAAATACAAAATTAGCTGCACGTGGTGGTGCATTCCTGTAATCCCAGCTACTCAGGAGGCTGAGGCAGGAGACTTTCTTGAACCTGGAAGGCGGAGGTTGTGGTGAGCTGAGATTGCGCCATTGCACTCCAGCCTGGGCAACAAGAGCAAAACTTTGTCTAAAAGTAAAAATAAATAAACAAATAAAAATAAAATAAATAAGGAAAAGTAATAAAGTAAATAGAAAATAAAATACATGTATAGTTTTATTGTGGAAAAGTCTAGGTTAGAGGAGATGGAGTTTATGTTCAGGTAGCAGGTTTCCTAATACTGAATCCCAGACTTATACAGAAAGGCACACACCAAGTCATGCTGGCCTGGGACAAGCCTTTCTACCTGGAAGGGCTGCAGCAGAGGGACAGAGGAAATCTCAACCTGCCTTTAGGTAAATGATTCCAGACAGAGAGGAGGAGGTAGACAGAGCATGCTCTATCTTTTCTTCTCAAATGTTCCAATGACTTAAGGAATACCAAGTCCTCTGGGCAGAAAGACCAAGAGAGTTACACAAATGGAACTCTCTTCACATGAAATAAAATGCAAATGGGGAAAACACATTCCATCCCACAGAGGCATTAAATATTTCAGCACAATTAATGGAGAAGGAGATTAGAGAACTTACTGATCATCTCATTTCCCAGGCTCTGTAGTGAGTGTGTTAAGTATAATTATTTAACTCTATTAAAACATACAAGGTAATTAAAAAAAATTGTCTAATTATAGATGAAGAAGCTGAGAATAAGTGAAACTAAATGAATCCCCCAAAATCACAGTGAATAAATTACCCTCCAGGTAGGATGGACAAGTTTTGTATAGCATGATTCCACCAAATGAATTCATATTTTAGCCTTTCTTAAAAAAATTCAAAATCTAGAATAGGAGATCACTCTTATTCTAGGCTTTATTAGTGACATCATTTTAATATTCAGTGATAATCTATCAGTTTTAAAGCAAATTTGAACATTCAGTAATCAACACGGACAAATTCAATAAATAAGAGATGCCTTTTCACATTTTCTTGAGAAATATGTGCTTGGCCATTAAACAAAAGGATGATTAATGAGCAGAGTCATGTTCTAGAAAAATCTTGGTGATTTTTCATCAGAAATCAAGAAGCTATAGAGAAATTAAGGACAAAGCACATTTTATGCTAGCAATAATTGTCAAAGATAGTGATATGACCTTCTTTTTAATGCCAAGTTTTAAGTACATACTTTTATAAAATCTAAAATTGTCTTATTCTAGTATTGATACAGTTCAGGGACTTATTAGCAGAATTTCAAATTTGTAGTTGTATCAGCGCCTTATTTGAAAGTTTTTTTTCATCTACTCACATTCTGCTGCTCTAATTACAGCTTCTATGCAGAGTACTATGCTTTCTGCCATTGTCACTTGCATTTGCATCTAATTGTAAGTATACATTTTGAAACATATTTATATCTCTTAAAATTAGATAGTAATTATCAAATAAGTGTTCTCACTAGAGTTATTTTATAAACAATGTCTGACTTGGTATCAATGCAGTAAAATTAATATAAAAGATCTTCTTAAACTTTATTTAACTAAATTTAACTAAATAATGGTGTTAACTGAAGTAATCGTCAAATAAAAACAGATGACATATTCACTTTTATGGTAAATGCATTTTGAAAACATACATTTGAGGAAGGTTGGTAAGGTGGGATATGTGAAATAGGATTGAAAATATGCTTGTTACTAGATTATAGTATATAAAAAGGCCCGGGCCCGGCGGTGGCTCAAGCCTGTAATCCCAACAACTTTTGGGGAGGCCGAGACGGGCGAAACAATCACGAGGTCAGGAGATCGAGAACCATCCTGTCCTAACACGGTGAAAACCCCGCCATCTACTAAAAAAATACCAAAAAAACTAAAAGCCGGGCGAGTGGCGGGCCCCGCCTGTATCCCAGCTACTCCGGGAGGCCTGAGGCAGAGAAAATGGCGTAACCCCCGGAAGGCGGAGCCTTGCAGTAACTGAGATCCAAGCCACTCCACTCCCAGCCCGGGAGACAGACCGAGGAATCATCTCAAATAATAAATACAAGTGAATAAATAAATAAATACCAATAAGAATTTTTTTAAAAAGTAATATCAAATACCGAATAAACAAATACACATAAACTATATGCTTCTGAAAAGAAAATTTGGGCTTAATCTAACTTCAACATAATATACAAACACATCACTAATATTTAATAAAGAAAGTTTATTTCTGATCAATATATTTCTATAATATAATTTAAAAGGTAAAATGGAGAAGACTTCCACTTCATCAAATCAAACTGAATTCTCAGTTTTAATTTTACTGGACGTTTGAAGGTTGTATGTAGCTGATCATTTTAAAAGTTATCTGGGAATTGTGGTGTACTCCTGTAGTCCCAGCTATTTACGAGGCTGAAGCAAGGGGTTCACTTGAGTCCAGGAGTTCAAGGCTGGAGTGAGCTGTGATGGTGCCACTGCACTCCAGCCTGGGTGACAGAGCCAGACCCCATCTCTAAAAAATAAAAATAAATAGTAAAATTCAATTAAAATAGTTCTGCTTTTAGCATTGTATTTGTTTTGGGGATTTTTTTTTGTTTCGTTTATTCACTCCTGTGTTTATTCTACATAAGACTTTATTTATAAAATTAGGTTTTCTTAATTTTAATTTTTTTCTGATTTTTGTGACTTCACTTTTTATTTTTTGTCCAATTCAGATTTATCAGTGTTATAGACTGAATGTTGCTGGCCCTTCCAAATACATAGGCTGAAGCCCTATTTCCCAATGTGATGGACTTCAGAGGTGCACTCTTGGGTTTTAGTTAGGTTTAGATGAGATCATGATGGTGGGGCCACACGGTGGGATTAATTTTCTATAAGAGGATGGAAAGAGACTAGAGCGCTCTCTCTCTCTCTCTCTCTCTCTCTCTCTCTCTCTCTCTCTCTCTCTTTCTGTTATGTGAGGGCACAGTGAGAAGGCAGACATCAACAACCTGGGAAATGGGACCTTACCAAAGTCTGACTATACCGGCACCGTGTTTTCAGACATCCGGTTTCCAACCAAAAAAAAAAAAAAAAATTCTCCAGCACTTTAGGAGGCTGATGAGGGTGGATTCCCTGAGCTTAGGAGTTCGCGACCAACCTGGGCAACACGGAGAAACCCCGTCTGTACTAAAACACACACAAAAAATGTAGCCAGGCGTGGTGGTGGGCGTCTGTAGTCCCAGCTACTCGGGAGGCTGTGGCAGGAGAATCGCTTGAACCCGAGAGATGGAGGTTGTAGCGAACCTAGATCGCACCACTGCATTCCAGCCTGGAAGACAAAGTGAGACTACTTCTCAAAAAAAAAAAAAAAAAAAAAAAAAGATATTCTATTGTTTAAGCTACTCAGTCTATGATATTTTGTTATGGCAGCCCTTGCTAATACAATAATGTTACTTTGTGTCCTTCATTATATTTTCAATATCTTTCAGCTTACTTGAATTAGTACATTACAGTTGTAACCTGAATAATGGGAATGTCTTTCTTATATTCTTTCACCTTTGGTAAGAATATTATTATGATTCTTAAGATTGAATCTTAATACTTTTATATTGCTTTTTTATGAGATTAGTCCAAAAGTCTTTAAAAGGTTTGGTTTAGATGGCTTTTCTAGCTTCACAAATATCCTCTTCTGTTGTTTTCATGTGACATCCATGGTGCTTTGTTTTCTGAGATTTTCATACCTTATTCTCCCCCCATTTTCATTTAGACCCTCTCCTTCCTTTACCTCTACTGTAACTATCTTACTTTACTGTGATTACTACTCCAGAAGTCTCTCCCTGGTGTGAAAAACTGTCTGGGAAGATATATCTAGAAACAAAGTTTATAGGCACTTCCTTAATGCTCAGGAATTTACTGCAATAATAATAATAATAATAATAATAATAATAATAACAACTTGTACTTACCCACTAATGCAGTCTACAGAATTCCTGCCAATTTCACTCATTGCTCTTGAATTTGCTTGCCATGATTACTAGTGCCGCTTACTTGGCTATTTTGAGATTTTCTTTCTCTTTCTCTCTCTTTTAATCTTAGAGTTAGATTCTATTTTGCAGATCTGGTTTCAATTTGCTTTCTTTTTATTTTTTTCTCTTGACTTTTATTTTAGGTTCAGGGGGTATATTTTCAGGTTTCTTGCATAGGTAAGTTGCGTGTCACTGAGGATTGATGTATGAATGATCACATCACCCAGGCAGTAAGCATAGTACCCACAGCATATGTAATGTAATGATACATATATTCGTGCATACATGTATAAGTATATGTTACATATAATATACACTTCATTTTTACATGTAATTGTGATAGAAACCGTATACATTTGGGGAATTGAATCATTGTAACATCTAATTTTGTGAATTTGCTTTGTTTAGAAAATATCCTAGAATTTAAACTATAATAATACAAAAAAAGAAAAATCTTGTCTTCTATTGGTACAGATATCAAAATGCAGTATATATTCTTCTACAGGTTATCACAATGTCAGAGAATTAGAGATCAACAAATAATACTCTCTATAATATTGTATTTTTTGAATCCTAAAAGTGTTTAATCTTAATAAAATAGGCAGATCGAAGTGAAAGAAGAATTCAAAAAAACATATTTATCATGTTTAAAAATCATTTATATGTAACAAATTAAATATTGATGCCTAAGTCCATCTCAAAAATTGTGCTATCTACTTATATAACCTGCCTCTCTAAACTAATTTTTTAAGTAGACAAACATCAGTATTAATAAAAATAAGGATATTCCTATATTTGTGGCTTCAATAAGATGAGACATTAAGTTCATTCAGAAGTAGATTAATTCATCCAAAGAGAATTAGTCTTTTCCATGAATAATTTACTCAGGCTGCTTTTAAAACCATTCAAGACATAAGTTTGCCTCTCTTGTAATCTACCAAAATGAATGTGTCTTAGGATTTAAAGCAAATATATCTTACTTTTATTAGTCAGAGAAGACACAAAGACATGCCATCTGCTTACTTCTGTGTAGACTAATGAGTTTTATTTCTTAAGTAAGTAATCAATACCACATATTAAATTCTGTTCAGCCTTTCTGATGAAAATCAAGTAGTGCTGTTCAAATTATTTGGTGCTCTTTATCTCAAAAAGTCATTTTCTATAATAGAAAAGACTTTCATTTACACATATTTCTAGTGCTGACTATGAGATTATCATCATGAATGATATAGTATAAGATTTAGATAGAGCCATAACTCAGTGATAGTGTTTTTCTTCTATTTGGCAATTGATGAATTGTAGCCTGATTTTTTTAGGTTAATGGCCAATACATTAGTACTGTAAACATTTCAATGCTATCCCCCTTCATATTTTTAATCTATGAAATTGCCTATTAATAATCATTTATATCTTTCAGCAAAGTAATCAATGCTGGTTAATGTAATGTTAAAGTTGACATTAATCACTTTTTTGGAGACAGCATCTTTCTATCCCAGCTTAGAATTATAATTGTAATGTAATACTTATTTAGTCAGCATATTAATATCAGCTTCTGTATCCATGGCATATCTAATTTTACTTTTCTTCCAAATAAGCTGAGAAGGCAATGTCTATAAATCCAATGTCTAAAAGTCACATCTGTTGAAATTACAAGTTGTTAAAGAAAAGCTTGGCTGATCATGCAGATTAATCATGTATAGAGAAGGTAAAGCACACTGCATATGCACCTGCCAATAATTGCATAGCACTTGCTCATGGTCCACTTGTTATTTATGGACGTTTTCCTGTGCAATTTCAAATAACTTTCAAGCTCACACTACCTTTGTACATCAAAATTTATTGTAGGTGCAGCATTGTAGCCCATTGCAAAAGTTAGAAATAGAGAAAAGAGAAACACTTAGAATGCTGCAGACAGGCTCTCTTTTCCTGACACTGTCAGAATAGCCTATTTTGTGCTTTTCATTAACTTCCAAGAGACATTTTTCTCATGAAGTATAGAACTAATGATGCAGAGAAGCTTAAGTCTTTTTCTTCATTTAAAGGCCCATAGATGCAATGAATCAAGATCATTAAAATGACTGGTCTGATTTGTATAATAGAAAGTAGTACATATTCCTGACATTCAGCAGAATTGTCTCAGAAAAAATCACTGAAAAATACGTGTTAAAAGTAATTTAGTTAAAAAGTAGCCAACACATAAGAGAAAGTCAATATATATTTTTTCATAAAACTATTTGATTTTAGGAGGAAAAGTTTGCAAATGTTTAAAGAATTGATAGAATCGAAGTTAGAATATACTTTTATAGATATAGAAGGCCTAATAGGGATTAATAAAAGAATGCTGCAGACAGATAGATTTTAGCCCAGTGTGAACAAGAATTCTTTACTTCTATTGCTGTAAAATAGATTAGCTGCTGTCTTCCTTCATAAAAACAGGTCGGGAGTGGTGGCTCATGCTTGTAATCCCAGCACTTTGAGAGACCAAGGCGGGTGGATTCCAAGGTCAGGAGATCGAGACCATCCTGGCTAACATGGTGAAGCCCTGTCTCTACTAAAAAATACAAAAAATTAGCCGGGTGTGGTGGTGGGAGCCTGTAGTCCCAGCTACTCAGGAGGCTGAGGCAGGAGAATGGCGTGAACGCGGGAGACAGAGCTTGCAGTGAGCCGAGATTGCACCACTGCACTCCAACCTGGGCGACAGAGCGAGACTCCTTCTCAAAATAAATAAATAAATAAATAAATAAATAAATAAATAAATGTAAAAACATAAGTGGCAAGGTAGCCATCAATTGTAAATCATATGTACATGATTCCTGAGTTGGTGGAGGTAGGTGGGATTATTGATCAGATCCAATTTGCTTTCCAGACTCTTTGAGTTTTACATTGTCCATATGGCTGAATCATTATATCCTCATCTGTAAAGTAAGATGCCATCAAAACATTTACTATAACTAGCGTGAGGCATAGTGATGTGAAAGATAAGAAACTTAACTTCTGGGGCCTCACTCTTTGATGCCAGTGTGAACTCTACAACTTACTAACTCTGACATTAAACAGATAATTTAATATTTCTAGGTCTCTTAATTTCCCCAACAACAAACTGGATAGGATAGGACCTACTCATTAAATTTGTGAAAACCAGTGAAGTGTTATATGTAAAATATTTAGCACATTCTAAATAGAAAACTAATGTTCCTAATCATTAACATTCAATTTTGAAAAACATTAATTTGGCTCATTGCGTCCCCCCAAAAATCAGCACAATTTTCAATTGAGTCCTGTATTAAATATTCCACTAAATTTATAATCTCTCTGTTTCTTTATTTTTTATTTTAATTTTAGTTTTTTTTTTTGACACAGAGTCTCACTCTATTGCTCAGGCTTGAGTTCAGTGATGAAACCTTGGCTCAATGCAACCTCCATCTCCCAGGTTCAAGTGATTCTCCTGCCTCAGTTTCTCAAATAGCTGGGATCACAGGCATGCGCTATCACGCCCAGCTAATTTTTTTTTTTCTTTTTTTAGTAGAGACTGGGTTTCACCAAGTTGACCAGGCTGGTCTCAAACTCCTGACCTCAGGTGATCCACCTGCCTCAACTTCCCAAAGTGCTGGGATTACCGGGTTGAGACACTGTGCCTGGGGCTCTCTGTTTCTTTAATTGGAAAACGTTTTCAAAGACTTATCTGTAGTCTCTCTTTCCATTTCCTGGGTTTTTTTTTGCTTCTATTCCCACCACACTGCTAAGGTTGCTTTTGTGAAAGTAAGAAGTCACCTCACACATTGGTGAATCCAATGGCCATGTCTTCATTCTTTTCCCACTTGATTTCACAGGAGCATTTCCCAAAGTTGAATACTCAATCTTTCATGACATATTATTTTGGGGGGGGTTCTATTACATCATACTCAGAAGAGTTGCTTATGGTTCTCACTTTTAAGTCTTTACTGGCTCATTCTAATCCTCCCTGAATTTTGAAGTGTCTTGGGGCTGGTTCACCCTTGGACTCTAACTGTGCTTTCTATAAGCTATCTTGTGACGTGGGCTTTAATATTTTCATAATGCCTATGTCTGCATCCCTATTTTTGATTTCTCTCTGAGTTTAAAATGTACATGTGGTTTTGTCATTACCATCTGGCTACCTATAAAGGCATCCTAGACTAATGCAAACAATGAATTATTGATTTTCACAATCAAATCAGATTCCCTACTATTTCCTATCATAAATATTCAATATCTACTCATTTTCTTACCCCAAATTATTAGGCCTATAATTTCTTCTCTTTTACTAGTATCCCATATCTAAACCATCGTAAAGAATTATTGGTCTTACTATGAAATTTTAATAATGCATTAACTTTCTTATTTTTTTAGATATCTACATGAATATAGATTATATTTTCTGAAGATAGCCACAACTATATCTGTCACCTTACATGTTCTGCTTAAAATATGACTCTGACACCTCTTCCATTGAACAGTAGTACCTACTTTTTGTATTGAAATTTTATATAATGTAATGGCTGCCTCTACCAATAGAGTGCGGCACATGTAGCCCTAAGTAACCTTCAAAACTAGTTCATAAAAATGCTATGCATTATGTTTTGTTCTTTTAAGATATTTGCTTTTAGAATCCAGTCACCATGCTCTGAGGAAGTCCAAGCATCCATACAGACAGCCAGTGTTGTTGCTTTCCAACCAAAAGTCCCAGCTAAGGTCCCAGTCAGCTGCAATCCACACGAATGCAGGAACCTTTAGATGATTCCAGTTCTCAGCATTGACTCATCTTGAGACTTAGAATCATGCTTAACTGAAGTCTCACTGTGGGACAGAGAAAAGCGAAGACCACTATATGTTTTGAGAATTCTTGACCCACAGAGTAAGTGAGCATATTTATAATCATTTTGGTTTTGAGCCACTGAGTATGATGGATTATTACATAGTAATGGAAAATGAAACACTTAGATAAAGTGAACTCATTTCTCACTTAAAATACTGTAATATTTTTTTATCATGTCTGCCTTCCTTTATTTGACTACATACAGTCTGTCCTGGATGAAACAAAGGGAGTCATTTCTTAAGACCTCAGCATTATATTATACTATGTCAAATACATGAAAATATGCAGAATTATAAAGTGAATAACCGTATGCACATCACCTGGAGTCTATAATTTATTTATACTTGCTTTATCATTTATCTGTCCATAGATCCATCTGTCAATCCATCTTTTTGTAAAAAAGACATGTATTTCAAAGGACATTGCATATATCAGTATTTTATTTTACAAATACTTCAGCATATCTATAATTATAGTTATATATATATACACACACACATATATAAAATGTACTTATAATGAAGTTCAAGAATCTAATATATACTATGCAGTGAGACTGTATACATACATCTGTTGCTCAAAATCCTAATAAAATACATAATTGTACTATCAACTCTATCTTCCCTTCACAGTACAGATGCTCCTCAGCTTAAAATAAGATTACATCCTAATAAACCCATCATACGTTGAAAATATTGTCAAGTCAAAATTGTACTGAATACATTTAATATATTTAACCTGCCAAACATTACAGCTTAGCCTAGTCTACTTTAGATATGCTCAGAACACTTATATTAGCCTGCAGTTAGGTAAAATCATCCAACACGAAGCCTATTTTATAATAAAGTGTTGATTTCCTCATGTAATTTATTGAATACTGACTGAACGCTTATCACTTTTGCACCATATTAAAGTAAAACAAAAACAAAAACAAACAAAAAAACGTAAATTCTACCGTCCTAAGTAGGAGACCATCTACATATGAACACATTCACTACCTCAGAGGCATCAATATTCTAGTTCATTCCACCACAAAATTCTTTTGTCTATAATTTAAATAAAAGACTGTAGTGTGTACACTGGAAAGTAGACATCTCTCAATGTATTATTGTTATCAATTCCCCATGTTCTTTACTTATAGACGTTTATTTTTGTTGTTGAAAACATTATATTATAGAAATATAGCACAGTTTGTTATTCTCCAATAGCTAGACATCCAGCATTTCACCAATAAATATATTAGCGCTCATTTTTTACACATGTCCTTTATTAGATTGAGAAGTATTCTTCTGCTCACTAAGCACTTTTATCCTGTGAGTGAAATTTTGTCCAATGTATTTTCTGTATTTGCTGAAATGACTCTTTGTCCTATTAAAAATAACAACTTATTTTAAGAACGTTAGATCCACCTTTTTCTACCTGGGATAAACCTCACTTGGTCATGGTAAATTATCTTACAGTATTTGGGTGGGTTTTATTTGACGATTTTTTTAATGTTCATAACTTTCTGTGAGAAAAATTGTCCTATAATTTTCTTTGAGTGTGTGGTTCTCTCTCTCTCTCTCTTTTTTTTTTTTTTTTTTTTTTTTTTTTTTTTTTTTTGAGACCCAGGCTGGAGTGCAGCAGGGCGATCTCGGCTCCGCCTCCTGGGTTCACGCCATTCTCCTGCCTCCGCCTCCTGAGTAGCTGGGACTAAAGGCCCCCACCACCACGCCCGTCTAACTTTTTTGTATTTTAAGTAGAGACAGGGTTTCATCGTGTTAGCCAGGATGGTCTCCAACTCCTGACCTCGTGATCCACCTGCCTCAGCCTCCTATTCCCAAAGTGCTGGGATTACAGGCGTAAGCCACCGCACACGGCCTGATGGTTCTCTTTCTTGTAATGTGTTGGCAATAGAAAGAGGATGGATATATTTTCTCTTCCATTATTTTTAAGACTTTATTTATAATTACGTTAATTCTTCCCAAAAATATAGTAGCAAAAGCAACTGGGAAAATAAATTTTTTAATAAAAAAGAATATATTTTATTTCTTGAATAGATACAGTACTATAAGCACATTTGGTCTTATGTCATGTTTTATAAACAACATCATTCAAGAAATTTCTCCATTTCATCTATAAATACAAAGTTGCTCATTTCAACATTAATATAGTTTAATGTAAACATTTATAGAATCCGTAGCTATAATAATCTCAACATTTATACACTCTGAAATAATATAGTTGCCATTCTTCTTTTATTCCTAGTATTTGCTATTTATGTCTTATTTTCCAATCAGGTAGTTAGCTCAATATTTTTAAATCCTTTCAAAGCGTAGCCTAAAATATCATTTTCATGTTCTCTAAATTGTATTTATATTTTAGTATATCTTTTTCAGCCTTGTCTTTATTACTTATTTACGTCTTATTTGAATTAATTTCTATTTTCTAGACTATAAAGTAGTTTATTTACTTT
Organism: Rhinopithecus bieti; assembly: GCF_001698545.2. Taxonomy (NCBI): domain Eukaryota; kingdom Metazoa; phylum Chordata; class Mammalia; order Primates; family Cercopithecidae; genus Rhinopithecus; species Rhinopithecus bieti. The sequence goes on along the minus strand of NW_016821802.1, from coordinate 99,320 downwards.
TTAAATTTATTTTACCAATATTAGAATTTAAAGCTTTAATTTTTTATTTAAACACAATTTTATCTCTAATTTTGACATGTCGAATTTTATTACAATTCATTTGAATTTTAGACAATTCAATTCAAATTATTACAATTTACTTCATCTATTTTCTAATTTTGTTTCTGATTTAGCCTTTGACCTCGTAACTATTTAGAAGCATATAGTTTAGTTCCCAAACATTTGGGTGGTTTCTGGGCTTCCTCATTTTATTGTCTTCTATCTTCATTGCATTGTGGTGAAAAAAAAAAATCAGTCTGTAACATTTTATCCTGTATTAATTTATCAAAATTTGTTGCCCAAGCATATGATTTAAATCAGTAAAATTATCACATATTCTAAAAAATGTGTATCTTAGAGTCAATAATAAATCAATAATATGATTTATTCAGGGAAGTTGATAGTTGGTCCATATCTCTTAGGACCTACTAATTTTTGGATCTACTTTTCTAATCAATTACTCTTAATGGTTTACCGTATTTTCTAATTATAAAGTTGTAGCTATTCCATGAATATTAAGCATTATACATTTGTGTATGGTATTTGTTCCTGAAGAATTATCAATTTATTATCATAAAGTTGGGTGTCCACAGCAGCACTTCATTGTGAAAGGAAAGTTGTATATATGAGGTGGGCACAAGTAGACCCTGAAGGCATAAATAAGTTGTATGAAGAAGCGGGTCAAATGCCCATGGTCCCTACTTTTGCCACACTGCCTTTTCTCTCCCAGCCTGCAACTATGACTTCATGGGGAGCTGTTCTATGATCAATACTTGATTGAGGAAAGAACACTTAGATCTGGTTTATAGATGGTTTGACATCAAATCCTGGCACCACCCAGAAATGGACAATTGTGGAAATGCACCCCTTTCTGGGAGAACCTTGAAGGACAATGGTGAAGGAAAATTCTCTTAGTGGGCAGAATTTTGAACAGTGCACCTGGTTGTTCATTGTGCTTTGAAAGAGAAATGCCCAAACTTGCAATTATGTACTGATTCATGGGATTAAAAAAAAGTTGTTGGATGGATAATAGGACTTGGAAGGAACACAACTGAAAAAAAAATGGTGATGAGAAAATCTGGGAAGAGGTATGTGGATAGACTTCTTTAAATGGAAAGAAAAAAATGAAGATATCTGTGTCTCATATGAATGCTCAAAAAACATGACCTCAGCAGAGTGTGTTTCTAATAAAGTGGATAGACTGACTTGTTCTATGGATTCCAGTCAACCTCTTTCCAAGCCACCCTTGTCACCATCCTATGGGTTCATGAACAAAGTGGCCATAATGGTGGGGTAGAGGTTATATATGGGATCAGTAACATGGACTTCTGCTTACTGCTCAGTGGCCACTCTGCCAGCAGCAGACAACAATGTTGAGCCCCTAATATCGCACCATTCCCTGAGGTAATCAGCCAGGTACATGGTTGCAGGTTGATTATATCGGACTGCTTTCACAATGAAAGAGGTGGTGTCTGGTACTTACCATAATAGATACTTATTCTGGATATGAATTTACCTCTCCTGCACAGTGTTTCTGCCTAAACTGTAATTCACACATGCATTTATAATATGCCTATGAATGGTCATGGTATTCCACACAGCACTGCTTCTGATTAAGGAAATCGGTTTACAGCAAAAACGGTAGCAATGGGCCTAGGCTCTTGAAATTCACTATCTTACTAAGTTTCCTACCATCATGCAGCAGGTGGTGTGACAGTGTGGTGGAATCACCTTTGAAGACACTGTTGTAGTTCCAGCTACATATACCTTGTAGAGCTACAGCAAGGTTCGCTAGGGTGCTGTATTTGCTATCAATCAGTGTTCAGTATTTGGTGCTATTTCTCCCACAGCCAAGATTCACAGGACCAGGGATCAAAGCATTCAAATGGGAGCAGCACCACTTATCATTACCCCTACTGATCCATTAGCAAAATTTTTGTTTCTGTTCCTATGATCTTACACTCTGCTGGATTACAGATCTTAGTTCCAAAGGAAGGAATGTTTTCATCAGGAGATACAGCAATGATTTTTATTAAGTGTAAAATTATAACTGCCATTAGACCACTTTGGTCTCCCTCACCTCTGAATCAACAGATAAAGAAGGAAGTTAATACTCTGGTTGGGTGACTGATGCTGACTACCAATGGGATTTGGACTGCTACCCCACAGTGAAGGTGAAAAAGGCTATGTCTGGAATACAAAACATTCTCTATGTTGTCTTTTAAGATTACTGGGCCCTGTGCTTAAACAAAAAACAAAACCAAACAAACAAACAAAAAACCCTACAACAATCTAATTCAGGCAGAATGCCTAATGGCCAAATCCTTCAGGAATCAAAGCTTGAGTCACCCCACCAGATAAAAAATCGTGAGCAGCTGAGATGCTTCCTGAAGGTGAAGGGAATGCTGAAATCGCTACTGGAAGAAAGTAGTTATGAGTACCAACTATGAACATGTGACCGGTTACAGAAGAAAGGACTGTAATTACTTCCTTATTTCTTCCTTATTTTGTTGTGAATGCTTGTGTTTAACATCTATTGTTTTCTTCTCTCTCTTATCTTCTTATTATGTAGCATAAGAGGTATTGACTAGTATCATAGTATTAACTATTGTTAATTTTCCTAGTATTTAAGTTATAGTATGACTATATATATATTCATAGTATTTAAGTTTTGGGATATCAAGGAGAAAAGTAAACATCATCCAAGAACTTCACATTCTCCTCTGGGAATGGTTTAGTGCATTTTAAGTTGTACACAGGAGAGTTGTATCAGGTTAGGGAGAAGTATGACCTTTTTATTGTCTTTATTTGGAGATGATGTATGATTTAAGATGTGTATGGGTGCAAATTTAACAAGAAGTAGACTTGCAATGCTCTATTTTATGTGTAACTTCCTGGGCCATAGGATAAGCAAATATTTGGCCAAATATTCTGGGCCTTTTTGTGAGAGATTAACTTTTAAGTTATTGAAATTTGGGTAAAATAGATTGTCCTCTATTTGTGTGGGTGGGCCTCATCTAGTCAGTCGAAGGCCTGAATATACCAAAAGCACTGGCCTCTTTTGAGGAAAAGAGAACTATCCAACAGGCTACCTACGGTTCTTCCTGGTTGTATAGCAAACTGCCTTTCGATTCAAAATGGAAGACTGGCACTCCTCATTCCCCTGCTGCTGGCCTTCTGACTGCACAGCAGTATTGGCTTTCCTGGGCTGTTGGCTGCTTGGCCTTTGGTTGGAAGGGCAGCATTGGCTTTCTTGAGGCTGCTGGCCCAAAATGTAGATTTTGGACTTGCCATAACTTGAACAAACTCCCTAAATAAATATTACACACATACACACAAACACACACACACACACACACGCACACAAACCCTATTAGTTCTGTTTCTCTGGAAAATCCTGACAAATACAAACATATTTTCCATTGCTAATAGAAGCGTATTATATTTTCCAATTATGCATGTGAGAAGTTGTAACTGATCTATGTATATTCATGTTTGCTACATATTTTTGTTGAATTACCCATTTATTATTAATATTCCTTATTACATCTTGTAATATTCTTTATCTACCTTATCTAACACTGATACAGGCACTGTAGTCATATTATTTCTACTGATTATGCTTCACAACTTTTTCAACCACTATTTCAGCTTATCTGAGACTTCTGGAGCAAATAAGACTCTGTAATAGCATGTAATCGTATTTTTAATCTATTCAGACATTCACAACCCTCAAATTGGAATATTTAATCTAATAACATTTAGTATCATTATCAATATAGTTAGATTCTGGTGTAACCTTTTATTATTTATGTTTTGGTCTCTGTTTTATTCCTGTTGCAACATCCCTGCCTTCCTTTATAATAAAACAGTTTTTGAATATAATTTAAATCCATCCACTGACTTTTAAGATATTCCTGCTTGCATCATTTATCTTTTCCTAAATTTTTAGATAATTGATATAGGGATCACAAAACACATTTTCAACTCCATGCAATTTATCAAGAGTTAATAATTTAGGGGCGGAGCAAGATGGCTGAATAGGAACAGCTCCAGTCTCCAACTACCAGTGCAACCGACACAGAAGACCGGTGATTTCTGCATTTTCAACTGAGGTACTGGGTTCATCTCACTAGGGAATGCCGGACAATCAGTGCTGGTCAGCTGCTGCAGCCCGACCAGTGAGAGCTGAAGCAGGGCGAGGCATCGCCTCACCTGGGAAGCACAAGGGGATGGGAATCCCTTTTCCTAGCCAGGGGAACTGAGACACACAACACCTGGAAAATCGGGTAACTCCCACCCCAATACTATGCTTTAAGCAAACGGGCACACTAGGAGATTATATCCCACACCTGGTCGGGAGGTCCCACGCCCACAGAGCCTCCCTCATTGCTAGCACAGCAGTCTGCGATCTAACCGCAATGCAGCAGCAAGGCTGGGGGAGGGGCGCCCGCCATTGCTGAGGCCTTAGTAGGTAAACAAAGCCACTGGGAAGCTCGAACTGGGTGGAGCTCACAGCAGCTCAAGGAAGCCTGCCTGTCTCTGTAGACTCCAACTCTGGGGACAGGGCACAGCTAAACAACAACAACAACAACAACAAAAGCAGCAGAAACCCCTGCAGACACAAACGACTCTGTCTGACAGATTTGAAGAGAGCAGTGGATCTCCCAACACGGAGGTTGAGATCTGAAAAGGGACAGACTGCCTGCTCAAGTGGGTCCCTGACCACTGAGTAGCCTAACTGGGAGACATCCCCCACTAGGGGCAGTATGACACCCCACACCTCACACGGTGGAGTACACCCCTGAGAGGAAGCTTCCAAAGTAAGAATCAGACAGGTACA
>NW_016821802.1:52077-91386 GCF_001698545.2 Rhinopithecus bieti | reverse complement strand
GAATTGATGGGTGCTGACGAGTTGATGGGTGCAGCACACCAACATGGCACAAGTATACATATGTAACAAACCTGCACGTTATGCACATGTACCCTAGAACTTAAAGTATAATAAAAAAGAAAAAAAGAAAATCTTCTGCCAAAAAAATAAAATCTGTTACCATTGTATGTATAGGTCAAAAAAAAAAAAGAGTTAATAATTTAACACTTTGCATAAAATGTACAACATTGGAATAAAACAGCTTTTTATTTACATATTATATATTTTATTTATACATTATATATTGTATAAAAGATTTCTTTTTTCTGTGATACAGTTCTAGAATGCTCTGAAAGTATATTAATTTACCTTTATTCTTGATATAAGTTTTTACATAAGTTAAAATGTACATATATATACACACACATATATATGTGTACATATATACATATATGTGTGTGTATATATATAATCTATTCTTTCTGTTGGTTATTGTTTTTATGTCAAATTATTGGCCCCTCAATGTAAAGTGTCATTTTTTAATGTGTGTTTCAATACTTTTCTTTTACTTTTTCTTGTATCTTTGAATAACTATGATGTGTTTAGATGTGATTTTCTTTCTGTTTTTCATACACGGTATTCACTGAGCTTTTTAAGCTTCTAAATCTATATCTCTCAACAAATTTGGAAAATGTTGGACCATTATTTCTTAAAATATTTTCTGTTCTAACATTTCTTAATTCTAATTAGCTACATACTGGAATATGCACACTTTATATGTGTTCGTGTGTCTGTGTATAAATATATATGTATGTATATGTGTCACAAGTCATGCTGTAGTACTTTTTTCCCAATCTTTTTGTTCTTTATATTGTACTGATTAATTTCCAATGATTTATCTTCAAGTCCACTGATTATTCTTTCATCTTTCTGCTGTTAATTCCATCCAGCTGAATTTTTCATTTACCATTATTTTTTAGTTCTAGAATTTCCCTTTTTTGGTTTCTGTGTCTCTGCTGATACTTTCAATCTTTTCATTCCTTTATAGTAGATTTTTCTTTACATTCTTGAGCATAGTTATAATGGCTGCTTTAAAATACTTGGCAGATAATTCTGTCATTTGTGGTTTCCTAGGAGTATGTCTCTGTTAATTTCCTCTTCATTATAAAAATGGGTGATATTTTCTCATTTCATTATATTCTAAAAAATTATATTGTATTCTTCATCTCATAAATTACATAGATACTCTGAAATCTGTTAAATAGTAATGAAGGGTATTGATTTTGTTTTTTGTATGCACTAAAGTTGGCTAAACACAAACTGCATATTTTGACTACTGCCTGGTCATTAATATCTGAAACTTCAGTTCATATTATTAGCTTTAGCTGGACTCCTTGGAATACTCTTCATGTGCAAGCACGTTTCAGACATCAGCTATCAGCCAAAGATTTGGTCAGTTTTCACACTGAATTTCAAGTTCTTTATTCTTAATTCATCTTTTCCAATATACCTCCTTTTATTTTCCAGTGGCTTCAGTTACATGAACTCTGTCCTCTAGTTCAAGTCTGTAGTATTGTGAGTTCTGGACTGGTTTCTATACGACAGTGACCAATAAATGTCATATTACCATTATCAATTATTTCTTACTGAATTAATATATTTGCTTTAAACATCTTATCTTAGACGAAGGTATATTTTCTTCCTGCAGTGAGTTGTATTTCATAGTCAGGAAGCAAATGTAAATACCCTTGTCAACTGATTATTTATTAAGAAAATTTGCAACCCATTCTCAATAAGAAAAATAAAGGTGAAGTTAATTCTTTTGACAAATAAAAGTTCACTACGCTTCTTCTATATTACTCCTCTATTAACTTTACCTTTTCATTTGCCTTTCATAAAATTATACTGGCATAACTCTTATTAGACACAAAACAAATATCTACCTAGTAATAAAGCTTTCCCTTTATTGTCTTTTCATGAGCACTCTTGCTAATTGCTCTTCAAAATATGTTATAGACGTAATCTCTTGAAATTTTTACAGCTAATCAGTTACATGCTAATAGTATAAGTGATAATAAAAGCTTACATTAATCTCTTCATGCAGTAAAATATATGGTTGGAAATCAAGGCTATTTTTGGGTAGATTAATTCATTAGATAGGTTGGCTGATATGTATTAACAGAGACCTGTGAAACAGCATGGTAAGCTCTGGAACCAAATGTTTAAGTGAATTTTAAATTAATGAAAATGAATACCAAGGAAAATGTATGTAGGATATCAACACAAATTAAACTAAAGGGAATGCATATTTCATGAGAATATACAATTATGACATATAGAATGTTGCATTACATGGTAGGCAACAATGACTGCAGATTTTTTCAAGTGTTCAGTTTCTTTCAACAGCAGTGAGGAAGACACAGAAAAACAAAAATGTTGCGTAAGCACTACTGTACAAGTTGTGTGGTCTTGACAAAATCACCTAAAATATTTGAAACTCAGTTTCTTTAGATGTAATATGAAAATAAATATGCCTACCCTGCAGATTGCTCTAAGGATTAGTGTTAATTTATATGCATATATATGCCATGTCTGTGAACTTAGTCTATATTTGGCATGCATTTTATTATCATGGAGTGTAACTTTACAAAGTATCATGCCCTCAACATGTACCATGTCCTTATTAAATCTAACAAGAAACACCCAAATAAATTATATTCCTTCCATGTATATCTGACCACTTTGCTTAATTAATGAGTAAAGGAATGATGGAAAATGACCAGTTCGAACTTATTTTTATTTGAGTGCCTCAGCTATTAAAGGAGTCAGACATTGTATTTTTTTCTAAGTAGCATTTCTACATGTTGGAATAGTAAGATTTAAAAGAAAGGTGCCATAAGTGACCAATTTCTTTTTGGATAGATTTAGGTGGCCAAACTTCAATAAGAAAGAATAAGGCCCACAAGCAAAGAGAAAACAAAAAGAGAGAGAGATATAGAATTCCAGTAACATCTGACAGGATGGTTCTAGTTTTCCCTGTGTCCCAGGCGCATCATTGGAATGTATTTAGTTGTTTATTTTACCCTTTTTTTCACCCCATGTGTAATAAAGAATTCTTCTCCAAACTGTGAATGTTAATAATCAGCAAAAGTAGGATACAGAAAGAGGATGTATGCTCAAACATAATTACTCTTCTGAATGAATCAGGAACACATGTGCGTACACACACACACACATATGTTTACTTTCCCCCAGTGTAGGTATTCTGAAACATAATATGAACTCCTCATATGAGGGTATGCATGAGAAAAATAGATATTAGATTCTTCCCTGCTAAGTTCAAAACATGTAAATCCCAAAGCATTAGTTATTTCTGCAGGGTTTTGGTTTTGCTTCCCAATTATTTGGCATATTATACTAGTTTATTTTTTAAAATTTCACATATACTGATAATGAAACCACTCAAGTTTAGGAATAATTTGTCTTCTCCATTATTTCTCTAGACCATAGAACAATGCCTGAGGAGAGTAATATTTCAACACGTGTTATTACACACATAGTAAAATGTATCAATATATGAATAGACAATGTTGGAGAAGTTATAGGAGCATCTAGAACTAGATTATATGGTCTTTTCTTGTCTTTCCTATTCCCAGAGTGTTTGAACAAATGTTTCAGAATTGTCTTCCTAGAATAACCTCAAAGCTAACAAGTTTATGGTTGTCTCAGATTCTTCCAGTAAGTGGTCTGTAGGTGTTAGCAGTTATTCATTATCCTAAGACAAGCAGTCCTCAAAAGGTGAAGCATGTTGGTAATCTCTCTTCCTTTATGGCCATGGAACCTGGTATATAACATGAAACCTCAATGATAACATTTAGAGACTCTTCCAGGAAAGCATTACTTTCCAGCTAAAAGAATTACAGGTATGTTAGTAAGCTGCAGCTTATCAATTATTGATTTTCACTGAGTGATGTTTTATAAATATTCCTTGTGCTACCTGTCATGGATTGCCTATGCATGCTAACTTTATTTTCTTCTCATCTTCAGTTTTAAAAGTGTACCCATACTATTTAATTTCTATTATGTAAACACTGCATACATGTAACAAAAACATGCAAGATTCCCCAGCCTACCAACATAATTCACTAATTTGGTAAAACAGGCTACATAAGTAAAAATTAAATATGGATTTTATGTGCATGAAATTATCTTATGCCTAATACCCCCATTAAGTAGAGAATATGCAGGATTTCCATTATATAATCCCAACTTCTATGTATTAGTGTGTCATTTACTTGATGTATTCTTCAATTCTGAACTAATTTTGAAACGTCAATCAAGTTTGTGAACTCTCTCCTGGTCATGAGGTTAAAACTGATCCACTTCTTATTGTCAGGTCCATATCTTTATTTTTTTTCTTCTTCTTAATTCCCAAATTTAAAAAATATACCTGCCTGTATGCAATACCTCCATTAATCCAATGAGGTATATTATCATTTCTTTTATGACATACTATTCGAAATAAATAAGCTAAGAGAGTCTGCCTCTGAAATAAATATCTCAAGACTTAGACTTGTTCTTTAATATTGTGAAATATACTACATTTAGAAATTCTAATTAAATGACCTTTATTATATATTTTAAAATTATCTATCCTAGGTAATTGCAAGGTAATGTGCAAGATTTTGGGCCTTCTTTCCTCCAAGGCCTCATGTCAAATTTACTTTAGTAGAGGGAGATATGTTAATCACAAATAATGATTTGGAGGCTTCCCAATGCATATAGAAATTTTTTTTTCTGTAAAATGTTATTCAGCCTCCAAAAATATACACATAGTAAGCCTTAACACTTATATTTATCCTGCCAGAATACCTGAGAATTCTTTGGATGGCTGGTCGCATTATGACAGTTTTTAGAAATTTCCCTTTTATGCACCCATTGGCCAGCATGAAAATTTCATGAAATCTGAATGTCCGAGTTGGCTGTAGATTTCTTTGTAGTAAGAATAAAGCAAAATGACCTGGAGCTGAAAAGTGTATGAGTATGTGCTGTGTCTCAAGGAAAAGTTACAAATTAAAATAAATTCGGGCCGGGCGCGGGTGGCCTCAAGTCCTGTAATCACAGAACTTTGGGGAGGCCGGAGACGGGGGATCACGAGGTCAGGACGATCGAGACCATCCTGGCTAACAGGGTGAGAACCCCGTCGTCTACTAAAAAAATAGCAAGAAAACTAGCCGGGCGATGGGCCGGGCCGCCTGGCTGAGTCCCAGTACCTCGGAAGGCCCTGAGACAGGAGAATGGCCAGTAAACCCAGGAGGCGCGAGCTTGCAGTGAGCCTGAGATCGGCCAGCTGCTCTCCAGCCCGGGCGATCAGAGCGAGACTCGCCGTCTCAAAAAAAAAATAAAAAAAAACTAAAAAATATAAAGTAAATAAATAAATAATAAATAAATAAAGTAAATACATAAATTCACCTGGCCAAATATATCTCTGAGCTCAGTTTATACTTGTTAAAAGGCAGTATTGCAACGTTTAGGATATTTTGTTTTACATTGTAGTGTTCGCTGCACTAAGATAGAGGTAGTATCCTTATCCTGTTATTTAGGGTACTTTTTCTGTTTGATACTTCATTTTCTGCCAGAATGTCTGAATATTCTATAGCGAAGCATCAGCACTAAGTAGACTTTCTTCTAGAAACAACAATTACCGACATTATTTTTTACTCTCTTTTTACATTCAACTCCCAGCTGATGTCAGTGACTTTAGGCCTCCTGTCCAGAAAAATAAATTCTGAATAAAGAGCAGCAATGGACTGGGCAATTTTTCCTAATGAATAAATGAATTATAATAGTTACATTAAAAGCCCACTGACATACTTCCTGAAATAAGCACCATGTTCTTTGTGGATTATATGCTATCCTCAGCACTCTATTATTAACCCTCTCTAAGAAACTCACCAAATATTGTTGGAATGTGGCTGATAGGAAAATTTGCTTATGTAAAAAGGGAAGAGATATTTAAAGATGCTAAGTCTAGGAAGTCTGTGAGCTTCACTTGTGTTTGTAAAATAACCTTTGTTTGGAACTAAATTAATTAAATAAATAAAAGATTTGCTTTCAAAGTCCCAGGCATGTTGCCTGCAATTAAATATAAATCTCAAAAAAATTACATAAATTCAGTTATTTGCATATGACTATTAATAATTTTAGCGATATCTGAGTATTGTTTATATTATTACAATCTTTATATTTTAAATCAGCTTACCTTTTTTCTCATGTAAACTATTTTCAGAAGGAAATTTATATCATTACTGTAAAGTTAAATGCAAAGCCACTCACCCTTAATGAAAGATATGTGTTTAAGTCAAGGCTCTTTTAACAATACTTACCCTTAAAATTTAGTTGATTGGTGTATGAGTCAGCCACTCAGTTCCATGAGCCCGTAATTACACCTAAAGTGGAATTTTACACACATCAATATTTTCTTTTTGGGACACAACTCTTGGCTTGACACGGGGAGGTGATGGAAACTAAATCACTACCCGTGGAAGACTACATGATCATGAGACTTGAAATGACTACTATCTATTTCATAACACATAAAATTAGAGGTGCTAAGTAATTCTCCATTGTTAAGGGGAAGTGGTATATATGATGTCAGGCTTGCTCAGGTTGGGAAAACGCAAGTATTTTCATGAGAAGTTGGCTTTCATTCAGGTCATACTGTTTTTGTATTGTTGCTTCTCTGTTAATTCCTGACTCCACAAATAATCTCTTCTCTAGCTACCGTGCTACAAAATGTACTGCTTTGCAGATGTTCTGCATGATATGCTGCTGCAGGCTAGAAATGTGTTGCTTCTGCATCGTTGCCCCTAACAAAGCTTGCTTAGAAAGACAGGGAATTCTCCCTGCAGGTAAAACTTTGTGGAGTACACCTCAGGCTTCACTTTGAAAGGAGGAAGGAGTGAATCGAGGTAATGATTGAAGTATCTAATGTCTAATCGTTTATCGAATGGTTTACCACAATCACCAGTAACTTTGACAAAACCTAAGATTGGAAGACTGCAAAATACAGGTTCTCAGGTTCCTCCTCCAGCAGTTGGATTCCCACAGCAGACACCTTTTCCAGGTCAGAGCACACTGGTAGCTGAGTAATGTTTCTGGGTCTCCAATTTAATTGTTGTATTATTTATTTTGCTTAACCGACTTAGTTTTCTGTGTTTCTGGATAAATTGTGACTCACGTATGTACAAAACTAGGAAATGCCCATCACAGAATTTTATTACTAGCTCCCTTCACAGTTCTTGAAGATGAGGAATGCTCCCTTACACAGATTCTCAGAATTGGTGGTGCTTGCTGTTTGGGTCTCCTGGTTCTGCTAACCCATGACTTCATCCAACCTGGGAGCACAGAGAAAGCTCACCAGATGTTTGCTCTATTAAGCCCAGATGCAGCAGTATCTTCACATTCTAATAAAATTGACATGGGGAGTACAGAGCTGTGCATAGGTATATAATTTATTTTCAAACTTTGTTATAACTATGCAAAGTTCAAGTGGTACACAATCCATAGTCTATCTGTTTATACCTAATAAACACAGAAAAAAACATATATACCTCATGATCTTAAAACATACCATGGATTATAATATTAAAACAATAAATGTAGTGAAAAATCAAGAATTCGTATGAACTTTATTTTCCTTAAAGCCTCAGAAAGCAGAATTCTTAAAGAAGGGAAAATGACAGAGACATTATCATGCGTTAATCCTATCCTCAGAAACAACCAGGAAAATTCATTGGTAAGAAAGTAGGGGCCAGGAGCAGTGGCTCACACTTGTAATCCCAGCACTTTGAGATGCCAGGGCAAGCAGATCACTTGAGATCAGGAGTTCAAGTCCGGCCTGGCAAACATGGTGAAAACGTGTACCTATGGAAAATACAAAAATTAACCAGGCATGGTGTGCACACCTGTAATCCCAGCTACTCGGGAGCCTGAGGCAGGAGAACCACTAGAACCTGACAGATGGAGGGTGTAGGGAGCCAAGATCATGCCACTGCACTCTGTCTGAATGAAACTGAAGTACATCAACTTCAGTTTGCAAATAAATGAATAAAATAAAGTAGAGCTCCCTTTGATGGACTTTTAGCTGAGACATTTAAACTATATGTCCCAGAGATTGTATATGGTTTATCTATCCAACAAGTTTCCTATACCAATAGTATAGAATAATGTGTTTCAAAAGGATTGTAGATTTTACTTTAAAAATATTAATTAAAAAGTATCAATTAATATTTCTGGATCAGACATAGAGTCCAGAACCACAATACTTTTAAAATACTAAGATTACTACTGGATTTTGTGTACCCTGCCCTTCACTATCTCTCCTATGTGTCCCACCTCTTCTCCCTGCCCTCCACCCCTAAGCACGTACTGACTTCACTGTCTTAGCATCTCTTAGGTGAACCTTATGGTTTAGGCTCTGATACTAATGTTTTGTTTATTTATTTAGGAATTTTACAAGAATAGTTGATTCTAAAGTCTCTGAGTTGATAAAGAAGTGTGCGTTTTACAGGCCATGCTTAATACATACATGCTTGGCTTTTTCGGATGTTCGGGTCCCCCATACCACTCTTAGACTCCACTACAAACCCATTCCCAGTCACCCTCCATCATCACCTATATGACTTCAAAGATGAATTTAAAAGAAAAGTGCCATCTACATTCGACCCCACTGTTGATCAAGAATGACTATTATTCACAGTTACTGGATAAAATGGAGGTAAACCTGTGTAACAGCTTTGTATTATGACTGGGTCAATTGTAAAGCTCCCTTTGTAAGCTGAAAAGTGGTCGTGTTTTGAGACAAATGCAAAATATTGTTTTTACCTCATTTTAACCAGGGAAGAAAGGTAATTTATTTCACGAGATAACTAATTGTCTTTACACTCATACTGCTACCTCCAACGACAGCAAAAAGTTCAAATTCATTGTTCATAGATGAAAGAAAAACTTGATGACTTTAGAAAAATAAGGCAAAATTGAGAGGCTATTCAACTAGTGAATTCAAGCAGCTGAAATTGGTAATCATAGTTATTGACAAAACCTAATTTTAATAAACATCAAAGTCTTGGCTACTTCCTTTTGTTGCACTGGATGTTATGCTGTGTATTTAACATTCTTGAAATTAGGAGTATGTCAACTTCAGTTTGCAAATTATTTTGTTGTATAGCGAATTGTATGGTAATAGAATGAAATTATGGCCTATACTATAGATTGAACTATGTCCTTGTCCATAAATTCAGTGTAGTTTAGAATTCCGTTACATCTACATATTTCCGTGTGCCAAATCAGACTGCAAATTGGAAGATAATTATTTTTTAAAAAGTTCATTAAATAATATTCTAAAATTTGTTCAATTCTGGTAGGATGATTATAGTGTAATTAGGTTAAATTTTTGACTTATTTTGAAAATGCATTTCAGTAATTCTGAATAATTTAACCTCTAAGAGTCTAATAGAGGTCAATGACACCTCAAAGAAAAAATAATGATGCCAGTTAGCAGAGTCTAGCTTTTCAGTATAGGCAAGCCATTCATCAGCAAACAGAAAGGGCAGTGGTTAATTAAACCTTTAGCTCAGAAGATAGAAAATAAAAATTATTAACAATATTAATTTAGTCACCCAGGTAATCTCTTCAGGGTTGGTAGTAAATTCTCAGTCAGTTACTCAAACAATGGGCACACCATTTTTTCAATGATTAAAACATAGATTAAATAAAATAACTTCCTGCTATAGGATTCTAATTGGTAGCTTAGAATCAAAAAGTTTTATGAAGAATAAAATGACTTGTCTGTATTCAATTATTTTCTATCAGAAAGGCAAAAGTTGATGGTGAAGGAAAAATAGAATAAGAAACTGCTGACTGCTGTCCACATTTACTCAAATGTAAAAAAGTAGGAGCTAGAAATGCAGGTATTCTCTTATAAAATAAATTGAGGTTAATTATGTTTCTTTATAGGTTGAAATGAGTAGATTGTAGCAGAATCCATAAATTAATTAAAAGCTCTGATTTTAGACTCTTCCTCATCAAATGAAAGCCATTGAGAAATCATGGGACTATAGAATTAGGATGATGTAATCTAGTGAGCAACCTTGTCAAGCTTGTGGTACTTTGAGGTTTCCCAAGTCCCTTGTGATAGCATCCATCACTGTTCTTTGGTTGGATTCAGCATCTACACTGAAGAACACAGTATGTCTATAGTACTTACGTTTAGCAATTTCTACCTACAGGTGGTGTTAAAAAATTATTTGTCTAGTTATACTTACCAATTTTTAGTTCCAGTTCTTCCACTGAAAAAAAATAGACTATTTTATAATTTGACAACAATAAGTTATAACATGAAATGGAAATTGGTGTTTTCAGAAACAAATCAAATATCGAAAAAAGTATTAGTAAAAAATATTTTTCCAATTACATATACTCTGTGTGATATGAGAATGCATAGGTTACAGTCTTTCTGGGCTAACATAGCTGATTTGGGGATGATGGAAACATTCTGCAATCTAATGCAAATACAGAGCAATGATTCTGCAATAGAAAAGCAAAATATTTTATAAAATATACAAGATTTTATTAAATTAATACAAACAATTCTGGATAACTGAAAAGCCATCCACAATGAAGTGATGACATTTACAAGCATAGTGATGTGATGGGGATTTCAAACAAAAATGATTTGAATATAAACAGTGAACGAAGCCACTGAGAAAATGAGTAAAGATTTTAAAATTTGGCAAAATAAAGAGATATATTTATGCTGTAAAATTTGGTAGAATAAGTTGTTTAAATATTCCACATGATTTATTCTGTATTATTTTTAAGATTCTACTTTATAGGGCGCAATGGCTCACACCTGTAATCTCAGCACTTTGGGAGGCCACCATGGGCAGATCAGGTCAGGAGTTCAAGACCAGCCTGGTCAACGTAGTGAAACCCTGTCTCCACTAAAAATATAAAAATTGGCTGGATGTGGTGGTGGGCACTGGTAATCCCAGCTACTTGGGAAGCTGAGGCGGGAGAATCATTTGAACCCAGGAGGAGAAAGTTGCAGTGAGCCAAGATTGTGCCACTGCACTCCTGCCTGGCCGACAGAGCGAAACTGCATCTCACACACACACACACATACACACAAAAAAGATTCTATTTTATAATTCAAAATATAGTTAGTATTTTGCTAATTTTTAAAGTTTCAGTTTGTTTCTAGATAAATTCTGAACTATTTTGTAAATCAAGCATTTTGAGATCACTCAGAAATAGAGATTTTTTGTATAGACAGTATATAGGTTTTGTTAAATTAATTTTATACAGATATGTATGCATAAAATATTTTTTAATTTTGTAACTGAATCTCATTTTCGGATTGTATTAGTGCTGCTGTAAAGAACTGCCTGAGACTGGGTAATTTATAACGTAAAGAGGTTTAAATTGACTCACATTTTCTCATGGCTGGGAGAACCTCAGAAAACTTACAATCATGGCAGAATGAGAAGCAGACACATCTTTCTTCACAGGGCAAGAGGAAGAGAAGTGCTAAGTAAAGTGGGAAAAGCCCCTTATAAAACCATTAGATCTCATGAGAACTCAGTTACTATCATGAGAACAGCATGGGGGAACCACCACCATGAGCTAATCACCTCCTACAAGGTTTCTTCCCCAACACGTGGCGATTACAGTTTGAATTATAATTCAAGATGAAATTTGAGTGACGACACAGAGCCAGAGCATATCACAGAGAAATTTTATATTAAGTACTAACATAGCATTTAAAAGAAACTTGTTTCAAACCATGTAAAGCAATCTAAGTCTCATAATCTTAAGCACTGGGAGTTCATGAAGTAGAGTTTGAAAATGAATTAACAATATTTAATAATATATATCTGGCATAGTGTATTTAACACAACTTTTAGAGTAGTATATTTTTAAAGTATGTGTACCATTTACAAGGATGCAACACACACTTTTACTCATGAAATAATTACACATTTTTCTCATTGGTCTATATGTAAATTCTGAAAACAGAAAATGTTCCTTATAGCATGATTTTTTAGGACATTCGATATCTATTACCAAATTACTTTCTAGTATAATTGCAAATAAATATACAACAAATTGTGTTTTGTTGAGGTGTTGCACTGTCTATATTGTATAAGGATGTCCATTATTTTCACTCTTACATAAATTCTTTTAATCGCAACATTTCTTTTTGATGGGGAGGAGTAGGAAGACATTATCCTTTTTAAAATTGGTTTCGCTTTTATTTTTATTAAAGTTGTTTCTTACACGAATTATGGAAAATATATATTTATAAAGATATCATATATATTTATATTCATGCATACATATGTGGATATACACATGTCCATATATCATATGCAATATATATAAGATGGGTGTGTGTGTGTGTGTGTGCCTGTGTGTGTGTGTGTGTATGTAAAACTATAGTACTGCACCTACATTAGAATGTAAGCTTCATAACAACAAGGAATTACCTCCTCATTGCTGAAATATAACTTCTTCCACATAGGTGGTGATTAAGAAATGCTTATTTAAATAATATGAAAGACAAAGTAAGTTTGAGTAAGTCAGAAAGCTATTTTCTAAAAAATATAAATAAATAAAAGTCAACATGCTTATTAAGGATTCACACTAATAATGCCAAAATAGACTTGGTGTGATTAGCAATATCTCTGTGATTAGCAATGTTCCTTAATCAAATGAGCTGATTGTCTATATATGTGATTTGTTAAATCACTGCCATCAAAAAAAACTTGAAAACCCTGTGTACGCCAAAGGCAGAAATCACAGTACAAACATTTTTACTTCAAATAGCATTGAAGTTAGCACCACAGAAAAAAATAGAGGCAGAATTGCCACTTAGACTCACAAAGGTCTCTCGTATGCTTAACAAGGAGGATTAACTTAATTATAAGTACTATTGAATAAAATAATTATATTGCCACCTGAATAAAAGTTATTTGGCAAAAAATATAAAATGCATATTGCAGACCACACAACATAATCTGCAAGATAATATTCTGGATTATGGTGTCCAGAACAATACCCCCCATCTATGTGACTTACCCCAAATAGAGTTTTATAACCACTAACAAAACTCTATAATTGTTCATGGAAAATATGCATGAAAATTTAATTGATCAATAACCAAAATGAAGTGCTTTAGGTACAATGCAATGTTGCATGTATTACTCTATTTGTGTAAATTTCTTTTAAAACAAGCCAATTGATTTTTGGTATTATTGAAACTCCCTACATGAATTTATTCTATTATTATTATCTAGGTTTTTGAACACACTAATTTTTAGATATAAGTATACAGGAATAGTTCTTGAACTATTTTTTTCAACTTCAAGCTGTAAGCCCTGCGCTATACTACTAAGTAACAAGAAACAGTATTACTAAAGATGTATGTGTTAGTCCACTCTCACACTGCTATAAAGAACTTCCCTGAGACCAGGTAATTTATAAAGGAAGTAGGTTTAATTGACTCACAGGACTGCATGGCTGGGGTGGCTTCAGGAAACTTACAATCATGGTGGAAGGGAAAGCAGACATCTTCTTCATAAGGCAGCAGGACAGAAAGAAGTGCAAGCAAGGGAAAAATGCCAGATGCTGATAAATATCAGATCTTGTGGGAACTCACTCACTACCACGAGAATAGCATGGGGAAACCGCATGATTCAATCATCTCCCAGGAGGTCCTTCCCTTGACACGTGGAGATTATGGGGATTACATTTTGGGATTCTATTTTGGTGGAGACACAGAGCCAAACCATATCCTTCCCCCCGTAAACCATTCCAAATCTCATGTCTTTTCATATTTCAAAACCAATCATGCCTGCCCAACAGTCCTCCAAGATTTTAAATCATTTTAGCATTAACGCAAAAGTCTTCTCTGCAAAGTATCATCTGAAAGAAGGCAAATCCCTTCTGCTAGGAGCCTGCAAAATCAAAAGCAAGTTAGTTCCTTCCAAGATGCAATGTGAGTATAGGCATTAAATAAATGTTCCCATTTCAAATGGGAGAAATTGACCCACATCAAGGGCTACAAGCCCCATGCAAGTCCAAAATCCAGTGGGGCAGTCATTAAATCTTAAAGCTCTAAAATGATCTCCTTGGACTCCATGCCTCACATCCAGGGCACACATGCAAGAGGCTGGTACTCACAGCTCTGGGCAGCTCCCTCCCAGGCTGGTGATATGTGTCTGTGGCTTTTCCAGGAACATGGTGCAAGCTGTCAATGGACCTAACATTCTGTAGTGTGGAGGACGCTGGTCCTCTTCTGACAGGTCCATTAGGAAATACCCCAGTGGAGACTCTCTGTGAGGGTTCCAACCCCACATTTCCCTTCTGCACTGTCCTAGCAGAGATTCTCCATGAGGGGTCTGCCCATGCAGCAGACTTCTGCCTGCCTTGTGTCCATACATCCTCTGAAATCTAAGTGGAGGTTCCTGAACCTCAATTCTTGACTTCTGTGCATCCACAGACCCAACACCATGTGGAAGCTGCCAAGGCTTGGGGCTTGCACCCTCTGAATTCATCATCTGAGCTGTGCTTGACCCCTTTTTGCCATGACTGCAGCTGAAGCAGCTGGGACAGAAGCCCCCATGTCCTGAGGCTCCACAAGAGCTCTGAAATTCCCTGGAGACATTTTCCTCATTGTCTTGGTAATAAACACACATCTCCTTGTTACTTATGCAAATTTCTGCAACTGGTTTGAATATCTCACCAGAAAATGAGTTTTTCTTTTCCACCACATGATAGGGCTGCAAATTTTCCAAACTTCTATGCTCTGCTTCCCTTTTAAACCTAAGTTCCAATTTCAAATCATCTCTTTGTGAATGCATAAAACTGAATGCTTTCAGAATAATTGAGGTCACATCTTGAATGCTTTGCTGCTTAGAAATATATTCCACCAGATACCCTAAATCATGTCTCTCCAACTCAAGGTTCCACAGAGCTCTAGAGGAGGGGAAAAATGCCACCAGGTTCTTTGCCAAACATGGTATGAGTGACCTTTACTCCAGTTCCCAATAAATTCCTCATCTCCACTTAAGACCACCTCAGTCTGAACATCATTGTCCGAATCACTATCAACATTTCGGTCAAAATCACTCAAAAAGTCTCTAGAAAGTTCCAAACTTTTCCACATTTTTCTGTCTTCTTCTGAACCCTCCAAACGGTTCCTACCTTTGCCTGTTACCAGTTTCAAAGTTGTTTCTACATTTTAGGGTATCTTTATAGCAGTACCCCAATATCTGAAGTACCAACTTAGTGTATTAGTCTGTTCTCACCCTGCTATAAAGAACTTTCCTGAGACTTGGTAATTTATTAAAAAAAAAAAAAAAAAAAGGAGGTTTTTTGTTTGTTTGTTTGTTTTTTATTGAGTCTCACTGTCTCCCAGGCTGGAGTGCAGTGGTGTGATCTCAGCTCACTGCATGCTCTATCTCCCAGGTTCACACCATTCTCCTGTCTCAGCCTCCCTAGTAGCTGGGACTACAGGCGCCTGCCACCATGCCTCACTTATTTTTTACATTTTTAGTAGAAACGGGGTTTCACAGTGTTAGCCAGGATGGTCTCGATTTCCTGACCTTGTGGTCCGCCAGCGGCGGCCTCCCAGTGCTGGGATTCTAGGCATGAGCCACCAAACCCAGCCAGGAAAGTTTAATGGACTCACACTTCTACATGGCTTGGGAGGCCTCAGGAAACTTACAATCATGGGGGGCAGAAGAGGAAACGGGCACATTATTCACAAGGAGGTAGGAGAGAAAGAAGAAGTGCAAGCAGAGGAAATGCCAGACACTTATAAAACCATTAGATCCCATGAGAACTTACTCACTATCACCAGAACTGCATGAGGGAACCACCCTCATGATCCAATCACTTCTCACGAGATTTCTTCTTGACAGGTGGGGATTATGGGGATTACAATTCAAGATGAGATTTGGGTGGGGACACAGAGCCAAACTATATCAATATAATTACACTGCTGTAATTATTGTACTTAACACAACTTTGGAAGATAAAAGTTCATAAGAAGTTTCTATACTGTTGTGAAAATCTGTTATAATAATTCAAATCCATGGTTCAAAGTTTCTCTGAGGTATTACTCTAAAATAGGTATCAGTTTTAAATATTTTATACATTGTTAACCATAGACATATATTGTTATATTTTCATATTTATATTAAGGAATCAATAAGTATTTATATAATTATTTCCTGTGATTTAATATAATTTCTCAAATAATCTAGGTTTGAACTATAAAAACAAAATAATAAAAATTTCAGAAGGAAATGATAGTTTGTTTTATGTAGTAAGGACATTGACTTAGGAGTCTTGGTGTTTCTGTACTATTTCCAGCTCTGGCACTAGATAGCATCATGTGTTTGGTCATTTTACTTATTTCACTTACACTCCCTGACCTAAGTATTCTCTCCGCTCTGAATCTGTGTCAGATGAATCGAATCAGAATTGATGGCTCCTTCTTTTGTAAAACCCCTCAAAAGTTTATATGCTTTCTCTTGTACTTATCATATTGCCGTGAATATATTTGCTTGTGTTTCCTATATTAGATTTATACTTGAAGTTTCATTTATTATAGCTTTCACAGCATGTAGCACATTATCTAGCTTACAATAGGTCTGTTAGTAATACTTATTTGAATTAAATTTTACTGATAAAATGAATACTGAAGCTTTTTATGTATAAGCTTATAAGATTTCTATAACTGTTTAATTAAATCAAAATATCCAAAACATTGTGAAACATGATAGTCACCAATATACCTGTCCATTTTTCACTTTTTAAAATTCTGTTTATAACAATAAATATATCCAGAATATTAGCAACTTTACATGGGATTTGGGACATTGGTTTTGATAGTGCTCTATCTCATCAAGCTCAATTTAAGTATCCTTTTTTAACAATAGTGGTATCAAATATTGATCCCAAAGTATTTTGAAATATCATATACTTCAATTCTTTATGAGATATCAAGACAAGTCCAGTATATCAAGAAAAATGTCTGGTTTCACATGGCATTTGACAGCTGTATCTACTAATTAGTCTTTCCCAACTGCTCATTAAAATTTCAAAGTCAAAAAAGTCAAAAAAGAAAACTGAACATTTAAACATGTAAAGCCAAACTATACATACAATTATTGGAAAATCTCATTAAGATGATGAACAAAGCCAATCTGAAAAAAAAAAATATGTATCACCTATAATTTGCCTCTCGGAGGAAGGAGTACAGTTTACCTATAGGTAGGTAGGTAAAAAGATATTTAGTCCCACCAGTCAGCACTATAAAATTTTCTTTGATAGAATACCATAGATAACAGTAGTCCAGAGAGTCCAATTAATAACAGAACATGAAAACTGATGGTGTTTCTTTGTTGATGGATGACCTGTTATTAGTAGACCAAGATAAGTGATCTAGGAAAAGGCAGAGGCAGGAATAACACTATTATCCTAGAATGCTGTTTCAGCAGAAAGCACCATAGTTCAAATGCCAGAAAACAAGCATGACCTTATGAGTAGACTTTTATCTTGTTTCAAAACAAGTGCACTGTTGAAAATCTACCAGTCTGATGGGGGAAAGAAGACAGAATGTACAAAATCATGAAGGTGACTTTTCAAAATGCACGTACTTGTTCTCCACCCGTTTATCTCATTTTAAGATACAACATTTTCCAACTTTTATTGTGCATAAGGATCAATGAGGAGAATGTACGTAAAATTCAGATTTACCTAATCCATATGCAGAATTTCATTTTCAGTCTGTGGTAGATTTCAGAATTATATTTATTTTAATTAAAATATTTATTGAGTACATACTTTGTCACAGAAACAAATCTGACCATTTCTTTACCCTCATGGAGTCTACATTCTAGTGGGAGGTAAGGCAGAAACTGTAAGAAACAAAGAAAACAAATTATAAATTTATAAAAGTTAATAATGGTCATGAAATAAAAACAAAGACAGGGTAACAGGGTAACATGGACCTGGGAAAGTCAGGGAGGCAAATGTTGCAATAAAAAACTTGATGTATAGGGTAGATCGCATTGGAAAGTTTGGCATTTGAGCAATTTGAATACCCTCAAGTTACATAAATATAAGTAATCATGGAATACACTCTGAGGGTGCATTAGGGGCATTTTATTTTTACCAGAAAATTCTCAAAGACTCTCTTCTTTCTTCCAACTTTTACCTACCTACCCCAGAACTCTGGGCATATGATAATTACAAGATAAAGTGGACCATGAATATGACCTACAAAGGATAGATTAAAAGCTTATAATAAAACTATTTATGTAGAGATTGAGAAGTTTTCAGAAAAATTTTCAAATCTACAGTAAAAGATAATGTATAAAAATGTAACATGAATGAAAATGGACATACAAATATAAATAAGAAGAGTTTAACTGAAGTAAAATAATTAGATGAAAGGTAACTCAACAATATAAATAAGCACTAGGAAGAATGTAAAATATTATTGACAAAATTAAAATAAGTATAGAGAAGAATTGAAGATTAATGTAGAAAGCAATGTTGAGACACTTTCATAAACAACTGAAGAAAGAAAAAATGAAATGAATGTATGAAAAACATATTGTATATATGATATATATTGCATTATATAATAGAGTTTTAAAATCTATTATAATAGAATTTTAAAATCAAGACATTCTATGATCTTTTATTACATTTTAAAAAATGTAATAATGATATTTTTTTTAAAACATGTATAATCTGGAAAATAATGAGCATAAGTAAGGTGATAAATTTTCAAAAGAATTACCTCAAACTTATTTTTATTGATTGGTTAAAATAAATGAATTAGCTAAAGCAACTAGAAGAAAATACTAACAAAACAAACATAAGGAAGAATAAGAGACTTTGAAAATCAAGTGAAAAACACTGCAGCTAATATAAACTATATGCACAGTGTTTGCTAAGTAAATAAACATAGAATATTATTAATTTCTACTAATAAGTAGAAAACTTCATGTGATGGTTAATACTGAGTGTCAACCTGAATGAACTGAAGGATGCAAACTATTGATCCTGTGTGTGTCTGTGAGGGTGTTGCCAAAAGATATTATCATTTGAGTCAGTGGGTTGTGGAAGGCAGACTCACCCTTAATCGGGGTGGACACCATCTAATCAGCTACAGTGAATATAAAGCAGGCAGATGATTGTGAAAAGGCTAGACTGGCCTAGCTCAGGTCTAACTTACAACGGGTCCAGTGGGTCGCCAGACTCATGCTGTGGTCATTTCCCCAGTACCAGAATGCACAATTGGCATAGAAATACTTAGCAGCTGGCAGAACCCCCACATTGGCTCCCTGAGTGGTAGGGTGAGAGCTACTATGGTGGAAAAGGCCAAATGGAAACCATTAGAGCTGACTCTACCTAGAAAAACTGTAAATCAAAAGCAATATTTCATCCCAGGAGGAATTTCAGAGATTAGTGCCACCATCAAAGATGCATGGGTCGTGATTTCTATCATATCCATGTTTAACTCTCCCATTTGGGTTATGCAGAAGACAGATGGATCTTGGAGAATTACAGTGGGTTACTGTCAGATTAACCAAGTGGTGACTCCAGCTGCACCTGGTCTATCAGATATGGTTTTGTTGCTTGAGCAAATTAACACATCTGCTGGTACCTGGTATGCAGTCATTGACTGGGCAAATGCCTTTTTTTCCATTTCTGTCCATAAGACCCACCAGAAGTAATTTGCCTTCAGCTGGAAAGATTGGCAATGTACCTTTGCTGTCCTAGCTCAGGAGTATATCAACTCTCCAGCTTTGTGTCATAATCTTATTAAGAGAGACCTTGGTTCCTTTTTGCTTCTGCAAGATATCCCACTGGTCCATAACACTGATGACATTATGCTGATTGGATCCAGTGATCAAGGAGTGGCAAACACACTGGATTTATTGATGAGACATTTGTGGACCAGACGATGCAAAATAAATCTGACTAAAATTCAGGGACTTTCTACCTCAGTAAAACTTCTAGGATTACAGTGGTGTGGAGTCTGTCAAGGAATTCCTCCTAAGGTGAATGATAAGTTGCTATATACGGCCCCTCCTACAGCCAAAAAAAGAACAACACCTAGTGGGCCTATTTGGATTTTGGAGGCAGCACATTTTTCATTTGGATGTGTTACTCTGGAAAATTTTCAAGGGACCTGGAAGGCTATCAGTTTTCAGTGGGTTCAGAGTGGGAGAAGGCTCTTCAATAGTTCCAGACTGCTGTGAAAGC
Organism: Rhinopithecus bieti; assembly: GCF_001698545.2. Taxonomy (NCBI): domain Eukaryota; kingdom Metazoa; phylum Chordata; class Mammalia; order Primates; family Cercopithecidae; genus Rhinopithecus; species Rhinopithecus bieti. Next base: position 71,055 of record NW_016821802.1, on the reverse strand, counting down.
TGCTCTACCACTTGGGCCATATGACCCAACACATCCAATGGTGTTTTATATGTCAGTGGCAGATAGAAATGCTGTTTGAAGCCTCTGTCGGGTCTCCATAGGTTAATCACACTGGAGGTCTCTAGGATTTTTGAGTGAAGCCCTGCCGACTTCGGCAAGTAACAACTCGTCCATTTAAGAAAGGTCTTGGCCTGTTACCGGGTTTTGGTAGAAACTGAACTTTTGACTATGGGTCATCAAGTCACCATGCAACCAGAAGGGCCTATCATGAACTGGGTGCTTTCTGACCCATCTAACCATAAAGTAGGTCATACACAGCAGCATTCTGTTATGAAATGGAAGTGGTATATGTGTGACAGGGCTCGAGCAGGTCCTAAAGCCAAAAGTAAGCTACATGAGGAAGTGTTTCAAATGTCCGTGGTCTCCATTCCTGTAACCCTGCCTTTTCTCCCCTTGCCTGTACCGACAGCATCTTGGGGAGTTTTCTATGATCAGTTGACAGAGGAAGAGAAGAGTAGGGCCTGGTTCACAGACAGTTCTGCACAATACACAGGCACCACCTGAAAGTGGACAGCTGTACCACTACAGTCCCTTCCTAGGACATCCATGAAGGACAACAGTGAAGAAATATCTTTCAAGTCAGCCAAACTTTGAGTAGTGCCCCTGGTTGTGCACTTGGCATGGAAAGAGAAATGGCCAGATATGTGGCTATATACTGACTCATGGGATGCAACCAATGGTTTGTCTGGATGGTCAGGGACTTGGAAGAAGCATGATTGAAAAATTGGTGACAAAGATATTTAGGGAAGAAATATGTGGATGGACTTTCCTGAGTGGTAAAATAAAAAAAAAAAAAGTGAAGATATTAGTATCCCAAGTGAGTGCTCACCAATGGGTGACCTCAGCAGAGGAGGATTTTAATAATCAAGTGGACAGGATGACCTACACTCTGTGGACACCAGTTAGCCTCTTTCTCCAGCCACCCCTGTCATCGCCCAGTCGTCTCATGAACAAAGTGGCTATGGTGACAGGGATGGAGGTTACACATGCTCTCAGTCACATGAACTTCCACTTACCATGGCTAACCTGGCTATGGTCACTGCTGAGTGTCCAATTTGCCAGCATTAGAGACAAACACTGAGTTCTCACTATGGCACCATTCATTAGGGTGATCAGCCAGCTACCTGATGGCAGGTGAATTATATTGGACCTCTTCTATCATGGAAAGGGCAGAGGTATGTCTTCACTGGAATAGACACTTACTCCAGATATGGGGTTGCCTATCTTACACCTAGTGCTTCTGCCAAGACTTCCATCCATGGACTCATGGAATGATTTATCCACACAGCATTGCCTCTGACCATGGCACTCACTTTACTGCTAAAGAAGAGCAGCACTGGGCTCATGCTCATGGAATTCACTGGTTTTACCATGTTCCCCATCATCCTGAAGTAGTTGGATTGATAGAATGATGGAATGGCCTTTTGAAGTCACAATTACAATGCCAACTAGGTGACAATACTTTGCAGGCTTTGGGAAAAGTTCTCCAGAAGGCCGTGTACAATCTGAATCAGTATCCAATATATGATACTTTTTCTCCCATAGCCGGGATTCACAGGTCCGGGATTCAAGGGGTTAAAGTAGAAATGGCACTACTTATCATCCCCCTCTAGTGATCTACTAGCAAAATTTTTGCTTCCTGTTCCTGCAACATTACATTTGGCTGGCTTAGAGGTCTTAGTTCCAGAGGGAGGAACACTGCCAACAGGAGACACAACAATGACTCCATTAAATAGGAAGTTAAGATTGCCACCTGGACACTTTGGGTTTCTCCTACCTTTAAGTCAATAGGCTAAGAAGGGAGTTTCAGTGTTGGCTTGGGTGATTGACCTGGACTATCAAGATGGAATCAGTCTACTTTTCCACAACAGAGGTAAAGAATAGTATGCAGGGAATATAGGAGATCCATTAGGGCATCTGTTAGTATTACCATACCCTGAGATTAAGGTCAATGGGAGGCTACAATAGCCCAATTCAGGCAGGACAATAAATGGCCCACACCCTTCAGGAGTGAAGGTTTGGGTAACTCTACCAGGAAAAAAAAAAAAAAAAAACATGACCTGCTGAGGTGCTTGCTGAAAGCAAAAGGAATACAGAATGGATAGTAGAAGAAGGCAGTCATCAATACCAGCTACAGTCATGTGACCAGTTGCAGAAACGAGGACTGTAATTATGATGAATATTTTCTCCTTCTTGTGTTGAAAACATGTTTGTTCATGTATACATGTGTACTAAGAAAATATCTTCCTTTTATTTTATTTTTATTTTATCATGTAACATAAAATTTATTGACTTCATGTCAGCACTTAAGTATTGTTAACTTTATGTAAAAACATTTGGATTGGAGATTGGTGCTTTTCTGGTTGTAGGAAGGATAGTTGTATGATGTTAAACATAATTATGACCTTACTCTAGTCTTTATTTGAAGATTATATATGATCTTAAAAGATGTGTATGAGTTCAAGTTGCCAAGGAGTGGACTTGTGATTGTTAATACAGAGTGTCCATTTGATTGGATGGAAGGATGCAAAGTATTGATTCTGGGTGCGTTTTTGAGGGTGTTGCCAAAGGAGATTCATGTTTGAGTCAGTGGGCTGGGAAGCAGACTCACCCTTAGTCTGGGTGGGCACCATTTAATCAGCCACCAGCAAATACAAAGCAGGTAGAAAATTGTGAAAAGGCTAGACTGACCTAGCCTCCCAGCCTTCATCTTTCTTTCATGCTGGATGCTTCCTGTCCTCGAACACCAGAGTCCAAGTTCTTTAGTTTTGGAACTCAGACTGGCTCTCTTTGCTCTTTAGCTTGCAGACAGCCTATTGTGGGACCTTGTGATCATGTAACTTAATACTTAATAAACTCCCATATGTAAATAGGATACACACACACACACACACACACACACACACACATATTCTATTAGTTCTATTTTTCTAGAGAACCCCAACTAATACACTTCATAAGGACATAATAATCTTAGCCATCACAATAAAGTATAATTGCTAGGAATAAGCTGATTTAAAAAAAAGTGTGATCTAGACAGATTTATCTTTATAGATAGATTAGTTTGAGTTCTATTTTTCTATTAAGTTAATTATTTTTCATAAAATATATATATATCTTATTATAGAAGGACACTAGTTTGCTGTATTTATTATATATTCATCTATAAATACACAACCAATACTATTCCATTTTTTTCAAGTAGGAAATTTAAAATAAGCTATATATTTCTCTAAAAAGTGGGAAAATACGACTGGGCGCAGGTGGTCAAGCCTGTAATCCGCACTTTGAAGGCGAGACGGTGCGGAATCCGAGGGTCAGAGATGCAGGACCCATCCTGGCTAACACAGTGAAACCCGTCTTTACTACAAAATACAAAAACTAGCGGCGAGGTGGCGGGCGCCTGTATAGTCCCAGCTACTCGGGAGGCTGAGGCAGAGAGAATGGCGTAACCCGGGAGGCGGAGTTGCTGTGAGTGGATCCAGCACTGCACTTTTCCAGTCGGGCGGACAGAGCGGAGGACTCCGCCTCAAAAAAAAAAAAAAAAGTAGAATAGACTAACAAACACAAAGAATTGATCAACAACAATAATAAACTATAAGTAATACTCAAATCAGTGTTATAATAGGTGGTGCAACCAGACTCCTCTTACAAAAGCTAACTGAGCATATATCATCATCAGTATTTTGAGATATGAAGACTTCTGAAAAGGTGGATTCTATTACTTTCTTCATTATTGTGTATTGCATGTTAGTAGAGTTCTGGCAGTCAACAGATGGAAAATAGAAGAGGTAACTGGAGAATGTTTAATCAAAGAAGTAGTTACAAAGGTATAGGTATGGTCAGGGAAGCAAAACGGGAAGTCATAACCTGAGGACCATGGGAAAGCTTTTAACTGCTCCAGACCTGATGAATAAAGAGAGGTAGCAATTGCCTGAAGCCAGTAGAAGCTATAAGAAAGACTGTCTAATGAGAGCAGTTGCCTAATATGGAAAAAAGTAAACAAATAAACAACAGCAACAATGACAACAAAAAACCCAGCCACTTTCCAGTCAAGTCCTCTGGGTAGAAACTCATGAAATAAATAGCTGTTGGTCCTTCCTGCTGGCACTGTAGATCCTACTGGTGGTGCTCCTCATAGACCACAGTCAGCGAGAACCAAGAGGGCAAGTGATTGCAGGTAGCACTGGCAAAGCATCTTATATTATGCCAGTTCTCTAGTATGTCTGTAACAAAGTAACACAAAGTTAGCAATTTAAACAAAATAAGTTATTTTACAGCGTTGGACGTTAAGAAATCAGGCACCAGTCTCGCCTGGCTCAAATCAAGGTGTTCGCTTAGCTATATTCCTTTATGGTGTCTCTAGGCAAAAGTCTGTGCTTCTGTTGTTCTTTACTTGTTTGTTTGTTTCCTTTTAGTGTCTAGAGGCCATCTCATCCCTTGGCTCTGGTGGTGACCCCTTCCAATATCTCAATGCTAGCAGTGTTTCATGTCTGTTACACTGCAACTGCATTCCCTTCCCTTTCTTCTTGTCTCCTCTTCCCTCTGCCCTCCCCAAAGTCAGAGTCAGTAACTATCAATTTTTAGCAAATAATAGCAACAGCTAGAAATGGAGAGAGGGTATATTATTCTCAAATTTCAAAGATAAAGCCCAATTATACTTAGGTAGAACATCAAAAAATGAAATACAAAAGGAAGAGTAATGCTTAAAAAATTCTGTACAATGACATCTCCTCAGAATAGTAAACTGTATAAATAAACGTATACAAAGCTTTGTAGGATGGAGTTGTAATGAAAGAATTTTCTTTAAAGTTAAATTGTCAGTCATCTATAAAGGCAACACAAAACATTCAGTGACAAAAGCTTAAAAACACTGCAGGACAGTTATCTGCATGGACTGGCACCAACTCAATTCTCCCCACTTTTTCACTTGCTGTTTTCAAGGATAACATTGCAGAAAGTTCTGGGAGTGTAGCATTCTCAGCTAGAGAGGGACTGATGAAACAGCTCTAGCTCTGCTCCAGTGCCCCTTGTAACACCATGCCTTTCAACATTGCAACCCAGCGTACTGTCTCAAATTTCAGACATAAAACCCAGGGCACACTGCTTTTCAGAGTCCCTAAGCTGTGGTGCAAGTAGGACATGAACAGACAGTCTCTGTCTATGCCAAGCAGCTTTCGTGAGTCTTGAGGAGCTGGCTGGTAATTAATTCTAAGCTTTTGTTGTCCCTTGTGCCTATTTGTGAGTAATCAATCTACTTCGTGTCACTTGTTTTAAAGGAGGTGTTCTGAATCACGAGACTCAAACAGGTTGGTAACCAGTTAAACTGCTTCACACACACTTTAATTAAAAATTGTTCATGTACATTTCACAATAATTAAAAGATGAATTAAAAATAAAAATTCAAGAATGGAAAATCTATGACGTTAGCAGTGCAGGTAATATTAGCAGTAGAGGTAATATTAGCAGTACAGATAACAACATCCCAAATTTGAAAATTTGAATTAAATTTAAAGATTAGAAAGAATTTAAAAGCTCTACAATATTGTCCATGCTATTGTTTAAAAAACTTTTACAGTGATTATATAAAAATATCATGGCATTATTTCATTCTTCCACTTGCAGTAAAGAAACTACTTGAGAGTAGAAAATTTGTAAAGAAAAGAGGTTTAATCAGCTCACAATTTTGCAGGCTTCTTCTTCTGGGGTGGCCTCAGGAAACTTACAATCATGGCAGAACATGAAGAGGAAGCAAACACATCTTCACATGGCAAGCAAAAGAGAAAGAGCAAGAGAGACAGAGAGAGAGCAAGCAAGTGCGGGAAAAGGGAAGTGCTACACACTTTCAAACAACCAGCTATTCTGGGAACTTACTCACTGTTATGAGAACAGCAATGGGGATATTTACCTTCAGGATCCAGTCACCTCCTACCAGGCCCCTCCTTCAACATCATGATTCAGCATGAGACTTGGGTGGGGACACAGAGCCAAACCACATTATTCCACCCCTGGCCCCTCCCAAATCTCATGTCCTCACATTACAAAACACAATTATGTCACACTAACAAAGTCTTAACTCATTCCAGCTTTAACTGAGAAGTCCAAGTATCTGTTTAAGTATCTATAAGAAACTTAAACAAATTTACAGCATAAAGACAAACTACCCCATTAAAAAGCAGGCAAAATACATTCACAGACACTTTTAAAAAGAAGACACACTTGTGACCAAAAAGCAAGTAATAAAATTTCAATACTACTGATCATTAGAGCAAGGCAAATCAAAATCACAATATGATACCATTTCATAACAGTCAGAATGGCTATTATCAAAAAGTAAAAAATAACAGATGCTGATAAGGTTGTTGAGAAAAGAGAACACTTATACATGATTAGTGGGAGTGTAAATTAGATTTACACACTTTAATTTACAGTGTAAATCTGTAAATTGTGGAAGACAGTGTGACAATTCCTCAAAGACCTGAAGGCAGAAATATCATTCAAGCCAGCTTTCTTATTACTGGGTATATACCCAAAAGAATATAAATCACTCTGTTTTAAAGACATATGCATGCATATGTTCACTGCAGCACTGTTTACAATAGCAAAGATATGGGAACAACCCAATGCCCATCAATGATAGACTGAATAAAGAAAATATGGTACATATATACCATGGAATACTATGTAGCCATAAAAAGAAATGATATCATGTCTTTTACAGGAACATAGATGGAACAGGAGGCTATTATTTTTAGCAAACTAATGCAGGAGCAGAAAACCAAATTTCATATGTTCTCAGTTATAAGTGAAAGCTAAATGGGACCAGGCATGGTGGCACATGCCTGCAATCTCAGCATTTTGGGAGACCAAGGCAGATGGATCATTGGGTGAGGAGATTGAGACCATCCTGGCTAACACGGTGAAATCCCGTCTCACTAAACATACAAAAAAAGTTAGCTGAGTGTGGTTGTGGGTGCCTGTAGCCCCAGCTACTCAGGAGACTGAAGCAGGAGAATGGTGTTAACCTGGGAGGTGGAGCTTCCAGTGAGCTGAGATGGCATCACTGCACTCTAGCCTGCGTGACAGAGTGAGACTCCATCTCAAAAATAAAATGAAATGAAATAAAATAAAATAAAATAAAAGAGAGTTAAACGATAAGAACACATGGACACAGGGAGGGAAACAGCACACACTGAAGCCTATCAGAGCATGAAGGATGAGACGAGAAAGTCCGGAAAACTAACTAATGGATACTAGGCTTAACACCTCAATCAAGAAGTAATCTGTACAACAAACCCTAATGACACATGTTTACCTATGTAAGAAACCTGCACATCTACCCCAAAACTTAAAGTTAAAAATAATTACAAAATAAAAAGTTCAAGTCCAAAGTCTCATCTGAGACAAGGCAAGCCCCTTCCACCTATCATTCTGTAAAATCAAAAACAAGTTAGCTATTTCCAAGATACAATGAGTCTACAGGCATTTGTTAAGCATTCCTATTCCAAATGCAATAATTTGGCCAAAACAAAGGGGTTAAAGGCCCCGTACAAGTCTGAAACTCATCAGGGCAGTCATTAAATCTTAAAGCTTCAACATAATCTCCCTTGGCTTTATGTCTCATATTCAAGGCACACTAATGCAAAGAATGGGCTTCTAAGGTCGTCAGCAGTTCCACCCCTGTGGCTCTGCAAAGTATAGCCACCATGCTTGCTTTTGCTGCCTGATAATGCATGGCTGTGGCTTTTCCAGGCACACCGCAAAAGCTGTCAGTGCATCTGCCATTTTGGATTGTGGAGGACAGTGGACCTTTTCTCATGGCTACACTAGGCAATACCCTAGTGGGGACTCTGTGTGAGGCTCTAACCCCACATTTCTCCTGTGCACTGCCTCATAGAACTGCTCCATGAGGGCTCCACCCCTGTAGCAGACTTCTGCCTGGACATCCAGACATTTCCACGCTTCCTCTGAAATCTAGATGAAGGGTCCTAATCCCAAACACAGCCTTAACACCACATGGAAGCCATCAAATCTTGGGGCTTGCAACCTCTGAAGTAATGACTCAAGCTGTACCTTGGTCCCTATTAGCCACAGATGGAGTGAGAGAGTCTGGGACATGGGGCATCATGTCTCAAGGCTACACAGAGCAGCAGGGTTCTGTGCCTGGCTCATGAAACAATTTTTCACTCCTCAGTCTTCAGGTCTGTGATGAAAAGGGATGCCACGAAGTCTCTAAAATTCCTTTGAGACATTTTCCTGATTTTCATTGATGTAAACATTTGAATCCTCTTTACTGATGCAACTTTCTGAAGCTCTTGAATTTCTCCCCCAGAAAATGGGTTTTTGTTTTCTACCACATGGTCAAAGTGCAACTTTTTCAAACTTTTTTTCTCTGCTTCCCTTTTAAATATAAGTTCCAATTCCAGACCATCCCTTTGAAAACACATAAGAGCAAACACTCTTAGAAGCAGCCAAGTTACAGCTTGAGTGCTTTACTGCTTAGAAATTTATTCTGCCAATTGCACTGAATCACCTTTTTCATGATGCAAGTTCCACAGATCTCTACAGCAGGGGCACAATGCTGCCAGCCTCTTTGTTAAAGCAAAATAAGAATCGCCTTTACTCCAGTTCCCAATAAGTTCCTCATCTCCATGTGAGACAACCTCAGCCATGACATCACTGTCCATATCACTATTAGCATTTTAATCACAGCCATTCATCGAGTCTCTAGGAAATTTGAAACATTTTCTCCTCTTCCTGTTTTTTTTTCTGAGTGCTTCAAAATGTTCCAACCTCTGTCTATTACCCAGTTCCAAAGCTGCTTCCACATTTTCAGGTATCTTTACAGCAATGCCCCACTTCTTGATACCAATTTTCTGTATTAGTCCATTTTCATACTGCTATAAAAAAACTATCTGAGACTGGATATTTTATGAAAGAAAGAGGCTTAATTGACTCACGATTCTGCATGATGTACAGAATTGTGCTTCTGGGGAAGACTCAGGAAACCTACAAACATGGTGGAACATGAAAGAAAAGCAAGCACATCTTCACATGACCAGCAGGAGAGAGAGAGAGGAGGGGGAAGTGCTACACACTTTCAAACAACCAGATCTTGTGAGAACTCACTAACTCTCATGAGAACAGCAAAGGGGAAATTTGCCCCTTTGATCCAATCACCTCCCACCAGGTCCCTCCTCCAACAATGAAGATCAAAATTCAACATGAGATTGGTGTGGGGACATAGAGCCAAACAATATCAATCATTATATTTTATATAAAGTTTTTAAAACTTTATCAATTTATATTATCATATGTCTGAGTATCACTTTTTAGTATATTTTGCAATGATATTTTCCCTCATTAGGATAATTATTTGTCCAATCATTCATTAAATATTTTCATTATTCCCACAACCATATATATTTATTTACATTCTTGGGCTTCTCGACGTTCCATTTTATTTCATAGGTTTTATTACAACTGGGATCCATATATATGGAAAAATAATGGCTGCATATATTGCAGAATTTTTACAAGGACTAACACATTTTGAAATGTTTTCCTTTATGACGTTTGCATATTATAATATTTCCTCAATGAGTATATATAATTTTACACTCTTTCTAAAATATGTCTATCTACTTTATTGATTTTACCCAGAGGCATATCTAAATTAGAATATCTACAAGAGGCCAGGCGTGTTGGCTCACATCTGTAATCCTAGCACTTCCAGAGCCAAGGTGGGTGGATTACCTGATCTCAGGGGTTTGAGACCAGCCTGGGCAACATAGAGAAAGTCTGTCTCTATTAAAATACAAAAAAAACCAGGCGTAGCTGCATGTGCTCATAGTTCCAGCTTCTCAGGAGGCTGAGGCAGGAGAATTGCTTGAACCCAGGAGGCTGAGGTTGTGGTGAGCCATGATTACATCACTACACTGCAGCCTGTGTGACAGAGTGACACCCAATCTGGAAAAAAAAAAAAAAAAAAAAGAATATCTACAGGAGAAAACCTTTTTAATAAGCGTTCAGATATACCATTCCACCTATTTTATTACTTTTCAGCATGCTAATGTGGGAACAAGACTTAAGCTGAAACTTAAAATTTCTAGACTTCTGGATTATTTTATTCTTTCAGATTTTGCTGTTTTTTATGACTCATTAAAGATCATTTTAGTTCAATTCCAAAAAGTATATGCAACATTATTTTCAAGTAGTGATAACAAGGCTCTTTCACATCTGTTAAATAACTCAAACGTTTATTGGGCAAACTTTCCAGAAGAAAAGTCATTATTAATCTTACAGATATTGGTTTTAAACTCTTCTCCTCTTTGTGTTAGTGTAACAGTATCATCCAGATTTGTGTCCCAAGCACATTAGTTTACTCATTTATGAGTTCCTCATGCTTGTAAATATTCATTTGTTCAATTCATACTATTTTGATGAACTGAAATCTGCAATTACACCTTTAGGAAATAACTGTAAAACCTTATCTCTCAGTCGGTAATAATATTGCTAACTGATTTTTATATAATATTGTAGCATCAGAAACCCCAATATGTATCACATATAATGACTCAGTAATATATTTTGCCACAAAACCAAAATAAAAGGTAACTTGTAAGATGAGGTGAACTTTAATTTGACTCACTTTAGTAGACTTTTACTACCTCTATGTATCAGGTGTCATGTTGTATGACTTAAATATGCACAATAAAATGTATGTTTAAAAATAATTATAACATTAAAGCAGTTATGAAAATATCAATAGTATATATAAAGTACCACTTAAGACAATAATAGCTTGCTTTACATTATTGTGTTTATTTTTCCTGGTGGGTGTGGGGGTTTTGCATCAATAACAGCCATAAACATGTGCCTTTCATTCATCCCTCCCTCGATCCATTTTTTATTAATTCATCCATCTATCCATCAAGTCATCCATCCTTGGATACATAGTAAAGCATTTAGCAAAGTGTCTGACACTTAGTAAATGTTCAACAAGTGTAAGCTATTGTATAGTTATTTGCTCAGGTAATATTTCCTTCAGAATCCCATCCATCCCAGACTTCACTGATGGAATCAAATCTTGTTATTTGCCTTCATAGCCTTGACTACTTCTGCTTCAAGGTATTTGTCAAAATTGCAGCTTTATACTTTACCAAGTATTTTATGTCAGCCTCCATCTCGCTCTAATCCATAGCACGTTCAAGGCAGGGTTTTATTTTTGTTTTCTTGCTTAAGAGGGCATTTGGCACATGGTAGGTAAGTACCCAAGAAAGAGTGGATTGACGGGTGGATATATGGATAGATGCAAAGATAGATAGATAGATAGATAGATAGATAGATAGATAGATAGATAGATAGATAAATGGATAGATGGATAGATAAATGACAGATGCATGTTTATGGCAGCTATTGATGATAACCATGCTCTTGGCAGGAGAAAAACTTGATCGTGTAAAAAACAATAAAAATTATAAATGTTGTGCTGAATGTTTGTGGTCCAATTTTAAATGCTAATAAGTAAATTCATTTAATCTCATTTTTATTTTGATATCAAAATCTGATTTCTATTTCTGTAGACATTAGTAAAAAAAACACATTAACCCCTGAAAACTGAAAGCTTTTGTACATTGGTGAATTGAGTTGATGGTCTGTGGCTAGTTCTATCTGGATGGGGCCCTAGTTTTTAACATTTGTCATGATGATTGACATTAATAAGTTCCATGACTGGCAGCATCTTCTAACAAAAGAAAAACCATATGAGATAAACTTATGACCTCCCATCTCTCCCAGAACTGAGCACTTTTATCGAGTATTTGGAATGTGAGTAAGGCACAGGAACAAGTCACTTGTTTTATACCATGTGAATCCAGTAATCAGAGAATCAAGTGTCTCTTAGTCTTCTCACTTGAGAGTTTCAAATTTGTGTTTGAAAGTTACACAATGTTAAAGCTGCTTTCTGATATTTGAAAACTATATAGCTTTCTAGTGCAACGAAAATAAGCACAAATAAGGCAGTGAGAAATATTGTATATGTTATTTTATTACATAACAGTTGATAGTTTTTATAGTACTTGTTATTGAAAAAAAGTGCATTTAGACCAAATAAAGGCCACAATTAGAGGTAACAGTTGTGCTCTGAATATAAGCAACGTAAAAGCTGTTTATTTTATAAACTGATCTTTTTCTAGGAAACAGAAGTACCAACTCTTACAGTGATAAACACAGTTGGGTTGCTGTCTTAGTGTCTTGATCTTTTCCTTTCTGGTAAATCATCACTCTGAAACCATATTTTCCCTTGATTGAAACTGAGTAATAGAAGCTTAGAATAATGGAAAGTTTGTACTAGAAGGAGCACTAATAATTATCTGTATGATAATGTATCTATTATCTATGCCTATATGATACTATAGTCCATGTTGTGATTGGCCATGACTTTGAATTTAATAAAGGAAAAAGAGGACAACATAGAGTAGATGAGAGAGTGTAAAAATGTGATTGGATCAATGGGTTAACTTTCCAATGAGATTAAAAAACAAAGTAATGATCTGGAGAAATGGGAGGTAATGAGCAAAGATTGAGATTCAAAAGATGAAATTCTAAGGAGAAGACATAATTGGAGGAAAAGCATTCAAAGAACTGAGGGAGAGATAAAATCTTCACATATTTGAAAGTGACATAGTAATTAAATCAATAATGGATACACATTTACCTGAGACATGACCAAGTCCAGAGGAAGAAGATACAATAAATCACTATTGAGTGTAGAAATATGAAAACACTAAAGCTGTAAAGTTATAATCTCTCATTCTGTAAACCTACTATACATGTAATTATTTGATAAAATATTTTCGGTCCGTTGTGTTGTAGCCATGAAAACATCGGTTTCTTATTCCCAACAGAGTGCAGAGATTCTTATTCATGAATAACAAATACACTAAATTGTTGCCGCAGACCTCTTGTCTATTTCATTTTCATTTTTCTGTAGACTTTCCTATCTCATCTATAATGTTTTATGATTCCATTTCATTAGAAACAGCCCAGATCCTAGGGGATTTTTTTCCAGATAACTCTATTATATTTAGAAATACTTTTACTTTCTCCTCAGTATTTTGGCATTTGCACAGGATTTTTGTTGCTTTAACTTTGCATTTTTAGCAGTTCTTAATTCTATGCATATTCAATGTCTCAAAACTGTATACATATAAGCAACAATTGTGCCCTTTCTTTCCCATGATTATTTGACACTGTGCAAACTAAGAACATAAGGTAAATATTCAACCAATGATTATTTCCCTGGTCACCATGACTTCTACACAAGTTGGACCTTGCTGAAAAGCACATACAAATAGTATGAACTATAAAATGCTCTTCATTAGACTGAAATTTCTCAATTAAGGACCATTATATTATTCTATGGAATCAGGAGCTAGAAGTGGGAATTTGTTTAGTGTACTTTCTCCACACTTAAAGAAAGCAACCATAGTTTTCATGTTTATTTGACATCCATAGTAGGGCAGTGGCTAATTAACAAAAGTTATTTTGAAAATAATTTAATTGTCGAAAAAATAAAAAAGGAAATGTGTATATTGTCTACTTGGGCTTGCATGAGTTTTTAGGCAATATAGCATTAAAGTATATGACTTGTGAGTGTTCACATTTTCCCATTTTTCCACTTACTAGTGTAAGTACAAAGAGATAATGACTATCATGTACTAAGACTGGAGAGATGTATGCACCATTTTATTTAAAAATGTTTTGTGGCATTTTATTTTATTTATGCTTCTCTTTGTAAAAAAAATAGCTCTATACCATTTATTAGATGAGTCTGTATTGTATTATTTTTAAGAGTATGCATTAGGGGCCAGATGGCTTTAGTTGAATTATGAATTAATATATGTAAAGAGCTTAGAACAGTATCTGGCACACAGTAAGTGCTGCACAAATGTTAGCTAATTTTATTACCCTTATTTTTATTATAAAACACCTACTGAATATAAAATCAGTAAACTGAAAATGAGGAAATAAGTCTAAAAGTAAAATAAGCAAAAAAATAAAATTCAATCCTGTGTACCTCCCAGGAAACTCAGGATCAAGAGGTCTAGATAAATGTTAAAAAGTGATTTTGCTTTTGTCATTTTTCTGGCCTGAATTAAGGCTCTCTTTTGATTATATAATTTAGATACAACATACAAATGGCACAAATTATTGAGTTATAGTCCTATCCTTGTGACTTTGTTCTAAGTCTATATTTTATCATCTGTAAATTGAAAATAAATTATAGTACTTGCCTAGGATTTTAGTAATAATTAAACAAGGGAAGTTATACAATGTTCAATAAACATTTCATTTTCTTCCTATTTTCTTTATTATTTTATTGACATTATTATTTACAGCTGGAACATAAATAGGAACAGACACTAAGCTAAACAATTATTAATTATCATATCATTAATGCAATGATCATAGAAAATAAAATGTACACACTATCATTATAAATTAACTTGTCTGTGTCAAACATGATTTCCTTTGTTTTCCTTATATCCAGATCTTGTGGTAAGTAAAATAATAGAAGTACATTTGTGATAAGAGGCAACACAATGAAAAGAGTTATTGACTATGTTGCAGTGCAGTAAAGATTTTGGCATGTAATGAAATATAAGATAAGTTTTGAAGAATCCACATTATCCTCTTTATGACATGCAGCAGCTAATAACATGCATAGCAGGAAATATTTCAGGTTTTCTTTTCTGTTTTTAAAATTTATTTGAAATATCACAGAAATCCCCTGAAATATTGCAAACTGACCAAGCAGTGAATCTCATATATGACCAAACAGTGGATCTCATATATCAAAGTGACGCTTCTTACTCAATTTCACTAGGATATGTGCTAAATTTATTTTATATTTGCATAGTACTTTACAAGTTTTAATTGAATTAACAAACATATTTAATATATTAAGTATGTATAGATAGCTTTTTTTTGCCCAACAGAAAATAAAAATACAAAACAAAGTAATATTTATGATTAGAAATTTGAAGAGAAAGTGATATGAACCCTAAATTACTTTGATTTACTAACTTCACGTCTGTGGTGATTTGTTTAAATGTCCCCAGCTTTATAACTTTTTTATAAATGCTTGTCCTACCTGACATGCATTAGGAGACTTTATGTGTGGATATACCACTGTGTATGATACATTTATTAATAGGAAGCTCTCATAAGTGCCAGAGAACATGGGAAGACTGTTATACATCTCAGGACTTCAATGGATTTTTTTATCAGGAAAAATGTTTACAACCAAAGAGTGGAATTATTAAAGTTACCAGAGTCCTATGATTCTGGGATGCAGCAATTGTTGAGAAATTTCTGAAATAGCTTATCACACAAACCTCCCATCCCCATAGGACTTACATTAGCCTCACAGATGCTTCCTTGTTTACCTATGACAAAGCCAGACACAGATTCCTTAAATTCTGGTTCTGTGTCTCATAAACAATTAGCTAAATTTTTTCTTCCCCACAGTCACATTGGAGCAAAATGCTTGTTAAGATTATTTTCTCCTCTAGACCCTGGAGCCAGCAAACAATGCCTCCTTAAAGGTCTCTCTCAAGAAAAGACTGACCTTAGCATACAGCATTTTCTGATCGGCTGTATAATGATTTCACCCTTGCTCATCCTATTCTCTGACAACAGGTTCTCTCAGGCCTTGGTTATTTCTTTTCACAAAAGAAAAACCCTTCTTTACCTAATCTTTAAGAAGCTTGCAGAGTCTCCCTGTTTCAATAGTCATCTGCTCTGTCTCCCTCCCACTATTGAAATGATCCATTCCTTTCCTCTTGCGATAAAATCTCTTTACATAAATTGAATTGTTTTCCATCTGACAAAAGTGAAAACTTAAAAGGAAGCCACGTGGGAACACAAAGCAATGACTGATGATATTAAGGTAAGATTTCATGATACGTTTTCAAGATTGCTCTGCTCATAGAAACATAAACTAAGAACAAGAAAATCTGAAGTCATTTCTCTGCTCTACCTCTTATGAGTTGGTATGAACTTGGTTAAATAATAAAACTTAACAAAATTATTTTTCTTTCAACTATCTTCCACTTGTCCTCTTTCTTTAGTGTCTCTTTCCCGTCCTCTTGACCACCAAATTGACTTAAATATGTTACTTCTTTGAATAATGCTTTCCAGAAGGCAATGCTTAATGTAAAGAAATTATTCACTAATAGAGTTTCAGG
Organism: Rhinopithecus bieti; assembly: GCF_001698545.2. Classification (NCBI taxonomy): domain Eukaryota; kingdom Metazoa; phylum Chordata; class Mammalia; order Primates; family Cercopithecidae; genus Rhinopithecus; species Rhinopithecus bieti. Next base: position 54,742 of record NW_016821802.1, on the reverse strand, counting down.
CAGCAGGACTCAGGTAGTCTGGGAGGGATTTCTGCATGGAGATATCTCCACTGTCCTTAAGTCATACCAAGGAGAGGCCATCAAATCCTTCTATTTGTGTGGTTGGCTCCGTTACAGCAGATACTATTGTTAGTACCCATTAACAACTGGCAATGGTGGTCAGAGTTTTTGGTGGTTTTGCTGGGAAATAGATCTGGCTCTGAAGAAAAGAATCTTGTCTTGAAGGAAGTGGAAGCATTTTCCCCAGAAAAGGAATGAAAACAATCAATGATTCTTTATTTTTTTTTAAATAGGTTTTTGGGGGACAGGTAGTGTTTGGTTATATGAATAAGTTCTTTAGTGGTGATTTCTGAGATTTTGGTGCACCCATCACCTGAGCAGTGTACACCGTACTCTATGTGGTATCGCATTGTGGTTTTGATTTGTATTTCTGATAGTGATGTTGAGAATTTTTTCATATGTTTTTTGGCCATTTGTATATCTTCTTTTGAGAATTGTCTATCCATGTCCTTAGCCCAGTTTTTGATGGACTTGTTTGTTCTGTTCTTGCTGATTTGTTTGAGTTCCTCGTAGATTCTGGATGTTAGTCCTTTCTGGCTGTATAAATTGCAAAGATTTTCTCCCACTCTGTGAGTTGTCTGTTAACGTTGTGGATTGTTTCTTTTGCTGTGCAGAAGCTTTTCAGTTTAATTAAGTCACATCTATTTTTCTTGGTTTTAGTTTCTTCTGTTTTTGTTCTTTGGTCATGAAGAGAATATCTAGAAGGGTTTTACAATATGATCTTCTTGAATTTTATGGCTTTGGGTCTTAGATTTAAGTCCTTCAGCCATCTTGGGTTAATTTTTTGTAAGGTGAGAGATGAGAATCCAGTTTCATTCTCCCACATGTGGCTTGCCAATTATCCTAAAACTGTTTGTTGAATCGGGTGTCTTTTCTCCACTTTACGTTTTGGTTAGCTTTGTCAAAGATCAGTTTGCTGAAAGTATTCGGCTTTGTTTCTGGGTGTGCTATTCTGTTCTATTGGTCTATCGCCTGTTTTTATACCAGTACCATGCATTTTTGGTGACTATGGCCATATTAGTATAGTTTGAAGTCAGGTGATGTGATGCCTCCAGATTTGCTTTTGTTTTTTTGTTTGTTTGTTTTTGTTTAGTCTTGCCTTTGTTATGCAGGCTCTTTTTTGACTCCATATTAATTTTAAGATTGTTTTTCCTAGTTCTGTGAAGAATAATGGTGGTATTTTGAAAAGGAATTGCATTGTATTTGTAGATTGCTTTTGTCAATATGGTCATTTTCACAATATTGATTCTACCTTTCCATAAGCATGGGATGTGTTTCCATTGGTTTGTGTCATCTATGATTTCTTTCAGAAGTGTTCTGTAGTTTTCCTTGTAGAGATCTTTCACATCCTTGGTTAGGTGTATTTCTAAGAATTTTAATTTTTTTGCAGCTATCACAAAATGGTTTGAGTTCTTGATTTGATTCTCAGCTTGGCTGCTGTTGGTGTATAGCAGAGCTACTGATTTCTGTACATTAATTTTGTATCCTGAAACTTTGCTGAATTCGTTTATCAGTTCTGAGAGTTTTTGGAGGTGTCTTGAGGGTTCTCTAGGTATACGATCATATCATTAGCAAACAATGACAGTCTGACTTCCTCTTTACTGATTTGAATGTCCATTATTTCTTTCTCTTGTCTGACTGCTCTGTCTAGAACTTCCAGTACCATGTTGAATAGAAATGTTGAGAGTGGGCATCCTTGTCTTGTTCCAGTTCTCAGGGGGAATGCTTTCAATATTTCCTCATTCAGTATTAGGTTGGCTGTGGGTTTGTCGCAGACTTCTATGCTGATTTTGATGAGGATTTTAATCATAAAGGGATGCTGTATTTTGTCAAATGCTTTTTCTGCATCTGTTGATATGATCATGTGATGTTTGTTTTTAATTTTGTTTATGTGGTGTATCACATTTATTTACTTGCAGATATTAAACCAACCCTGCATCTCTGGTTTGAAACCTACTTGATCATGTATATCTTTTTGATATACTGTGGGATGTTCTTAGCTAGTATTTTGTGAAGGATTTTTGCATCTCTAATCATAAGGGATACTGATCTGTAGTTTTCTTTTTTTGTTATGTCCTTTCCTGGTATTAGGGTGATACTAGCTTCATGGAATTAGGGGGAATTTTCTGCTTCTCTATCTTGTGGAATGGTGTTAATAAGATTGGTATCAATTCTTCTTCAGATGTCTGATAGAATTCAGCTGTGAATCCATCTGGTCCTAGACTTTTTTTTTTGTTGGCAATTTTTTTTTTTTATTACCGTTTCAATCTTGCTGCTTGTTTTTGGTCTGTTCAGAGTTTCCATTTCTTCCTGGTTTATTCTAGCAGGGTTGTATATTTCCAGGAATTTATGCATCTCCTGTAGGTTTTCTAGTTTATGTGTGTAAAGCTGCTCATAGTAGCCTTGAGTGATCTTTTGTATTTCCGTTGTATTGGTTGTTAAAGCTCCCATTTCATTTCTAATTGAGCTTATTTGGATCTTCTCTTCTTCTCTTTGTGAATCTCTCTAATGATCTATCAATTTTATTGATCTTTTCAAAAGAACCAGCTTTTTGTTTCATTTATCCTTTCTTTTTTTTCTTTTTTCTTTTTTTTTTTTTTTTTTT
>NW_016821802.1:47821-51803 GCF_001698545.2 Rhinopithecus bieti | reverse complement strand
TTTTTTTTTTTGGTTTGTTTGTTTCAATTTCATTTAGTTCTGATCTGATTTTGTTTATATCTTTTCTTCTGCTGGGCTTGGGTTTGGTTTGTACTTGTTTCTCTAGCTCCTTGACTTGTGACCTTAGATTGTTTCTTTGTGCTCTTTCAGGCTTTTTGATGTAGGCATTTGAGGCCATGAACTTTCCTCTTAGCACAGCCTGTGCCATATCCCAGAGGTTTTTATAGATTGTGTCACTATTATCATTCTGTTCAAATAATTTTTTAATTCATATCTTTATTTCATTGTTAACCCAATGATTATTCAGGAGCTGGTTATCTAATTTCCATGTATTGCATGGTTTTGAGAGTTACTTTTGGAGTTGATTTACAATTTTATTCCACTGTGGTCTAAGAGAGTACTTGATAAAATTTCAATTTTTAAAAATTTATTGAGAATTGTTTTGTGGCCTATTATATGGTCTATGTCGGAGAATGCTGCATACGCTGATTAATAGAATATATATTCTATTGGGTAGAATTTCTGAAAATATCTGTTAAGTCCATTTGTTCTAGGGTATAGTTTAAATCCTTTGCTTCTTTGTTGACTTTCTGTCTTGATTACCTGTCTAGTGCTGTCAATGGAGTATTGAAGTCCCTCACTATTATTGTGTTGCCATCTATCTCATTTTTTAGGTCTAATAGTAATTGTTTTATAAATTTGGGAATTCCTGTATTAGGTGCATATATATTTAGGATTGTGATATTTTCATGTTGGACAAGTCCTTTTATCATTATATAATGTCCCTCTTTGTCTCTTTAATAGCTGTTGCTTTAAAGTTTGTTTGTCTGATATAAGAATAACTACTTCTGCTCACTTTTAGCATCTGATTGCATGAAATATAATTTTCCACCCTTTTACCTTAATTTTATGTGAGTCTTTATGTGTTAAATGAGTCTCTTCTAGACAGTAGATATTTGGTTGTTGAATTCTTATCCATGCTGCATTCTGTATCTTTTAAGTGGATTGTTTAAGCAATTTACATTCAACATTAGTATTGAGATGAGAGATACTATTCTATTCATCATGCTATTAATATTTTTTGCCTGAATATCCTTTTTTAAAATTATTTATTGTGTTTTTGTTTTATAGGTCCTATGAGATTTATGCTTTAAAGAGGTTCTATTTTGGTGTCTTACAAGATTTAGAGCTTCTTTTAGCAGTTCTTTTAGTGTTGGTTTGGACTGGTGAATTCTCTCAGCATTCATTTGTCTTAAAAAGACTGTATCTTTCTATCATTTATGAATTCTTGTTCAGCGGGATAAAAAAGTATTTGCCAATAATTGTTTTGTTTAAGAAGTCTGAAGATAGGGCCCCAGTTCCTTCTAGCTTATAGGATTTCTGTTGAGAAATCTGCTTTTAATCTGCTAAGTTTTCCTTTATAGGTTACCTGGTGCTTTTGCCTCACAACTTTTAAGATTATTGTCTTCATCTTGACTTAAGATAACCTGATAAGTGCCTAGGTGATTATCTTTTTGCAATAAATTTCCCAGGTGTTCTTTAAGCTTCTTATATTTGATGTATAGATCACTAGCAAGGCTGGGAAAGTTTTCTTTGATGATACTCTCAAATATGTTTTCCAAACTTTTAGATTTCTCTTTTTCCTCAGGAACACCAGTTATTTTCAGGTTTGGGCATTTAAAATACTTCCACACTTCTTGAAGGCTCTGTTCATTTTTTAAATTCTTTTTTCATTGCCTTTGTGGATTGGGTTGGTTTAAAAATCTTGTCTTCAAGCTCTGAAGTTCTTTCTTCTGTTTGTTTGATGCCATTGCTGAGTTTTTCCAGTGCATTTTGCATTTCTCTAAATGTGTCCTTGATCTCCAGAAGTTGTGATTGTTTATGCCATCTATTTCATCGATGATTTTTCCCTTCATATCTTGTATTTTTTATTTATTTCATTAAGTTAGACTTTACCTTTTTGTGCTGCCTCTTTGATTAGCTTAAAAATTGATGTTCTGATTGTTTTTCTGGCAATTTAGGGATTTCTTCTTGGTTTAGATCCATTGCTAGTGAGCTAGTGTGGTCTTTTTGGGGTGTTAAAGAATCTTGTTTTATCATATTACCACAGTTGTTTTTCTGATTCCTTCTCATTTGGGTAGACCATGTTAGAGGAAAGATCTGGGACTCAAGGCTTGCTGTTTAGATTCTTTTGTCCCACGAGGTGCTCCCTTGATGCAGTGCTCTCCCACTTCCCCTAGAGATGTGGCTTCCTAAGAGCCAGAGTGAAGTGATTGTTATTTATCTTCTGGACCTAGTCATCTAGAACCAGGCTTCGAGTAGGTACTGAGGGGTGTCTGCATGGAATCCTGTAATGTGAACCATCATCAGATCTCTCAGCCATGGATACCAGCACCTGCTCTGGTGGAGGTGGCAGGGGAGTGAAATGGACCCTGTGAAAGTCCTTAGTTGTAGTTTTGTTTACTGCACTAGTTTTGTTTTGGTTAGCCTCTTGCCAGGACGTGGGGCTTTCAGGAGTGCATCACCCCTGGTAGTATAGAGAAGATCAGGTGGTGGGCGGGGCCTTAGAACTCCCAAGAGATTATGTCCTCTGTCTTCTACTACCAGGTCCAGTACACAAAGACTATCAGGTGGGGACAGGGCTAGATGTGTCTAAGCTCAGACTCTTTTTGGGCAGGGCTTGCTGTGGCTGCTGTGGGGGTTGGAGATATGGTTCTCAGGCCAATGGGGTTACATTCTGAGGAGGATTTATTATCCACCTGAGAACACAGCTGCCTCTTCTGTGTCTTGCAAGTTGCCAGGGAAGCAGGGGAAAGCCGGCAGTTACAGGCCTCACCCAGCTCCCACACAGCCCAAAAGGCCAGTGTCACTCCCACCATGCCCCCTACAAAAGCAATGAGTTTATTTCTAGGCAACAGGTGAGCAGGGCTCAGAACTTACCCAGGCTACCAGCCTCCTGGCTGTGAAAGCAAACTGGGCTTTCAGGTTTTGCACCTCCCTGACTTGCCATGGCTTCCATGCTATGACTGTACTCCCATTAAACCAGAAATTTTCTGTCCAGAAAATTTCTTGTTAGTTCAAAATTGTTAAAAAACTTAGCTGGGAAGTTCTTCCTGTCATCTCTTCCCAGTTCCTCTGGCAGCCATCCCCAAGGACTTCTGCGAGACAAAGTCAGAAATGGCTTCCTTGGTGACCAAGAGAGCCCACTGCAGCTCTTTCTGCTACTTCTCCTAATACTGTGCTCTAAATTTCTCTCAGCTCCAGGTAAGGTGAAATCCTTCTCCCATGATCTGAACCTTCAGGTTCCCCAGTGAGGATGTTTGTTTGGGGGCAGATGATCCCCCTTTCACACTTTCGCACTTCGGGCACTCACAGTTTATTTATTTTTTATTTTTATTATTTTTTTTTATACTTTAAGTTCTAGGGTACCTGTGCACAACGTGCAGGTTTGTTACATAAGTATACTTGCGCCATGTTGGTGTGCTGCACCCATCAACTCATCAGCACCCATCAACTCGTCATTTACATCAGGTATAACTCCCAGTGCCATCCCAACCCCCTCCCCGCACCCCATAATAGGCCCCGGTGTGTAATGTTCCCCTTCCCGAGTCCAGGTGATCTCATTGTTTAATTCCCACCTATGAGTGAGAACATGCAGTGTTTGGTTTTCTGTTCTTGCGATAGTTTGCTGAGAATGATGGTTTCCAGCTGCATCCATGTCCCTACAAAGGACTCAAACTCATCCTTTTTTATGGCTGCATAGTATTCTATGGTGTATATGTGCCACATTTTCTGAATCCAGTCTGTCACTGATGGACATTTGGGTTGATTCCAAGTCTTTGCTATTGTGAATAGTGCCGCAATAAACATACGTGTGCATGTGTCTTTATAGCATCATGATTTATAATCCTTTGGGTATATACCCAGTAATGGGATGGCTGGGTCATATGGTACTTCTAGTTCTAGATCCTTGAGGAATCAT
>NW_016821802.1:35175-46445 GCF_001698545.2 Rhinopithecus bieti | reverse complement strand
TATTTCTGAGGGCTCTGTTCTGTTCCATTGGTCTATATCTCTGTTTTGGTACCAGTACCATGCTGTTTTGGTTACTGTAGCCTTGTAGTATAGTTTGAAGTCAGGTAGCGTGATGCCTCCAGCTTTGTTCTTTGACTTAGGATTGTCTTGGCAATGCGGGCTCTTTTTTGGTTCCATATGAACTTTAAAGCAGTTTTTTCCAATTCTGTGAAGAAAGTCATTGGTAGCTTGATGGGAATGGCATTGAATCCATAAATTACCTTGGGCAGTATGGCCATTTTTCACGATATTGATTCTTCTTATCCATGAGCATGGTATGTTCTTCCATTTGTTTGTGTCCTCTTTTATTTCACTGAGCAGTGGTTTGTAGTTCTCCTAGAAGAGGTCCTTTACATCCCTTGTAAGTTGGATTCCTAGGCATTTTATTCTCTTTGAAGCAATTGTGAATGGAAGTTCATTCATGATTTGGCTCTCTGTTTGTCTGTTATTGGTGTATAAGAACACTTGTGATTTTCGCACATTAATTTTGTATCCTGAGACTCACAGGTTTTTGACTGTCTCCTGGGGCTTACAGGGCAATTTGCTTCCTTCAAAGGGTCTGTGGGTTCTTCTGGCTTTCATGGTATATTTTTTCAGTAGTTGCTGGAGCAAAAGTTCACAATGTGAGTCTCCACATGCTGCTCTGTCTGAGTGGGAACTGCCACTTAGTCCTGCTTTCTATCTGCTGTTTTCCTTCTCTCTCAGTCTTAAAACTTTTCAGACTTGAATTTCTTTCCTTTTGAAGCAGGAGTCACAATTCCTACCTCCAGGGGTATTAAAAGGACTGAATGACTAATGCATATGAAAGGGATTAGAAACTTGCAAAGTCTCCTCATATTGCATTTACTTTGTGTATAAAGGGCTCTCCTCTACAGGCTGCTGATCACTCTAAACAGCTCCTATCTTATAAGAAAGGTTTAAAATATTTGAAAGATTATCCACTGTGATTATTTCTGCAGGAAAGAAAAAAAGGTTAATAGAAAAATATAAAACTTAGCCAGCCATAATTCTACATAAGCACTGCTGATTTTTTAACTTGACTCTAAGTATTTTCTTAAAAGACCTTCAGGCAGCCCAGGAGTAATTACCTAAACGATAATGAATACTATACTAGACAAAACAATGTAAGGAAAATGATATATTTCAAGGGTTAAATAAAATTCACTTTAAGATCATGATATTTTATATGATCATAAAATACCACATGATGTTATTTTGAAAATAAATAAATAAGTGTTTATTTGGAAATAAATAGTTTAGGAAAAGTCTTTTAATGAGAGAGAAGCTTGCTGTAATCTGAACCTGAAATTAAAATTTTTCTTTTTTTTTTTATTTTTTTTGAGAGCAGCAGTCTGGCTGCTGCTCAAGACTGCCCAAGGTCTGAGTACATTGGCCTGATCTCAGCCTCAGCTGCAACGCTCCGACCTCCCTGGGTTACATGCCATATCTCCTGAACTCTGCACGCCTCCGTGAGTAGCGGGGACTAGCAGGTCGCAGCGCCACCCATGCGCTGGCTAATTTTTTGTATTTTTAATAGAGAGGGGTATCATAGTGATTTAGCCAGGATGCGTCAGTCATCTCCTGACCTCGTGAGACTGCCTCTCTTTGGCTCCCTCCCAAGAGTCTGGGGATTACAGGTGGAGGCTTTTTTTCCTGTGCCTGGGCGCAGCAGCTTTCTATTAATGAAGTGGTGAGGAAAAATTAATACTGATCTTGGACGCCGTATAGACAATGGATCTGCAGTAAGAAAGTTTTTTTTTTTTTTTTTTTTTTTTTTTTTGTTTTTTTTTTTTCTTTGGGAGAACGGGGAGCCTCTGCCTCTGTCGCCCAGGCTGGCATGGCTGCGTAGTGCGCGGGATCTCGGTCACTGCCAAGCCTCGCGCTCCCGAGGTTACGCCATCTCGCTGCCCTCAGCCCTCAGAGTAGCTGGGACTACCAGGGCCGCCCGCCCCACCTCGCCCGGCCGCCTAGTTTTTGCTATTTTTAGTAGAGACGGGGGTGTTTCACCGCTGCGGGGTAGACAGGATGCGGTCTGTATTTTTAGTTAGAGACGGTTCACCGTGCTCGAGAGCAGGATGCGTCTCGATCTCCTGAGCCTCGTGATTTTCTCACGCCGTCTCAGGCCCATCCCAGGTGCATGGGATTACAGGGCTGTGAGCCCACCCGTGCCCGGCCGAGAAGTATTTTTTAGATTATGATCTTTAAGACTGAAAACATTTTGATGTTTTTTTCTTCGTAACACAGAGAAGTAGCAATTAGAAATCTTATCTTATCTTTCAGATCCAAGAGAGATCTTTTTAAAGTTTATGCGTTCAAAGGTTAGAGTAGTTCTTTAACTTTATTTTTTCTTTCGCAGTGCGATAGACTTTGGCTCACCTGGAATATAATGTCTTGCATGTTTCTTAGTGATCAAAAATCAAGCGTAATTTATGTTATATTTAACATTCCGTATATTATAAACTATAGGAAACAAAATATTTTTGATACAAACCCATTAATTCTAATAAATTCTCTTCATTTTTTCAGCTTTTTAAAAGTTTATACACATTTTTTCTTACAAAAGATAGTATGTTATTTAACTCTTAAATTTGAAAGTATTGTTAGCTTAATCAGGGGCTAACAATATCAATTACTATATCTAATAAATTTACTTGTATACTGAATATTACCAAAGACTTTTTTAAAGTTGAATTTTATGTCATACCTATGTTTTCAACCTTGAGTTAAGAGGTCTCATTTAAGTTATCAATCTTCATTTAACTTTAGAATATCCTTATTGATGTTGTCTGAGCCATTGATTTGCTTACTTTTCATTTCAGTTCTGGTCCTCAATAATATTGGCCCAAAGTTTTGTTGTTGTTATTTTGGTATCTTAAATTTTTTTTTATGAAAATTTTCTTTTTGCAGAATAAAGACAATTGGAAAATATTTTAAACTATAAAGCAGCAATATGACTGTATTTCAAAATATTTTTCTCCAAAACTGAGAGACCATTAAACATCATGAGAGTTAAGATGTAGTTGAAGTTGCAAAAATCTAGCAACCCTAAACCTCAGTATTTTGCTGCAATTTTAAAAGTTTTTTTAAACTTTTATTATTTAAGAGTACATGTTGAAGTTTGTTATGTAGGTAAACTTAAGTCACAAGAGTTTGTTGTGCAGATTATTTTATCACCCAGGTATTATGCCCAGGACCCTATAGCTATCTTTTCTGCTTCTCTCCCTCCTCCTATCCTCCACCGTCAAGTAGATCCAAGCATCTATTGTTCTCTTCTTTGTGTTCATGAGTACTCACAATTTAGCTCCTACTTGTGAGAACATGTGGTGTTTGGTTTTCCGTTCCTGCATTAGTTTTCTAAGGATAATAGACTCTAGATCCATCCACGTTCCTGCAAAAAATATGATCTCATTTTTATGGCTGCATAGTATTCCATTTTATACATGTACCACACTTTCTTTATCCGGTCTATCACTTGTTACTTAGGTTGATTACTTGTCTTTGCTATTATGAATACTACTGCAAAGAACATTTGCATGTGTGTGTCTTTATAGTAGAATGATTTATATTCCCCTGGGTATATACCCAGTGATGGGATTGCTGGGTCAAATTGTAGTTCTGCTTTTAGCTTTTAGAGGAATTGCCATATTGCTTCCCACAATGATTGATTGAACTAATTTACATCCCCACCAACAAGGTATAAGTGTTTTCTTTTCTCTGCAACCTCACCAACATCTGTTATTTTTTGACATTTTAATAATAGCCATTCTGACTGGTGTGACATGCATTGTAGTTTTGATTTGAATTTCTCTAGTGGTCAAGGATATTGAGCTTTTCAAAATATGCTTGTTGTCTTCATGTCTGTCTTCTTTTGAAAATTGTCTGTTCATATCCTTTGCCCACTTTTTATGGGATTGTTTGTTTTTCTCTTGTAAATGTGTTTAAGTTTATTGTAGATGCTAGATATTAGACCTTTTTCAGATATATACCTTGCAAATATTTCCACTCATTCTGTTGGTTGTCTGTTTACTCTGTTGATCATTTATTTTGCTGTGCAGAAACTCTTAAGTTTAATAATATCCCACTGGTCAATTTTTGCTTTTGTTGCAATTACTTTGTCTTCGTCATGAAATCTTGCCCATTCCTATATCCAGAATGGCATTGACTAGGTTGTCTTCTAGGGTTTTTATGGTTTTGAGTTTGACATTTAGATTGTAATTCATCTTCTGTTAAATTGTGTATATGGAGTAAGGAAGGGGTGCAGCTTCCATGTTTTGCATGTGGCGATCCAATTATCCCAGCACCATTTATTGAGCAGGGAGTCTTTTTCCCACTGCTTGTTTTGTTGGCTTTGTCTAAGATCAGATAGTCATAGGTGTTTGAACTTATTTCTGAGCTCTCTATTCTGTTCCATTAGTCTATGTGCCTATTTTTGTACTGGTACCAAACTGTTTCGGTTACTGTACCACTGTAGTATCATTTGAAATCAGACAGCATGATACCTCCAGCTTTGTTCTTTTTGTTTAGTATTGCCTTGGCTATTTGGGATCCATTTTTTTTTTTTTCCATTTTTGTTCCATTTGAATTTTAAGATAGGTTTTGTAGTTTTCTGAAGAATGTCATTGGTAGTCTAATAGGAATAGCATTCAATCTATAAATTGCTTTGAGCAGTATGGCCATTTTAATGATATTGATTCTTCCTATTCATGCACCTGGAATGATTTCCCATTTGTTTATGTCACCTCTGATTTCTTTGAGCAGTGTTTTGTAATTCTCATTGTAGATTTCTTTCAACTCCTTGGTTAGCTGTATTCTTAGGTATTGTATTCTTTCTGTGTCACTCATGAATGGGGTACCCTTCCTGATTTGGTTCTTGATTTGATTGTTGTTGGTGTATAGGAATGCTAATGATGTGTTTTTGTTTTGTTCTGTTTTGTTGTTTGTTTGTTTTTTTGAGACAGAGTTTTGCTGTGTCTCCTGGGTTCATGCCATTCTCCTGCCTCGGCCTCCTGAGTAGCTAGGACTACTCACGCCTGCCACCATGTCTGGCTAATTTTTTTGTATTTTTAGTAGACATGGGGTTTCACCATGTTAGCCAATATGGTCTGGATCTCCTGACCTTGTGATCCTCCCTCCTCAGTCTCCCAAAGTGCTGGGATTACAGGTGTGAGCCACTGCGCCTGGCTGCTAGTGATTTTTGTAAATGATTTTGTATCCTGAAACTGCTGAAGTTATTTATCAGCTGAAGAAGCTTTTTGGCTGAGACTATGGGGTTTTCTAGATACAGAGTCATGGCATCTGTAAACAGAGATAGTTGGACTTCTTCTCTTCCTATTTGAATGCCTTTATTTCTTTGTCTTGCCTGATTGCTCTGGCTATGACTTCCAATACTCTGTTGAATAGGAGTGGTGATAGAGGGCATTCTTATCTGCAATTTTTCTACCTGCATGTCCCCAGTGTTCAGTTTATTCATTTATAAAATGAATTGATGTTATGTGGCATTCCCTAAGATCTCTTAAAAGCCAACTTCCTAAGATCTACTTAAATTCATTCAAAGTGTTAGAAATTAGGAGCCCTGGGGGTGAAGAATGATTGGTTAATGGGTACAGTCATATAGTTACATAGAAGAAATAAGTTCTAATGCTTGATAGCAGAGTAGGGTGACTATAGTAAACACTATGTAATGTATTTTTCAAAATAACTAGAAGAGAGGGCTTGAAATATATCCAAGACATACAAATAATAAATACTCAAGTGACATACACCCTAAATACCCTGAATTGATCATTACTATTATAAATATGTAATGAAATTTCACATGTATCCCATGAATTTTATTTTTACAATGTATCAAAATAAATAAGTAAAATAAAAGGTAAATTCATTAATAAAAAAATTAGGAGCCCATTACGATTGAATAATGTTCTACTAAACGAACCTAGTTCCTTTAAGTTGGCATGCCCATAACTTATTGAATATTGATTACGCATCAGCAAAACAGTAAACAAAAACTATAACCTGCATACCACCATTTATATATCATTGGATTTTACAAACAAATAATTGAACAGAACTTTCACCTCTTTCTGTTCCCTTTCCTCTGTCCTTACTCATCACTCTACCATCATACATATTTATCCATTGTCTTAGTCTGTTTGCCCTACTACAAGAAAACACCAAAAACTGGTAGCCTATAGACATTTATTTATCATTGTTTTAGAGACTGGAAGTCCAATATTAAAGTGCTGGCAGATGTTGTATCTGGTGAGGGCCCTCTTTCTGATTCATCGATAGAACTTTCTCTGTGTTCTCACATGACATAAGGGGTAAGGCAGGTTTCTGGGTCCTCTTTTGTTAAGACACTGATCCAAGCCCTCCAGGAACTGCTACCATGATCTAAGTCACTTCCTAAAGACCCCACTTCCTACTAACATGACTTTAGGGGTTGGTATCTCAATACATGAATTTCAGAGAGACGCATATATTCAGACCATAGCACTCAAGTATTCTGATATGTTTTCCTGAGTTTTTCCAGCATTGGTGAAAGTGATATAGAGTTTCGTAACATATCATTGTGCCCTGAAAACAATAAAATGTGTTTAATTACTTGTGTAACTGTGCTGAGCACCATATAGAACTTATAGCAACCGCAGTTTGGTTTTGTTTAGTTTCACAATTATAAAATCAATATACTTCTTTCAAATGAAAGGTATCATGCCTTGGGTGGCAGATCTATCAAACTGATCATTTCCTGTCACATAGGGTGAACTACAGGATAGTGCATATCCTAAGCTTTGCTTTCTTTTGACACCAACGGTGCTTAGCTCCTCAGTAAGCCAGTTTACTATTCTGTCTTTCTCTCTTTATTTGCAAAGCATAGATACTGATCTTTGTCTTGTGTGTGTTACGGAATTACTCTCAGGGTCAAAGGAATTAATACTTATCAAAGTACCATGTGAACAACAAAATATGAGATATTTTATCCAAACTGAAGTATTACTTCTTTGGATGTTCCTCCTTAGATATCTGACACACATGATTACTTGTTTTCCCATACAGGGCTCATGTAAAATTCTAGATTTTTTTTTTTTTTTAATTCTCATGTAAAATTCTACGTACAATTTTGATTTTAAAAAATTGTAAGTGGAAACATATACATTCTCTATTTCAAATTCTATATTCGGAAATTGTATTTCCATTTTATTCTATTACTTCCATTTATATGCTCACACAAAGCTGTAGAGAGCAGAAATATTAGGTAGTTTGATTGAATATATTTTGTAATGACTCTTTCAGAGTGATAGGTAATCTTTGGAAATCTAAATACTTTTAGATAGCAAATTATCTCCCAAAGTCCCTGGAAGCTTCTACTCCTCATATAAGTCAAATAAATCAGAACCTTCCTATTCTAACTTAAAGACCCATGTTAGAACTACATGAGTTTGGCTCTCCAAAACACCAAACATTAGCAGTAGATTCAAATATATATTCACAAAACAAAGTACAAAAAATTCATAATACAGAGTCATAATTACTTGTTATGTATAATCATTGCCTTTAATTTGCAGATAAAGTATTTAAAATTCAGAATAAATGAATTTTTTTTCAAAATAATAGAATTTACCAAAAATAGAAGAAATTCTGCTCAGTTATTTGGATTCTGCTGGCAGGTATTAAAAAATCAGTTCACCTGAATCCATTTCAAATAGAAGACTCTACTCATAGTTACATTATATGTAACTCTGTCATTTCTCTGTTAAGCACTATTAACTTCATTGTTTTTAATTTTTATTTTTTATTTCTTGAGACAGTGCTTTAATCTGTCACCCAGGCTGGAGTGCAGTGGTGTGATGTCGGCTCACTGCCACCTCTGCCTCCCAGGTTCAAGTGATTCTTCTGCCTCAGCCTCCTGAATAGCTAGGATTTACAGGTGTGCACCACCATACCCAGCTGATTTTTCTGTATTTTTGGTAGAGATGCGGTTTTGCCATGTTAGCCAGGCTGGTCGCAAACTCCTGGTCTGAAGTGATCCACCCGCCTTGGCCTCCCAAAGTGCTAGGATTACCAGCATGAGCCACCACTCCTGGCAACACTCATATTTTTAAAGTCTGGCTTTTGGACAGAAAGGCAAATATGCATCTTCTTTTGACCTTCATTTCTACCATCACTGCTAGACTGAGTGCAAGGTAGTGTTACTTATGGGATCAGATTGGAAGGGCTCAGGAAAAAAATAATTTCTTATTGCTTCTTATATAAAAGTAATGTCACAGAAAGGTTAATGAAATTTGGTCATTGATTGTGTATCCATTAGCTTGAAAATGTGTTCAGTTTAACTTCAATAATTTTAAAATTATTTGTGATTAAAATCCTACCTAATTTTTCTGCAAAAGAAGGAAACACCCAGCTACCTTGGGAGGCTGGGACAGGAGGATCACTTGAGTTCAGGAGATTAAGGCTGCAGTGAGCTATGACTGTGCCACTGCACTCCAGCCTGGGTGACAGAATGAGACTCTGCCTTAAAAATTATTTTAAAAATCAATCAAAGAGCAAAGGTATGATTCCTTAGATATATTAATTGATAGTTATGAGCATTGTCACCTTTTATAGCAATTCTCTAGTATTATCAACCACATCATTTGAAACTGAGTTGGTATGGAGTGCCCACGTGAAAAAAGTAAAAGTAATATATTGAGATTAATTAATCTTGATAATTATTTCTTACACAAGATTGATCATATGTATCATTTGTAATTTAATATTATGTAAATTAACATGCATATAGTTCAGATATATTACTAAAATGATGAAGAATAATATTGTTATGATTTCTGTGAGTTTATTGTTGAGCAGATGATGAGGAGGAGAAAATGGAAGTAGTTAGTTCCTGTAGCTCAGTAGAAAGTATGGAAATAAATGCTTTCATTAATTATTGGGAAAAATAATGAGGAAAATGTTCTTCTTCTCCTCAGAGAAGATTATTCAAATACCTGTTTTTGACAGGGACAGAATTATTTAAGCATCATTCACCTCTAAAATGCTATGATTATAAGAGATAGTCTAAATCAAAGTTATTCCCTCTGATTATTTAGTACATACTTTACTTACACTGACTTTGAATGAACTTACCTTAAAAATCATGTTATGATATAAATGCATGCCTTTCCTCCCATAATAATCCACAATTAATTTCTCACTTTCTATTCCAAATTGTTTGCTAGATACTGGACATCTTAAAACTGTGTACTCTCCTAAATTTATTTTTTAATTCATTTTACTTTTTTCTCCCATCTCAACACGCGATCAATTTAGGTAAAGATAAATTCTATAAAATCTCTTTCAACTCAATTCAGTTCAAAAATAAATTGAATTGTGCATGATGTCAAAGCAAAACATAGCTGGTCAGCAAAGTGGTAAAAACAGATTTTACTCAGGAACTATTGCAATAGAGAAAGAGATTTCATACAGAACATGGCTTAGTTTTGAATACAACAAGAAAAAGAGGATTGTGGCTAAATCAAACTAGCAAGATTCTTGCTAAAGGCAGGCCAGATCATCAAATATTACTTGAGGTATGGTGGAGGATGAGGAACCCAGTCAAATATTGTGGGTAATCAGATATAAAGTGCAATATATATTGACTAAACTGAAACTGACTTAACAGGATTTATGATAAAATTGAACAATGCAGAGATGTTTATGGAAGCCCTAAAGTTGGAGTCTGCTTCAGAAGAAAGTTCAAAATTTTGACTAAAGTTTCATGAAAAGAGAATATTTTCATTATTTCCAATGCAATGTTTGATGTTGATGATAGAAAGAGTTTTAAGGGATGGCGCTTATCTTCAAAGAATTTAGTGTGAATCTGATTAAATAAAAAAACAATAAACAACAGGAGAATAACGAAAGTACTGAAGTGAAGTCAAGGAGGATTAAGAGGATTTTAGAAATAGTTCACAGAAGTGATATTTGAGCTGCAAATGGAAAGGTAAATTATTTGCCTAAGCAGAAAAGGAGAAATGTCAATACATAAAGGGAAAACATCTATCAAATTGTAGGGTTGTTAAAGTCTAAGCATGTACATGAATTATAAAGAAATAAGAACTGAATATGAAAGGAGGTAGGGGTAGGAAGTAAAACCATACAGATAAGATAACTTCAGATTTGACATGCAAATTTTCCCCCTCAGCAGATTGGCAAGACCAAAAATTTTTAAGGAACTAATTTTGATAAAAATTTGAGGATTCACTTGGCTTAATATACAGTGGAAGCAGACAAGAAGTATATGTTGCTAAAATAATAATAATATCATAAATGAGGGCGTTCAAAATAGCCTTCCTTTATTTATTATATGGATTATCATAAAATAATTTTAATTGACCTTGACACATTTTCTACCTTTTGCTTTCATGTTATATGGTTTATCATAAAATAATCTAATTTAATCTTTGCACATATTCTCTCTTCTACCTCATAGTGCATTTTTGACATATATTAAAATAATTAGTAATCTTTTACTACATTGATTCCCCATTTCCAGCTATAGAATACACAATGTAAACCTGTGGTAAAAGATAAGTACCGAAAGACTACTTTATCCTTGATTATTTGTTCTATACAGACATTTGGAACACATCAAGGACTCATCAATAGACTTTGCAGACATATTTAGTCAACATTATATACTGCCTCTAATTTAGTTGCACCCATGGAAAGGTACATATTTGAAATATAAACTACTTTACTATTATATGCACTGTTAAAGAATGATACGTTCTGAGTAACCAGTCACTGAGAAAATGTTAAACCACCATGATAAAGAATTAAACCTCAAATGCAGTATTCAAATTGTAAAGCATTTTTGGACTTAACAGTTTGTGATTTTTAAAGGTGCTGGCTCAAAAGATTAATATTTTATATTTCTGATTTCATGTCATAGCTGAATTCATTTCTAGTTGATGAAAATAGAGATTGCACATATATATTTCATAAGATAAACATCAGATTGTTTCTCAGATGATAACAGTTAGATAGCATGTAGCATGGTACTGGCAAAACAACCTTGCTATGGAAGATATCTATTATTTATTATTTACAAACTGCTAATTAATCATTCACTTACTATTCTCTGTTAATCAACTGAATAGTCTATTCTTTACTATTAATTGACTATGCCTCTCATCCATTCTTCATTTTTAATTAAATGAGCTTGGGTGAATTTTTTTTTTTTTTTTTTTTTT
>NW_016821802.1:31440-33381 GCF_001698545.2 Rhinopithecus bieti | reverse complement strand
TTTTTTTTTTTTTTGAGCAAAGAATCATAGCTATAAAATGAAAGTTCAGCCAATGATATGTATAGCCTACTCTGACTCCAAGATTCTGTTTACTAGATGTTCATCTCAGTTTCAAAAAGTCTTTTTTATTTATTTATTTATTTATTTATTTATTTTATTTTATTTTATTTTTGAGGCGGAGTCTCGCTCTGTCGCCCGGACTGGAGTGCAGTGGCCGGATCTCAGCTCACTGCAAGCTCCGCCTCCCGGGTTTACGCCATTCTCCTGCCTCAGCCTCCCGAGTAGCTGGGACTACAGGCACCCGCCACCTCACCCGGCTAGTTTTCTATTTTAGTAGAGACGGGGTTTCACTGTGTTAGCCAGGATGGTCTCGATCTCCTGACCTCGTGATCTGCCCATCTTGGCCTCCCAAAGACCTGGGATTACAGGCTTGAGCCACCGCACCCGGCCAAAAGTCTTTTTTTAAAAATATGTATATCTATTCTGAGATACTTCATTTAGTAAGTAGTATTTTTTTGTTGGGCCTACAATGTGTTCACGATAATATGTCTACTAAGTTCAAAGAAACATAATGGGAAAAGAGGTGAGTGGAAGGTGTTCCCTATTTCCAAAAAGAAAAGAAGAGAAAAGCAGATAAGCATTACTCTGGGAAATAATGATATTTTCAATAAGAGAGAGAAGAAGATGACCACTGATATACAATAATTCTGCAAAGATAAATGCTCATTTCCTGGCCTCTGCAACTTCATCCACTTTAGCTTTG
This sequence comes from Rhinopithecus bieti, assembly GCF_001698545.2. NCBI lineage: Eukaryota > Metazoa > Chordata > Mammalia > Primates > Cercopithecidae > Rhinopithecus > Rhinopithecus bieti. Next base: position 32,618 of record NW_016821802.1, on the reverse strand, counting down.
AAAATAAAAGCTCACTAACACTGGTAAGAACAATTTCACCATCTCTTAGCATGTCCTGGATAGGTTTTATAGGTTTTATGCTTTAGGGTTCCTGGCAACAATTATACCGTTCATCACCTTCAGGACATCAGCTGAAGTTTTTTTCTCTTTCTTTTTCAAATCCAATTACATAAGAAAAATAAATTAAAAATAAACTATTGTGCAAATTCTTTAACATTTATATCTTTTTCACATTATAATTTTAAAGTTAGAGACTATAAGGGACAGGAGTCTATGTATGCGTCTTTATTTCTGTTTAAATCTTAGAATTTCCTATGTTTTATGTTAGGTCTCTGAACTACAGAACTGTGAAGCTTAATTGCTTAATTGGTTTTAAGTTTTATCAAGTATATTTATGTTCCAGATGAAGTTATAAATCATAAATTTGTGATGGCTCTAATTGGTACAAATGTGTCATTTTTCTTGCTGCCAAGAAAGAGATGTGAAAATTAAATTATTTTGATACATATTTTGCAAATAGTGGTGGTGGTTTTGAGCGCATAGTGAAAGAAAAAGATAATCAAGGAAGTTAGGATTTTAGAAGAAAAATTTTCTTTTTTATTAAGAAAGTTAGGTTTAAGTAGGAAAAAAAAAAAAAAAAAACCTAAAGAAAAAAGGAACTGTTATGTTGTGATCCCCAAAAACTCAGGCAACACAATAGAAAATCAACAAATAGGATTGCATCATGCATCAAGCTAAAAAACTTCCACACAGCAAGGGAAGCAGTCAACAGAATGAAGAGGAAATCTATGGTATGGGAGATGATATTTACAAACCATATATCTGATAACGGGTTAATAAACAAAACATCTAAGGAACATAAACAGCTCAGTACCAAAAACAACAAACAAACAACCAATTTGAATTGGCCTTTTTTTCAAAATAAGGCATAAAAAGGCCAACAGGTCTAACATTTAAGTCTCTAATCCACCTTGAATTAATCTTCGTGTAAGGAGTAAGGAAAGGATCCAGTTTCAGCTTTCTACTTATGGCTAACCAATTTTGCCAGCACCATTTATTAAATAGGGAATCCTTTCCCCATTTCTTGTTTCTCTCAGGTTTGTCAAAGATCAGATGGCTGTAGATGTGTGGTATTATTTCTGAGGACTCTGTTCTGTTCCATTGGTCTATATCTCTCT
>NW_016821802.1:18747-31263 GCF_001698545.2 Rhinopithecus bieti | reverse complement strand
ATACCAACAGGTATATGAAAAATTGCTGAATATCACTAATCATCAATGAAATGCAAAACAAAGCCACAATGAGATATCACCTCAAACCTGCTAGGATGACTACTATCAAAAAAAAAAAAAAAAAAAGATAAGTGTTGATGAGAATGTGAAGTGAAATAACCCTCGAACATTGTCAGTGGGAATATGAATTAGTACAACCATTATAGAAAACAGTATGTTGATTCCACCAACAATTAAAAATAGAACTGCCATATGATTCAGCAATTCTACTTCTGGATATATATCCAAAGGAAACAAAATCCATATCTCAATGAGATATTTACCCTCCTATGTTCATTTCAGCATTATTCAAAATAGTCAACATATGGAATCAACCTAAGTGACCACCAGCAAATGAATGGGTAAAAATGTGGTATATGATGGAATACTGTTTAGCCTTAAAAAAGAAGAAAAAAGAAATTATATATTTTTCCTCTTTAAATCTGCAATGTGTTGAGTTATATTAATAGATAATTATACTGTTCATACATTTCTGATGAGTCCAATTGATCACACTACATTTCCATGCATTATTTGATACATTTGGATATGTTTTATAAATATTTTATTTTGGTGAATTTATGATTATAAATTAAATTTGTTTATAATTTTCAATTCCCATATTGACTTCTGATTTTGTTTTTTAAGGTTATAACTGCATCATGTGACGAGTTATGTAATAATCCTTCATTTTATCTTCTTGAGAACACTTTATAAGTCATTGAATTTACCTGATACTTTTATTTTTAGTAAATTTATCTCAGTATGAGATCATAAGACATTGTCCTTTCTTTTCATACAGTAATAATGAATGCATAGCATTTTGATTGTCATATGTGTGTATGTTTTATGTATGAAGGAAGCTGTCAGAAAACATTCAATAGGCCTTGTTAGTTAAAATAGGTTTGATATGCGCAATTCAGATAAGAGTGTTTCGTATAGCACAAAAGAGAATAAAACTTTTTTCAACCAATCTCAATCAAACTACTTTATTATCTTCTGGGATAATGGGTTTACATTTGAAGGTATAGAAGGCATTTAATAAGAAAAAAAAAATACAGAAAAAGTCTATTTTACTAGCTCACATGGCAACATAAATCATTTCCCCTTTGCCCCATGCCTATAACTTCAGTGTTACCCTCAACTAAGGCAGAAATTCTATTTCCATGATAATTTTTCTCAATCATGTTTTCACAAAAGTATTTAGTTGCATTTGTGTGAGCTAAATAATGATGAAGATTAAAAGTCTCTTTACCTTAAAAACGCTGTATGTAGGGCCGGGCGCGGTGGCTTATGCCTGTAATCTCAGCACTTTGGGAGACCAAGGGAGGCGGATCACAAGGTCAGGAGATCGAGATCATCCTGGCCAGCATGGTGAAACCCTGTCCTACTAAAATACAACAAAATAGCCAGGTGTTGTGGTGGATGCCCGTAGTTGCAGCTACTCAGGAGGCTGAGGCAGGGGAATCGCTTGAACCCAGGAGGCAGAGATTGCAGTGAGCCAAGATTGTGCCACTGCACTCTAGCCTGGCATCAGAGCAAGACTCCGTCAAAAAACAAGCGAACAAACAAATCTCAGTATATAATTCCTGCTAATAAAACTACCTCTATCTACTTTTTCGCTTTTTCTTTAGTGTCATGTATCCCATCTCTTACTTTTAAAGAATAATATATCTTGAAAAGTCAATGTTCATTTTCATAGAAATATAATTTTACTTACCAGCATTATTGGATTTAAAGATGTTAATTTAAGGAACCAAAGTAAATTGAAATTCTGTGTCCCTCATCATCTGTTTTCTCTGAAAATGCTATCAAGAGAGGGAAGAATTCTATTTTCATCATGTGTCCCTGAACTGACTTCATAGGCTTTTTCCCCAGTTGCAAAACACAATTATACTACTTAGAAAGTACATTAGCACTAATCTCACTAATTTCATTAGACTGAATTATTTTTATGCATTTTGTTTGAATTGGGAATATAGAATTTATAGCAATATCATCTTCCTTTGGAAATCGCAAAAGTATGACTTATCTTTTTTCTATATTCGTAATCACAAGGGGTCACATCAGAGATCAAGGGAGGATCTAGTAATAAACGCTAGCAGGTGATACTAACATAGCTCTTCTTTACATTGTTTTTATAATAGCCTTAAAATAATCCTTCCCATAGTCCTCTAAGAGTCACTTTTCATTGCTATTTCCCATTTTGAAAAATTATTTAGGAATACAAGTAAAATAATTTAATTTTGAGTCAATAGAAAAGTCATGTACCACTAACATTCTTTTTTTTTATTATATTTCAGTTTGAAGAAAAAAATCATTTTCTCATGCATTTGTCAACTGCTCTTTTGTTTTGACTTTAGAGTAGATATAAATAAAGAACATATAGAATTTAAGCTATTTTATTGATATAAAATAACTGTTCATTATATAATTGTAGTCACATTGTGTGAGATAAAATTCATGATACCTAAATACAACTTTGTTTCTTATTTTTCAATTTTGAAAATAACTCTAAGTTAAATAAAATGTCCTTTCTGAGTCTTGCCTTTACACACTTGCCTTTTTGTCCCAAAGTTATGAAGTTGGTAATTCTGTAAGCTCTTAATTATTCAAAGACGTTAATTGCTAAATACAGTTGGAGCATAAGTGATAACATACCTCATTGTCTTCAATTTAGCTTGGTCTCTCCCTTAATAACACTGTGGATGGTCTTGACGCTGTCATTTTTCAGGTCTATCTTTCCTTTTCTGTACCACAGACAGTCTGTCTTTGCACAATTCCCAAATCTGAATGGACTGTTGAAAGCTACCTCTAAGCAGTACTTTCACTTTTTTCTTTGCCAGCCTGGGAGATGTTCACTGAGTTCCAAGCTGCTGTGGCTTCCAGTGAGTTGCCATCGCCTGTGTCTCCACAGCCTTTGATGGAATCCTCCACTGAACATGTTCACCTTTATGCAGATGCTGATGAACTTGCAGCTCTGACACTTCGGTCTCCTGGAAACCCATGTCACTCAGGTAAAGGTGGCCACTTATCTTTCCAGTTTTTTAAACTTTGAAGCTTTAAATCCTTTATTCCGTTCTCTACCCAGATGATATAGTTTGTATGTTTACCCCTTTGAAATCTCATGTCGAAATTTGATTCCCAACATTGAAGGTGGGGCCTAGTGGGGCTTAGTAGGAGGTGTTCGGGTCATAAGGACAGATGCCTCCTGAATGGCTTGGTGCTGTCCTTGCAGAACTGAGTGAGTTCTCATTCTATTAGTTCAGGCAAGAACTGATTCTTAAAAAAGTAGCCTGGCATCTCCTCTCTCTTGCTCCCTCTCTTGCCATGTGACATGACAGCTCCCCTTGCCTTCAGCCGTGAGTAAAATTTTCTTGAGGATTCCAGAGCTGAGGAGTTGCCAGCACCATACTTCTTGTACAGCCTGAAGAACTGTAAGCCAAATGATCCTCTTTTCCTTATAAATTACACAGTCTCACACGTCTCTTTAGAGCAATGCAAAACAGACTAAATAACTCAATGCAATTTCTTCTTTGGCTTGATCCCCAAAATATTAAACAATAATTAAAACTTTCCTTTTGTGTTTTTCACCATAGCATTTTTCCTCTTTTGTTCTGGCACACACAAATTAAGATGGAGGGGTAAATTGAAGCTAGATCATAAAAAACAGTACTTGAATGCATCCTTCATTTGAGTTGTGGATATTATTTGATTTATCTTTCATTTGTGCTATGAGCTGTCACAGCGAAAAGTGCTATATAATTTCTCAATTTTCCAGATATCCTGAATTCTTAAGAATATCATCCTACTTGATTGTGTTGCTAAAAGTGTATATTGCTGTGAACTTTGAGTGATGTAAATCCCTAATTTAAGAAAACTGCCTGTTTATACAATCACTCAGAACCTAAATTCAAATATCTATATATGAATAAATATGTTCATGTATACAAGCATACACATATATATCTATATGTATTTATGTGTGTGTGTATAAATAATACCTACATTTGGATTATACTAAGAGATAGTTCATCATAGCCATTTATTTCTGATAGGACTGTGTATTAGCCCATTTTCACTCTGCTATAAAGAACTACCTGAGAATGGGTAATTTGTAAAGAAATGAGGTTTAATTGGCTCATAGTTCAGGATAGCTGGGGAGACCTCAGGAAACTTGCAATCATGGGCGGAAGGCGGAGGGGGAGCAAGGCATGTCCCACATGGCATCAGGAGTGTGAGAGCAAGAGAAGGGAAATGACACAGTTTTAAACCATCAGCACTCCTGAGAACTCACTATCACGAGAAAAGCAAGGGAGAAATTTGCCCTCATGATCCAATCATTTTCCACCAGCCCCCTCCTCTGACACATGGGAATTACAATTCAAATTACAATTTGAGATGAGATTTGGGTGGGGACACAGAGTCAATCCATATCAGACTTGAGATCAGGTAAAGTAATCAGGACAAATTAGAATACTACATGAATTACAACATTTCCTCTGTTTTATGCTCTCCTCCTTACATCCCCCACGCTGCTGTGAGACTGACCCTCATAAAAATTTTAATCTATGATTTCAACACTCTGTACAAATAACTCTGATGGCTCTCTTTTGCCTAAAAGAGAAATTTTCAACATTGCTTTAACTTTTTCTGAAAATAACTATAGCAAATGCTCTTTATATAAATAAAATATGTCTATAAACACATGGCTATTATTATATAAGTGCTGTTTATAATTCATGGCAAAGATATGGTTGATCAACTGATTTATTTCTCACTACATAAGTATATCATCATGCAAGAGAAAGATTATGACATAGATGGGCTAAATTGAAACTCATTTTAATTTATATTTTTACAAATATAAATTATGTATCCCCATATGAAATAATTAGTGACAAATCTTTCTTGCATTCGAATGAATTACAACATCAGAGATAAGAATTATTAACTTGAGGGACAAATGTTCTACTCAAATGCAGTAGAGTCCCTGCACAATTCAGTCCATATTTACTTCTTTACCTTATTTTTCAATATTTTTATTCTATAATGATCCTCCAACATACTTCTATTTATTATACTCAGGAAATTTTGTTTGTAACATTTTCCTTTCTTCTTTTGCTTTTCCAAGTTTTATCTCCTTTTACTTAATCCTTTATAGAAAGTATTTATTCTGGATCTGAGTCCAAAATAATCTGATCATTCCCTTTGAAAGCAAGTGGAACTTACTATTTTGAAAATGTATTAATTTTATATGTAACAATTATATACAGTGTAAATGATTAATTGTATATGTTCCCACAAATTCTCAATAAATTACATTATACATATATAGTGTGTGTTTGTGTATGTGCATGTGTGTGTCTGTGTGTGTATATACATGCTCTCACATGCCTATCTGTGGGGGGAGTGTGTGTATGCCCACAGGTAGGTATGTGAAAGCATATATAGACATAGCACATATTTGTACTCCTGAATTCACAATAAAATATGTGTTTCTATCACCAGAGGTTATCTTGTTGTTTAAGACCATAAATTACCTCAGTCTTCCCATAGGAAAATATTCTAACCAATATTTCTATTAATTCTGGGAATATACAATCTTGTGCTTTTACACTGCTGCCCACTGATTCCAAATTTCACACATTTTTCACCTCTTATTGTGACTGCCTACTTCCAGTCTCTTCTCACTGTGCTACACAGACTTGGACATGACATTCAGTCACTGCTCTCCATTTCTCAGAAATGAGAGAGAGAAAGAGATGGGGAGGGGGGATATTAAATAAAATATTTCATTAGGCCATTCTGTTTGTCCCAGAGTTAAAAAATTCTTGAAGAAAATGAAGGATAGGACTCAATGTAGAACATAAGAAGTTAAGTTTTAGTAACAGGCAGCCCTGTTCCTTATATTCTTCCATCATTCTATTATCAGGAATTGTCTACTGAACACTCCACCTTGTAGGGTTTGTTGTCACTACAGTACTGCCTGTCCCTTTCTCTGTAGTCTTTCTTTTCCCTTCCTTCTCCTCTTTCTTCTATTTTAAAATTTCTCTTTATTCTGTAGAGTGTTTGCTGGCCATCTCCTTGCTTTTCCTTACCAATACCTGGCATCAACTCGTCCCCAACTAAATTAACATGTTGAAGTGATAGCCCCAGTGTGACTCTATTTGGAGATAGGGCTTTAGGAGCTGACTGAAGTTAAATGAGGTCCTGGTGGGGGGGATGATGTAATCTGATAATCTGATAGGACTGGAGGCCTTATAAGAAGAGAACTGTCTGTCTAGGTCTCTCTCTCTCTGTCTCTCTCCGTGCACACACTGAGGAAAGGTAAGGTGGGGGCAACGCAAGAAGGTGGCCATCTGCAAACCAGGAAGAAAGCCTTACCAGAAACCAAATTGGTAACTTGATCTTTCACTTCCCAGCCTCCAGAACTGTGAGAAATAAATGTTTTTTGTTTATGTCATCCAGTGTATGGTATTTTGTTATGAAATCCCAAGCAGACTAATACCGATTTGAAGCCCTTAAAATTCTAACTCCATAAAGATGTTCATGTTATTCCTTAAACATAAATAATTTTCTCCTTAAGAATAGACTTTGCAACAGATGGTAGAAATAGATGTTATTTTTCACCTTGTTTGTATTCAGTTCAGCCTATGCTACAGGATTCAGCATTTTGTTTGAGTCTGTGATGCTTATTAGAATGCCCTGATCATACTGGGAATGGATAAGATGAATAATAGTGGTAATGATACTAGAACTGGCTTGAGAACAACCAATAGCTAATTGTCAAAAGTATACATTGCAATAAATTAGAATTGATCAATCTAGTTAATTGTCACGTTGTTCATTTTTTATTAACCTACCTTTTTTGGAATTTTACTATCTTCATATATTTATACTTGCCATTTAGTAAAGTTTTATTTTCTTTTTAGCAAAATCACTTAAAGAAGAGTGTTTCTACTCAAAATGGAATTTTTAAAAATTTAGTTTTCATGTAGCTCTAAGTCTTAACCATAAATTACTTACTCTTTCTCTCTCTGTTTTTGTTAGATTGATTTGCTGTCCAAGAATAAAACTCATTCTCCTTAGCCAACAAGTTACCAACACTGAAGAATTTGACAGTATTGTCAAATCTTCTATTTTTTTCTATATTTTCTAGACAATCCAGACTGACTCATTTTATTTAAAAACAAAGTCCAGATCAGAAAACGTCAAGTTACATATATATTTCTAAAAACATCTGATAACCTATATTTCTTTGAGAAATTGTGTTTGTTTCTCAATAAAAACACCAATTTTTATTTCAGTCTGAAAAATTCAGATCAATTTTACTCTGCTAGTTTGGAAATAGTCCTGTTTTGCTATTCCATTTAAATTGTTAAAGATATTCTTGGCCGGGCGCGGTGGCTCAAGCCTGTAATCCCAGCACTTTGGGAGGCCGAGAAGGGCGGATCACGAGGTCAGGAGATCGAGACCATCCTGGCTAACACAGTGAAACCCCGTCTCTACTAAAAAATACAAAAAACTAGCCGGGCGAGGTGGCGGGCGTCTGTAGTCCCAGCTACTCGGGAGGCTGAAGCAGGAGAATGGCGTAAACCCGGGAGGCGGAGCTTGCAGTGAGCTGAGATCCGGCCACTGCACTCCAGCCCGGGCGACAGAGCGAGACTCCGTCTCAAAAAAAAAAGAAAAAAGATATTCTTATTTCTATTAGAAGATTATAGAACATGAAAACTTAAGGCTCTTTTCTTTCACGAAAAAAATATTAGTGGAAACCAAGTCATCTTACTTTTAGCTTGAATTGAAAACAAACCTACAACACCAATAGTTTTATTTTTAATTTGTATAATCCTCTAAGAATTATTAGTGTTGAATCTGAGTTCAGTAAATTCTTGATCAGACACCACAACATATCCCCCAACGATAATTTAATGAAAGTTACTAGTTCAACCTGTGTTGGAATAAACATGTAATATCTTGTTTTATTTGAGATCTTAAAACTACTGGTCATCGGGAACTTGTAAGGGCTTTGAATCAGACTAATTATATCTTTTGTGTAAGCTGTTTAGTGCTGGCAATTTGTATAAGATAATTAACCTATTTGAATCAAGCTGTCTAAATTTATAAAGTGATGATAATTATACCTACTGCATGGAACTGTTCTGAGAATTAAATTTAAAATCACTAAACTGAGTGTGTTTTCTAAAATTTCTAACTCTTCAGGTATTCAAAACAGAATAAACATTATAGCCATTATTATTATTTTTAATAATTATTGCTGCACATACAAATAAAAATAGTAATTTAAAATACTAAATACAGGAATTATAGATTCAGTATTCCTTTTGTATTTAACCTGTTAGTTCTTGGGAAATTAAAAAACGAAGTTGAAAAGTCATTGCTTGTAATACAAGATACCTAAAAGGCAGACCACATTCTACCTTTGAAATTACTAAGCCTGACAACCTTGTCCTACTTCTGATCTCCATACATTCTCATACAATAAATGTCTCAAAAGTCCCTGACCTGTCTTTAGCCATAAAATTATTTTTTGTTTGTAAGTCCTTGTCTTCTCAAAATACTAATCTCTACTTTAAGTACATTTTTTAGGACATCTGTCTACTTCTTTCTACTTTTCCCAATTTAATCAGTATTTCTTTTCCTATTTACACAGAAAACATTGTATTGATATCTCTATAACAATATACAACATCAGGCATTATGAGCTTTCTACTTAGATTCCATATCTAGACCATGAGTTTATTCAGAATCATTATTATTTACTAATTGTCTTTATATCCCAATGACTAGCAATAGGCTTCCAACAGATTGCATCCATAATATACATTTATACATCATTCTCTTAACTTTTAAGAAATGATGCAGGGCACAGTGGCTCACGTCTGTAATCCCAGCACTTTGGGAGGCCGACGTGGGCAGATTGCCCGAGGTCGGGAGTTCGAGACCAACCTAGCCAACATGGAGAAACCCCGTCTCTACTGAAAATACAAAACTTAGTCAGACATGGTGGCACATGCTTTTAATCCCAGCTACTTGGGCAGCTGAGGCAGGAGAATCGCTTGAACCCAGGAGGCAGAGGTTGCAGTGACCTGAGATCATGCCATTGCACTCCAGCCTGGGCAACAAGAGCAAAACTCTGTCTCAATAGATCAATAAATAAATAGATAAATAAATAAATAAATAGACCATGGCTTTCCCAAAATTGTACAGTAAGGAAGATGTCATATATAACATCATAAGTATAGATCCAATCAATATGAATAATAGCTACATTTTCTAGTATGAAACAAACATAATTTTATGATAAATTGAGTTTTGCAATACTTAATTTGAAAAGAAACAATAAAATAGCTTATATTTCAAAGAGAAAAATGAGTAACTTAGTAATATAAGTTTAAACTACATAAAATTGCTGTGTCCTTTGGACAGAGCCAAAATGTAGAGAAGGCAAAAGTCTATTCTCTCTCATTTCTGCATTTGAATTTTATGGCACCTCACAAAAGCACTCATCAAATCTTGTGGAAATTATCTTGATTTTCTTTCAGTTTTGCTTTCGATTAAAAAGCAGTATAAAATTCATTGCTTTGGTTTATTTTTCAACTCAACTATTTTGAAAAGTTTGTGTAGACATCTCTATGTGATGTATAAATACATTAAAAATACAGTACCTAAGTTATGAAATAGACAACATAACATGACTGTGCTGAACCCTTTCTATAGATTCATCTAGATCCCTTTTCCACTGTTCTCCCAACCTATCCTGTATCCCCAACAGGCTGACATTTCTAGGATGTAACAAAGGCTCTCCTTACTTTCTGACTGCTGATTGGTCAATGAGAGGCACGAGGAGATCAGAGAGATGATAGAAAGAGCTTGTAATATTCCTTCTTTCAGCTCCATCACTGATGTATTTTTCTATACAGATTGATCGGTAGAGCAATTTTTCTCATAATTATGTTGCACTAAATTTTACTCATTTTTTATATTAGCTAGTTCAAGATGTTCAGAGTAATTGCTTTCTCATATATATGAGAAAGTAACAGCATACATAATTATATATAATATACATATATATTGTTTATATGTGCTATATAGGAAAAAAATCTATAAACACACACTTTCTTCACTTATTTAGTACAGTTTTATAGTGAAGTTATGTATCTTTAACTCAAGATTAACATATATAAATGTGTTGTGTTAGAATGCAATTGTGCATTTTTATACATTGCAGAAAAGATATTTACAAGTAAATAAGCACTTGTGCTTTCATAATATATCAAAGATATAAAAAGTTCATTCTGGGCACACCCCATTTAACAACTAAGCATTAGCTAGTTCTTATATCTTTGTATAAATGCATTATGGAAAAAATGAGTACAGCCAAATTTTTCTTTCAAGCTCATGATGAAATTAATTTGTATATTATTGTATTATTTTTGAAGCAATATGGTTAAACTGTTTTTCTTCATTTTCTTAGAATTGTGTCATTTAAAATCCTGACTCTGTTTATTAGTCCAAATGCCATTCTCCATAAGAATTCAAAGAACAATATATTATCAAATTTAGTTATTTAAAAGCATCCTACTTGCCATTATTGATACTTGTGATTATAACATTTTAATTTTTTAATTTTTTTAAAATTCACTTTGTCTTAGACTCTGTAAAATTAAACTTTTAGCACACATTTTATCATATAGTTCCCAAGATAATAATACATCCTATTGATTTGCTATTTTGTACTGCGTGTTATTTGCCTGCATCTTCCTGGTGTCCATGACCCTCAATTAGCAAGCCTATCACTATTCATAATAGCAAATACATGAAATCAACCTAACTGTCCACCAATAGTGGATTGGATAAAGAAAATGGAATAATACACAGCTATGAAAAAAGAAATCATGTCCTTTGTAGCAATATGAACACAGTTGGAAGCCATTATCTTAAGAAAATTAACATAGGAACAGAAAACCAGATACCACATGTTCTCACTCATAAGTGGGAGCTAAGCATTCGATACACATAGACATAAAGGTAGACACTGGGGACTACAGGAGGGAGGAGAGAGAGAGGTCAGTAAGGGCTAAAAAACTACTTGCGTACAATGCTCACTACCTCTACCTGAGTGATGGAATCACTCATAACACAAACCTCAACGTCACACAATATACCCATGGAGCATACCTGCACACATATCTCCTGAATCTAAAATGAAATTTTAAATTATAAAATAATAAAAATTAGTTGCCTGGACTCAGATTTTACTTCTCCCACTTCTTGTTATTCTATGTCTTCTCTTTCTTATGAGAATATTACATTGATCATTACTTTCATTTCCTTCCCTGTTGTTCCTCACTTCCAGAATTAAATGTTATTTCTCTGCCAAATTTCAAATTTTACCTCGCACCCTTCTATCCTCTGAATTATTCCAGTGGCTTCAATTAACAGTTAGGCTAATATTTTCACAGACTTTCAAGAAAAGTTTGAGACAACTTCCAATAATAATAATAAACCATATTTGTATAGGTTAAGTATAATAATACTAAAAGAATTGTTATATCCCTATTAAGAATAAAGGAGAGGACTTTTTATTAGGACTTAGAATGGAGGTGATTGATTACATTATAACAAATATATACTACATGAACATGTAATTATAAGTGATATTTAATGTCTGTTAATTTACCATGTAAGATGATTTAGTCTTCTCAGTGCATTCAAAGCTCACTGAAGGCAAGGAATTGACTGCACTTTTTGTGTGAATATGATGCAGAGTCTATACTATATGTTCAATCACTGCAAATTCACTGACTAATTAATAGGAACGTTAAATTTGTTCCACAGTTTGTGGCTGCAGATTTTATTACTAAGATTTTATGGCTCAATTTATCTTTGTGATTCTTGTTTTTTGTCTTCAACTAAAATACATCATCTCATATTTTCTACAGGCCATGCACAGGATGATCTTCAAATTGCTGGATCTGCTCTGTTTAACACTTTAGGTCGTGTGACTCTAAAGTTTACTGTTGCAACCAATAACAAATACCATATTTGCATGGTCATTAATTTCAGACACATACATGTAGAAGGACCATGAACCAATGAAATTGAACACAGAGTAAGATAGAAGATTTAAAAGGAATTTTTTTCATATATTTCATTGGGCAAGTGTCTATTTTGAACAATTGATTTTTATTTTACTTTTCTATTTATTTAATATCAGAGTATATTTGCCAGAATAGGAATGTCTATCTTTATTTTTGGGTAGTATATAGAAAAGAGTGATACAAGTAAATGTGTCATAAAACTCACATTCTAATTATTAAAATTAAAGTTAAATGGTGATTTTTACTTTACATATGGCTTCTAAAACCTTTTTGTCTGTCAAAAAATTATGGGCACAGATACTATAAAACCCATGAATTCGAGCAGATTAACAAACCTCTGTCAATTTTGCAC
>NW_016821802.1:0-18326 GCF_001698545.2 Rhinopithecus bieti | reverse complement strand
TGTATTAGATTTAAAAGATTTTGAAAAGTTTCAGAGAAATTAATATTTTAAAATTGTATGATAGATATTAATAATAATACTTATACATTTCCAGGTAGAGAAATTTATTATATCATACAAATAAGATAAAACTATCATCCTTTAATAAGAACAAAATAATTCTAGACATAGGGTTGTCACAGTGGCTGACATCTGTAATCCCAGCATTTTGAAAGACCGATGTGGGAGGATCACTTGAGGCTAGGAGTTCAAGACCAGCCTGGGCAACGTAGCAAGGCCCCATCTCTACAAAAAGAAAAGAAAAAACAAAAAGTCAGGCAGTGTGGTGAGTGCCTGTAAGTCCCAGCTGCTTCAGAGGCTGAGCCAAGGGAATCACTTGAGTACAGGAGTTTGAGCTTTGCGGTAACATGTGATCACACTGTACACCAGCCTGGGTAACATTATTATTTTCTAGAATGAAAATAATTTTTCTAGACTAATGATTCTAGAAAATTAAGATATAGAAGGAAGATCAAAGATAATATATGTATTTATATGTATTAATTATTGATTACTTAACATCATTTTCTACAAAATAACACATCACACTCTGGAAAATATAGATGATAAAAGTAAATACACCGGTGGAATGTTTTTTTTTTTTTTTTTTTTGAGATGGAGTCTTGCTCTGTCATCGAGACTAGAGTGCAGTGGCACGATCTCAGCACACTTCAACTTCCACCTCCTGGGTTCAAGCAGTTTTCCCCACCTCCACCTCCCAAGTAGTTGGGATTACAGGCACCACCACCACGCCCGGCTAATTTTTGTATTTTTTAGTAGAGATGGGGTTTCACCATATTGGTCAGCCTGGTCTTGAACTCTTGAGCTCGGGTATTCACCCACCTCAGCCTTCGAAAATGCTGGAATTATATGTGTAAGCCACCATGCCTGGCCACCACTGGAAATTAACGCATAGCTTTTTAGCAACTATAAACCCCAAAATACTGGTCATGATTACAAAATATCAATTATGCCTCTCCTCTCACAAGAATTATCTTACCTAATCTGTATATGTACATTTGTGAGGTGGTTATATTTTCAGAAAACTATTACATAATTATTAAATTATTAATTAAGAATTCATGTATGCGAATTTGAATTAAAATTTTCACAAAGGCTTCTTATTTTCAGTTTCATTTTATTGCCCACCTGGTCAGCTTCACTTTTGTTATTGATGATAATTATGATGTTGTCGATTCCTATGTCTTACTTTCATGCCTTTGTTTATAGAAATTGCAGGAGAAATTACCTGCTTAATTGTATGCAGAAAGGAAGGTGAGTTATAAATATTATACATGTTTGTGTCTACAAAATGTATTTATTGTTCTAAAACATGAGTAATAGAATGACTGAACAGAGATCTGGGAGCAATTCAATTTTCACTGAAAACATTTGTAAGAAAGACATTGTTACAGTGAACTAGTGGTCGAATGCCAATTTGATTTTTTGTTATATGCTTAATTGTAATATTACTGTCTTTCCATTTCCTCTATCTTCTGACCTCCATATCTAGAATTTAAGATTTATGTCAATCTCTTACGCAAATCGTTATTTATCCAAAATTAACTATTTTAATCTCTTTTTTTCCCTGTGACTTAGTGTTTTTTTCAAATATATTTTAAAAATAGATGTCATATTTTCTGGATATTTATACTCAGCTTTCATTTGAGTCCAAGTTCACTAACCCAGTTTTTATCACTTTCTAGTGTGTGGGAATACAGAAAGTATACAACTATTAAAGACGAGAGAGAGAAATCAGAGATAGCATGTCTTCTCACATCCCTAGCAGACATCACAGGAGTATACATACCTGAAAACAGGTCTGGAAAATACTGTCCTATAGCTGGACAGGGAAGCACCCTGATAAAGCACAGTTACTACAAAGAATGGGTAAGCAGATAGCATATATGACCAGCAGTCTTTCACATCTGGGAATTCTTGAAAGTTCATTTATGTTGATAGTTTTTAATTGAGATATCAGTTATGGATTATCTGTATTGGAATCCTAGCCCTAGTCATTAAGAGCTGTATAAAATTCAGGAAAGTTACATATCTTCTCTGTACTTATGTTTCATCATCTATTAAAAAAAGGGAGCTAACAGCATAGACAACCCATTATAGGGTTGTTATGATAAATAAATAATATATGTAAAAATATTTATTTTTATTTTATTTTATTTTATTTTACTTTATTTTATTGAGACAGAGGCTCACTCTGTCACCCAGTCTGGAGTGCAATGGCATGATCTCAGCTCACTGCAACCTCCACCTCCCGGTTCAAGCGGTTCTCCTGCTCAGCCTCCTGAGTAGCTGGGATTACAGGCACTTGCCATCACGCCAGGCCAACTGTGTGTATTTTTAGTAGACAGGGTTTCACCCTTTTGGCCAGGATGGTCTCGAACTCCTGACCTCAGATGATCCACCTGACTCGACCTCCCAAAGTGCTGGGATTACAGGCATTAGCCACCACACCTGACCAAAAACTCTTAAAATATTACCCAGATATATAGTGGGTTTTTTTGTTTTGTTTTTGTTTTTTCAAGACAGAGTCTCACTCTATCACGCAGGCTGGAGTGCAGTGGTGCAATCTTGGCTCACTACAACCTCTGCTTCCTGGGTTCAAGCAATTC
Organism: Rhinopithecus bieti; assembly: GCF_001698545.2. Lineage (NCBI taxonomy): Eukaryota > Metazoa > Chordata > Mammalia > Primates > Cercopithecidae > Rhinopithecus > Rhinopithecus bieti. Next base: position 15,657 of record NW_016821802.1, on the reverse strand, counting down.
TCCTGCCTCAGCCTCCCGAGTAGCTGGGATTACAGGCACACACCACCACGCCCAGCTAATTTTTGTATTTTTGGTACAGACGGGGTTTTGCTGTGTTGGCCAACTGGTCTCAAACTCCTGACTTCAAGTGATTCGCCCAGCTCGGCCTCCCAAAATGCTGGGATTACAGGCGTGAGCCACGGTGCCTGGCTATGTGTTTTATGTTATACAGGATATTTATGTGAGTCTCAGTTGAGTGTGAGTGTCTGTGTGTGTGTTGTTTATACTTACGTACATCTTACATACATTACTGGATTGAGCTTTATTGCTTCCCCGAAAGTGCCTGTGAGTTTTCATAGAGACTTAGCATTTTCCCCAATGTTTATTATTAGGGATCTTGTGCTCTACCTGGAAATGTTAGGGTGTGTGCCTTTTTATATGCATTAAAATTAATAAAAATGTGGTACTATGAGCTTCATACTTTCATTCGTTCCTCTTTTACTTTAACATTTTTTTTATTGAGTATCTAATAAATTCTACACTTAGTAATTGTTGCTGTTGATATTATGATTTAACAAGATAGATAATGTTCTTCCTTTCATGCTTTATATTAGATTGGATAAGACAGTATATAAGCAAATAAACAAATTAGCAAAATTAGTTAACTGTGGGTTATAATATGTGCTGTACATAAAAATAGTAAGGTGCTAAAATAATGAGAGAGGATTTGGTAGAGATTCTCTGAAGAAGTTAAACTCATCTTTTCATTTTAAGATGGAGCCAGCCATGACAAAAGTCTGGAGAAGAATGTTACAAATAGAACAAATTAAAACTCAAATATACTATCATCAACATTTTTAAAAATGTCCCACACGCCATGCCTTTTCATAAAAATCAGACGTTAGTAGAATTTTGATAAAGGTGGAGAAGCATTATAGAAAACCAGAGTAAATAAAATAGAATTGACATTCTGCTTTTAAGATTACTTTTTCCCCACCATTATGTTTGTTAATTGTTTTCTCTCTTCTTTCTGCTTTTGCTTTCTTCTCTTTCTTTTGTCCTTGTGATTTCTGACTTCTGATTTTTTTAAATAGACAGTAATTTAACCATTTCTTTTGTTAAACTGGATTTTTTCTAATCTACGGATTATTAGTGCATAGGTTCTACCTCAAATTGATGATCAAGATAATTCCTTAAATAAAGATGCAGTCTTATAAAAAAAAGGTTTTTACTGCAGGTTGATTATTTATATGTTATTATATTTCTACTGGCATACATCATTTAATTGCACTTCACCTTATAGTGCTTTGTAGAATTGCATTTTTCTTTTTTTTGTTTGTTTGTTTTTTTAACCAAGTGTAGGTTTGTGGCAACTGTGCATCAAGCAAGTCTATCAGCACCATTTTTCTAACAGCATGTGCTCACTTCATGTCCCTGTGTCATATTTTGGTAATAATTTCAATATTTAAACATTTTAAAAATTACTCTGATATATGTTATAGTGAACTGTGATCCGCGATTTTTGATGTTACCATTGTAATCATTTTGAGTTATGAGCTGTGCCCATATAGAATGGTGAACTGAATTGATAAATGCTGTGTATGACTGTTTCACCGACCAGCTATTCCTCCATCCCTCTCTCTCTCTGTCCTTGGGCTCGCTATTAACCGAGACACAATAATATTGAAATTAGGTCAATTAATAACCCTACTGAGGCCTCTAAGTGTTCCAGTGAAAGAAAGAGTGGCATGTCTCTCACTTTAAATCTAGCTAGAAATGATTAAACATAGTGAGGAAGGCATGGCCAAAGCAGAGACAGGCCAAAAGCTAAGCATCTTGAATCAAACAGTTGATCAAGTTGTGAATGCAAATGGAAAGCTATTGAAATGAAAATGTTACTCCAGTGAATGCATGAGTGTTAAGAGGGTGAAACAGCCTTATTGCCAATGTGGAGAGAGTTCAACGGTCTGAACAGAAGTCAAAAGAAGCCTTCTGCATAAGTAAAAGTACAAGGTGAAGCAGCAAGTGCTGATGGAGAAACTTCAGCAAGTTATCCAGAAGATATACCTAAGAACATTGATGAAAGTTGTTACACTAAATCACAGATTTTCAATGTAAAAAAAAAGAAACCTTTATTGGAAGAAGATGCCATCTAGGACTTTTATAGGGAGAAATAAGTCAATGCAGGACTTTACAGTTTCAAAACACAGTCTGACTCTCTTGTTAGGTGCTAATATACTTGGCAAAGTTAACTTGAAGCCAATGCTTATTTACCATTCTGAAAATTCTAAAGCTCTGAAAAATTATACTAAATATACTCTACCTGTGCTCCATAAATGAAATAATAAAACCTGAATGACAGTACATCTGTTTACAGTATAATTTGTTGAATAATTTAAGCCCATTTTTGAGACCTACTACTCTGAATAAAAAGAAAAAAGACTCCTTTCAAATTATTCCTGCTCATTGACAATGCATCTAGTCACCCAAGAGCTCTAATGTAGTTGTACAAGGATGTGAATGTTGTTCTCATGCCTATTAACACAATATCCATTGTGTAGCAAATTCTTCAAGAAGTCAGTTTAGCTTTCAAGTCTTATTGTGTAAGAAATACATTTTGCAAAGCTTATGTCATAGATAGTGATTCTTCTTCTGCATCTAGGGAAAATAAATTGATAAACTTATGAAAATGATCCATCACTCTAGATGTCATTATAACATCTGTGACTCATGTGAGAAGGTCAAAATATCGGCATTAACAGGAGTTTGGAAGAAGTAGATTCCAATCCTCATGAAAGACTTTGAGAAGAAGTGAAGCCTGCAGATGTCACTGAATTATTGCAATCTCATGATAAAAGTTGAGCAGAGGAGTTGTTGCTTCTTATGGATGATAAAAGAGAGTGGTTTCTTGACATGAATCCACCCCTGAGGAAGATGCTACACATTGTTAACATGACAACAAAGGATTTAAAATATTCCATAAACTTAGTAAATAAAGTGGCAGCAGAGTTTAAGAGAATTGATTCCAATTTTGAAAGAAATTATACTCTAGGTAAAATGCTGTCAAACAACATCCCATGCTACAAAGAAAAAAAAATCTTTCATAAAAAGAAGAGTCAAGTAATGCGGCAAACTTCATTGCTGTCCTTTTTAAAGAAATTTCCACAGTCATACCAGCCTTCAGCAAACACCACCCTGATCAGTCAGCAGTCACCAACATTAAGGCAAGACTCTTTACCGGCAAAAAGATTATGATTTGCTGAAGGCTCAGGTGATCAGTAGTATTTTTTAGTAATAAAAATATTTTCAAATTAAGATATGTAAATGTTTAATGCTATTGCGCACTTAGTAGACTACAGTAGAGTATAAACATACCTTTTAAATGCACTGGAAAACCAAAAACTTCATGTAAGAAAACTTAATTGTCTTGTCTGGAAAAATATGAATTATACCAATATTTACCTTACATGGTTATTATGAGGTTTAAATGAATTTCTGTATGATTAAAATGTGTAGAATAATACTGAGACATATGTATCATATAAGATTTATTGATATATGTATTATTGGTGAAAACGCTTCTCACCTCTATCACAGTTTTATTGCTCACTTCAGTTTTGGATTGTAATTTCCACCATTTTAGTTTTTTATGCATCAGATTCCATATATTTACTATAGTATAGAACTCCTAAAATGTACTTATCTTCTGGTTGGAGTTTTAAATTATTTATTCTTTATTTTCTGTCGTTTCAGTTGTATTAGAGATAAGTATACCTTATATGACTATGTTTTGTGTGGTAAGTTGAAAGTGATGCAGATTTTTATGGTACAATAATAATAAATATGATTTCGGAACTAATAATAAAAGCAACCATTTAGTAAGTCATGAAATACAATGTCGATTTACTGAATATCTTATTGTTATTATTATATCATTTAACAGTCGTAAAAATTGTATAGAAATAAATAAACCAATATTCACTCATTTGTTCCTTTGTAAGCTATTTTGTGTATAGTTGTAATGGTCATGTACTCTTTCAGTTACAAATTACCACAAACTTAGCAACTTGAACACACATCTGTTATTTCAGTTTTTATGGGTCAGAAATTCTAACCTTTCTGCTCCAGGGGCTTCCACGGGGCTGCAATGAAAATGGTGGCCAAAACTGGGGTATCATCCAAAGGTGTGACTAAAGAACAATACACTTCTAAGCTCAGTAACATAGTGGTTGGAAGGATTCGATTTCTTTCAGGATGTTGGACCGAGGAGTTCAGTTTCTAGCTAGCTGCTGGGAAGAGGCCAGCCTCAGTCGTTTGCAGCATGGGTATCCCCAACACGACAACTGCATTCAGTAAAGTCAGTAACAGAGAGTCTGATAGTAAGAGGGAAATCAATATTATTATAACATTCCTATTATGTAATCCAGTAATTGTGCTCTGTGTTATTTACCCAAAGGAGCTGAAAATTTATGTCTATACAAGATCCTGCACATAGATGTTTATAGTGACTTTCTTCAAAATTGCCAAAACTTGAAAGCAATCAGGATGCCCTTCAGTCAGTGAATAGACAAGGTAAGATTATTCAATGCTACAAATAAGTAAGTTACCAAACCATGAAAAACATAGAGAAATCTTAAATGCATATTAATAAATGAAGAAGTCAATTTGAAAAGACAACATACTGTATGAGTTCAAATATATGGCATTCTAGAAAAGGTGAATATAGGAATATAGTGAATGGTTTACCAGGGGTTGAGGGTAGGCAGAAAGACCCATAAATAGGTGGACCACAGATAATTTTTAGGGCAGCGAAAACACATGCTTATGATACTATAGTGGTGGACGCAGATCATTACACATTTTTTAAAAATCTGTAGTATGTACAACACCCAGAGTTAACTCTAATATAAACTATGGACTTTGGGTGATTATGATGTATCAAGGAAAGTTCATCAGTGGTAACAAATGTGTTCTCTGGCGGCACATTACTTTTGTTTCTTCTTTCTTGTGAGACAAATGGAAATTCTAAGATTGAAGAGTTTAACCAAATCCCTCAATGCATGGGCAGGCAAAACTGCATACAGAATGGTGATATGCAGCTCTCTCTAGATCTCACTCACTATTTTAAGTAAATACTTATGCCTATAAAGAATATTTAATTTGACTGGGAAGAAAACACATTAATAAAAGATCTTAGGACTGAACATTTCCATCGCATGCTCTGATTTGTCTCATTGATGAAATACATTTTTGGCACCAATTTTTACACGTAAGTTGGTTTATAAAACATTTTATCGTAAATGCTTTTGAGATCATTTCCTTCGGGGTTCAGAATAAAGTATTTATTTAGAAGTAAGCAATGATGTTAATGTAGAAACTCTTTGTGGTTAGTTTGCCTTTTAAATTCTGCCTACACAATTTATTTAAAAACATTTACTAGTGCCTTCCTTTAGGCGTTAAACTTTTTACATTTTTTTTTTTTTCCTCTTTTGACCTGCCTTGCAACCCAGAAAAATTATTTTGAAATAATTATCCCAACAGAACTTAGTGATCGGTACATCAGCAGACTGCAGACTTGTATGTCTTGGGAGCAAAATCAGCAAATTAAAAGGGCATTTTATGAAGAACAGGTCATTTAGGATACTTCACCTGAACCTGCAAGCAAAACCATAACAAAGTGCTATTTTCCTAATGTCCTTGAATATACCAGAACAAAGTCTACTCAAGTATTTTACACAGAGAGCTCTTTTCATGAGAAATTGGGTCAAGCTATTAAATTCACCTCTGTTTGATGTAAAATAAAACTGCTTATTGCAGATCTAACAAAACACTCAGTGTCCTATTAGGTTGCCTTCAAAGAATGTCCTAGATAACCTTAAGGTAATTTAAAGCACAAACTAACTTCAATCCTTCTTGTCTATTATAGGTCTCAAGCACATTAGAATACATTTAAAATGCAGTCTTGCAAAACACTCATTTCTTGCTGATTATATGTTTCTTTTCTATTGGTCACCTATGCTTTAACTTCTCTGTGCTTCGCATATGGCCAAAACTGATCAGGATAATTAGAGGAAAAAAAAGAACTAGGTTAATTAATACTAAATTGATAAGGCTTTGAAAATTATATAGGTATGTATAAAGCACCTTTTTTTTTTTTTTTTTTCTGTAAGATAAACTCAACTCTGTGCTATCTCTTTTTTCCTCCCCTTACTCTTCAGTGTCACTAGTAGCTAACTTCATATAAAACTCGGATTTTTTTCTTTCATTTTCTAAACTTTAACCCCTACTTTATATATAAATTCTTGTGAATAAAATAAAAATATTTCTCCAATTATCAGAATATTTACAACACATTTGCACCATAAAACAATGCTACTTGAGAGCATGTGTTATTGGATATACTGTGCTCTACATTTCTTTGTCTGTAAGAAATCTTTGTCTATAAAGAACCTGAAAGCTTTTGTGCTATTCTATAGTAAGGCAGCAACTAGAAGCTCTTACACATTTTGGAGAATTGCCTGAAAATTATTATATATCTATGAAAATAGATGACATCATAACAGTGAGAAAGTTTTGCAGCATGACAAAAGATCTTTAAACGTATTGGCTTAAAGAATACCATGTTTATTTCATTCTGAATCTGCATAGTTTTCTCCTCTTGGTCAAGCTTAGCTACTTTAGCTGGGCTCACTTACAGATCCCCTTTAAGGGTGCTAGAATATACCACCCCAAAATATGTTGCTTTGACCTAAGAACTACTTCTAAAGGCGCTTAAAAAATAGCAGACACAAGAAAGATATTTTATTCTTCTCCTTTTCTTCCTGAAACAGAAGATTAAAAACTCCTGTGTAAAAGATGCCTTCCCTGTATCGTGAGGACAAATATAATTATTCAAAAGGGAGTCATAGCTGAGACAATTCTGTATACACAGACCCAGTTAAAATAATTCTTATCTTCCACACATAATTTAGTTACCTTTTCCCCATAACCTCTCTTTCTTCATAAGTTTTGTCCTTTCTTTGGGTCTTCACTTTCTTACATTGGCTCCTGTGTCACAAAAAACTTAAATTTGTATGTTTTTCTCCTTTTAGTCTGTCTAGTCAATTTAATTCTCATGTCCAGTGAGGGACCCTAAGAGGGTAGCGGTAAATGTTTGCCTCACCTACACTTACAGTTAGCAGATTGGCTAGGGCTTGGGCTGCAATGGATGGCCTCATTTATATGTTTTATATTTGCTGGTTTTGGCTGAGAAACCAGCAAATGGAATGATTTGGAGGTCAAATCATTTGGAGGTCAAATCCCCAGGGATTCACCTAGCCTTGACCTGTTCATATGGCAGATCAATTCAAACAGCATTGAGAGTGCAGGCCCCAATATCCACATACATTTAGTTTTGCCTGTGTGAAAGAGGCTAATTTCCTATTTGCCAAAGAAAATGACAAGGCCTTCTCAATTGTAAGGAGTAATGAACTCTCTATATTTTGATAAAATGAGTTAAAAAGATTCAAAATACAAATCTGATGTATGCAACGTAAGAACTTGTGGCCATTTTTCTAGTCGGCTAAAACAACACACTAAATTCATTTTTTTCTATTTCAAAATAAAATCAATTGTTAAGAGTTAAAAGGATTTAAAATTGTAAATTGTTATTGAAATTGTGATTCAGATTTCATAATCAAAATTATAATTTAAATTATATTACTTATTTATTTTGTATCTACATTTATAAAAATGTATTCTATTGTTTAATAAATTATAGGGGCTTTAAGTTTGATGTAATGTTTCTTTTACAAACTGAACCTATTCATTGTACTTAGATTTTTCTTTTTGAACCTTAATTTAAGGGGACCATATGGTTGATTAAAGGTAAATGAAAGTAAGAAAAACATTTACGTTGGATTTTATTCTGATAGTATAGATCGTTATTCTATATGAATTGGTTTTCGAGATATATCTGTTAAGATAGACATTCTAATTCTTTCCCGTATTTTTCTCTTGTTTTGGCCTAATATTGCTTTCCTCTAGAATTTAATTTGGGGGTTATAGTAAACTGTAATATGTTTCCCAAGTTTTTATTTTCCTTTCTTAAGAGATTCATATTCAATTAATACACTAATATCAGACTTTGTCATGTGACTTGTGCTTTCTCACCCAAAAGGAATACTAAATTTTACTTCCTTATTTTGTCATAATCAGTCATATGACTTGTTTTGGTTAACCACATCTGAGCAAATGTAGCATGTGCCACTTTTTGGCAGAATTTTGAGATCCCCCTTGTGACTCCATCATAGCTCATAGTTTTCTTTCTGCAATGTTTAGGTGTGTCCCAGATAACATGCCCTTCAGATAGCGCCTTATTTAGAAGGAGATGTGAGATAGATCCAAACCTAATCCTCAATATACATATAAAATGAGACAGAAATAAACATCTTTATTGAATGTCACAAAGATTTTCTTTTTCACTATTACATGACTTATCCAATGTTTACTGATACAGAAATGAGTTAGTGCATTCAATACGAGAAAATCTGTGATATGAGTTATTGACGTGAAATCATGCAGTGTGTGTTGAGGATATGGTTGTTGGAGTCTTGAAACTGGTACTTCATGCTGCTCTATAGTCACAATATATTTGTGAAATGTTTCTTGCAATATCATATAAAATAAAACGCAACTGATAAACGTGGTTTGAGGTGAAGAGAAGGGAAAACAATGCTGTTAGGTAATATTTTTGCTCTTGGTTCCCTTTGACAAAATACTTAAAGAAACCAATCAGTTTAGAAAGTAATTGACTCTCTCTTATGAGTGAGAACGTGGACATAGGTAGGTTTTCATCACACACCAGGGCCTGTCAGGGATTCAGGGCAAGGGCAAGGAGAGCATTAGGACAAATACCTAATGCATGCAGGGCTTTAAACCTAAATGACGGGTTGATAGGTGCAGCAAACCACCATGGTACATGTAGACCTAGGTAATAAACCTGTACATTCTGCACATGTATCCTAGAACTTAAAGTAAAATAAAAAAATAAAATAAAGTAATTGAGAAAATGTAAGAAGAAATGCAAAATAATACAGTCCAGATATTACAAGACTTCCAGAAAGAAACACCTGAAGAAGAAATTGTTAGTTCAACCAAAAGTCAAAACTGAGTGCCAAGGCTCATTAAATTATAGCACCATGGCAAAAAAACAAAATCAAGGAAGTTGCCAGCCTAAAAGAAAAAAAAAATTGTCCATGTCAATATTTTATTTTAACTAAGTTTCTAAAAACTGTCCCAGGAACTCTGGTTCTACAGCTTGGGCATCCTGTACCTTGGGCAGCTTGGGTATAGGCATATGCATATACCAAGTATGAAAATAGAGTATAATTCAGTCATTTACTGTCATCAAGCTGAAGCAAACTTAAAGAAGAATAGTATTTAAGTATGTAGGTTGAAATCAGATAATTTGGGTGTAAGCTCTGTGTTTGCAAATTTCTAGCTATATGACCTTTGAGTATTTATTTAACTTTTTCAGGCTTATTTTACTTTCCCCAAAAATTGAGACTAAAACTAGTATCTACAACTAACTCTTGAATTATTAAGGATTGAGTAAAGTAATATGCACAAAAAATTAACACAATCCCTAGCAATTAGAAACTGCTAAATAAATGGTAGTCATTTTTGTATTTTTCATTGATACAAGTAAGTAAGTAATTTCCTCGGACCGGGAGACAGTCTTTCTAGGACTGTTACTAGTTGAGCAAGCTGATATATACCTCTATGACTCTGTCATAAATTGTTGTTTAGTATCATGAGCCACACTGCCTGGGTGTAGAATTTGTGTTCTGTCATCTTCCCAAATACCTAACTAAAGGTCATTGTAAGAGGAAAATGCAGCAATATGTGAAGATGCCTGGTACATAGCAAGAGCTTAGTAAGGTTTCCTAATATCAGTATCATCATTGGTGATGTTGTGTTGCTGCAAACTGAACAGTCTTCTGAGTGGCATTCGTTCTTAAAAATATGTTAATGAAATCATTTATCCTAAAATCAAGTACCAGGGATCTGTCAGGCATTTGCCCTCCTAAAGATGACTGAGAAATCTCTGATACAAATGTGTTGATTCAAATTTTATTTGATATATTTATTTCCCTTATTTCCAGTCTCACTTATAAAATGTGTTCATAACATGTATATGTTGTGTATGATGTTCTATACTTTCTGCAATTTGATATAGCTTTGTACAAGTGTGTGTGTGTGTGTATTCCTTTTTCTGAGGCCATATTTTGAAATTGTGATCTAGTGGAAAAATTATGGGATTTCAAGAAAGACAGTTTGTTTGATTACAATATGCTATTGTGTGAAGATAAGTAATTCTTCAGTATACCAGGTTTTTCATCTATAGAATGAGGATAATACTAGCTTTGTTTATTTGTTAATTCTGTTAAAATTCCATTAAAAATAACAGAATTTGGGAAAATATTGTCTATTACAAAATGTCATAATTATTTCATCTGGTTCTTAATCATGTATTAGTTAATGTGTTTTGTATTAGCTGGCAACTTGTTGTTCTCTTTATCCATTTATTGAAAACAGTGGAGGTCAGACTTATCTCATAGTACCAATATTTTTCAAGGTTTTATGTAGGACATATCAATGTTCTGCAAGTTATTATAATAATTTAGGAGTATTACAAAGGTGTTTCAAAATGTGTGGTATATAGGGATATCATAATTAATGAGTCGCTGTAAAACAGACAAAATTATTTTCTTCAAGACAATTTGAACATGTAGTCAACAGTTGGGAGTTAGAACTGTAGTAGTCAAATAGTCATTACTGTGACCTAGAGTTTAAGAATCCTTTTTCTTCATTTGTGCTTCTCTATTTTCATAATTACAAAGAATTGGCATAAGTGAACCTAAATATCTAATAAATAACAAATGTAAATGGCATACACAGAATTCTTGACATGTCTTTGGGCCTCATTCCCAAACAAGTCTCTTCTTTCCCCAGTACCTCTATTTCAGTAAATGTCATCTCTGTGCTTTTAGGTTCTCAGGCAAACCCTAGGAACCATCTTTGAACACATACATTTTGACATTTAATCCTTCAGCAAGCCTTAGACAGCCATCTCTATCGGTAAAATATATTTTTAGCCCAACTACTTCTCTCCATCTTCTCAAATAATTTCTTTGTCCAACCCATCATTTTTCATTTGAAGTACTGAAAAGTCTCTTCAAATATTTCTGTTTCTATTCTTACCTTCTTATTAAAGTACCTATTTATCAACTGGAGTGACTTTACTAAAAATAGTTAAGCAGATCATGTTATCCCCTATGTCAATATCCTCTACTATATTCCCATTATGCTTAAAATATAAATCTAACTTCTTTGTCAGGGCCTCAGGTACTTCACAGTCTGGCCCCTGTTGGTGCCTGAGAACTCAGGTCCCATAGTCTGTCCGTACTCAGGGCTCTGTCCTAAACATCATGTCACTCTCACCAAGCTCCTGCCTCCTCTATGCCTTTCATTTGCTAGGAGCGCTCTGGCTCCAGATGTCTATACAGCTGAATTTGTCTTGTTACACAGGTCTTAGATCATAGACTTCCTTTAGAAAAAAGAAAAGAACAGTTTTCTCATACCAATCTAAAGAATCTTATGCCCCAGACATTTACTGCATAAAATATTACATTGTGCATATTTTTTTACTGCACTTACTAACGTCTTAAAGTATCTTATCCAGTTATTGGTTTATTGTTCAGTTTTCATCTCTGTATAACAAAGTATATACATAAGCAATATCTGTTGTGATTGTCTCTGTAATTCAGTGTCTAGAGTAGATCTGAACAAATTTGTAAAATATTCAATACATTTGTTGAATGATACATTAATATTTTTTTTTCTCCTTTTTGAATCAAAGTAGTTGTATTTTGCCACATCACTTTCTTTAGTGGGTTACTGTGCAAAACATTCAAGTCCAAAGACATTTTGTAATGTCTGTAATGATTTTGCTCTTTACTTTAAAATACAATATATAAAACATTCATCAGAAATTAATGTTATTACAGTATAACATTTCTGATAAATGTTATATATACTGTATTTTTAAAATAGAGATTCACTTTATATCAGAAAACTCACATTTATGTTTACACTTACTTTTCAATAAGTGAACAATACTTAATCAATCATTACTAAGAGCTTTCTGAAAACATAATTTTCACTGCAGTAATCTTAGATGTCAAGAGACCATTGTTTGCATAGAAAATCATAGAATTATATATTAGTTTCTGGTCATTTTCTAATATATTTATATTTTAAATGGAGAACAATATAGAAAATAGGCATGCTTCCTATGAAGGTTTTAAAATCCATGATTAATTACATAATCTAATTATAGAATAATCATGTTTTAAAAATAGTCACCTGTTATTTAAAGTAATTAATTATGCCTTGTATAAATAAATCAAGAAGCAAAAGAACATATGAGGCTGGGCACGCAACTCACGGCTGTAATCCCAGCATTCTGAGAGGCCGAGGCAGGTGGATCACGTGAAGTCAGGAGTTCAAGACCAGCCTGGCATGGTGAAACCCAGTATCTACTAAAAATACAAAAATTAGCTGGGCGTGGTGGTGCGTGCCTGTAATCCCAGCTACTCAGGAGACTAAGGCAGGAGAATCACTTGAACCTGGGAGGCAGAGGTTGCAGTGAGCCGAGATCACACCATTGCACTCCAGCCTGGGCAACAAGAGCGAAACTCCATCTCAAATAGTAGTAAAAATAATATATGAAAAAGATTGATAAGAATGTTTTATGGCACTTTCTTCAATGCTGTAAAGAAGGAGATTAAAAATAAATAAATTAATTGAAACTTTGATAAAACAAAGAGCAGAAATATTGTGTAAGTATTTTCAAATTATCGCTGTTTAATACATTCAATGCTCTGCTTACAAATTTAAGTTTGGTTAATGTTCTGAAATGTAGAATTATTCAATGAGATATTGTAGCATGAAACAACATTTATTTATGAAACTTTGCTTTAGCAGCTATCAATTGTTGTTAACCTTGGGAAAGTCACACAATATTGCTGAATTTCATTCACATATTTGTAAAATGAGGATAAATCTGCTTTTTATGGGTATCGTCACGCCTGGAGTTATTTTCACCCGTGTGACATCTTCCTCTGCATTATTTATTTTACCCCATCCTGTAATGAATTTTTCTTGGGCACTGCCAGTTGTGCTCAAACTATTTTATTTGAAGTCTGAATTCTTTTGACTCACTCTATCACCCAGGCTGGAGTGCAATGGCATGATCTCGGCTCACTGCAACCTCTGCCTCCCAGATTCAAGCGATTCTCCTGCCTCAGCCGTCTGAGTAGCTGGGATTACAGGCGTGCACCACCATGCCTGCCTAATTTTTTTATTTTTAGTAGAGACAGGGTTTCACCATGTTGGTCAGGCTTGTCTCAAACTCCTGACCTTGTGATCCGCCCACCTCGGCCTCCCAAAGTGCTTGGTTTACACACTTGAGCCACTGCGACTGGCATGAGGTCTATATTCTTATTTTGGCTGCATTCCTTGCATATAGATCCACTTCAGTTTCATCACACTTTATATGCCTTGAATTTTCTATATAGCATTAGACAGATATTAACATTTTCTGCTTTCTTTAGAAACTATTTCTTACACATATGATGACATTAATGAAAAAAAGCAACTGCTGAACTTCGTGTGCTTAGTTTTAGGGTATTTGATGTAAACATGGAAAAAAAAAAAAAACACACACACACACACAGCACAGAGAAACACACATTAGCTACCATTTTCTTACCACTGTGACATTGGTATTGTTCAAGTTGCATAACTGATAAAAGTGAGGTTTATAATGATCAAATAATTTGTCCAAAGTTTTGCACCTGCTAAATGCTAAAGTCAAGATATAAGTAGAGGTTTTTCTGACTGTAAAACTCATATTTTGCATTAAACTGCGTATTGCTAACTTTGCCTTGTATCCTTTCTGTCCTGTATTTTGAGACCAATGATCCTCTTTTTTCACATTAAGTATTTAATGCAAAATATCTATGTATTTTAAATGAAATACTTATCTTAGAATGAGAAATATATCTTTAAATCAGATGTTTGCCAACTATCAGTGTGTATGTTTCTTAAACTGGCAGGCGTAGCATTTATGCCTAGATAAATAATGACATTTTTAGTGTCCAACAGGTTTTTAACAAGGAACATTATGCTGAACTGAGGCAGAAGGTCTCCTATCAGTTGTCTGCTTTCCTGAATATGAAGTCTGTTTTATTAATTTAAAAAAAAATATGTATAGATATCTCACTAAAAATGGTTCTTTTAAAATTGCATTCCCTGAATCCATTGGTCTGTTTTTGTCACAGCTGACCAGCTTAATTCTAATCAAGTCTGAAATAAGTCAGACTGTTTCCAAAATGTTTACTTTTGCTATTCTCTACACTGAATTGAGCTTTGAGGAGTTCAATGTTTAAAATTTCTGATGTGAAAAAGAGAAAAAAAAAAAGTCAAAGATCTTTCCTTCTTAGAATTGGTTTCTGCATATTTGAAGATGGGTTTCTTCTCAATAATGCAGCTGGGAGCTTCTGATGTTAGAGCACAAAGCAATTTTAACCCTTTTCCTTGAGAAAGATTTACTTTCTTTTGGATATCAAGATTTTAGTCAGTGTAGTAGTTTAAACTGTGTCCACCAACAAAAAAATATATGTTCAAGTACGAATGCTTGTCTGGTATCTATGAATGTGACTTTATTTAGAAATAGGGTCTTTGCAAATGTAGTCAAGCTAAGGTGAGGTGATACTGGATTAGAGTGGGCACTAAATTCAATACCTGATGTCCTTATAACAGAAGAAGACACTTGGAAGAGAAGGCCATGTGGAGACAGAAGTAGAGATTGGAGTGATACAGCCAGAAATCATAGAATTGCTGAGGATTCTTGGGAACCACCAGAAGTGAAGAATAGGCAAAAGCATATTCTTTCCTGGAGCCCTCAGACGGAGCGTAGCTATACCAGCACCTGCCTTGACTTCACAAGTCTTGTCTTCAGAACTGGGAGAGATTCAAAGGCTTTGATTTTAAGCCACCTAGCCTGTGGTAATTTTTTAAAGCAGCCTTAGGAAACTAGTACTATAACCTCTCAACTTCAAGCAGCTATTTTCTTATTGAATGCTATTCTTAAAGTTAGACAAATTAACAATATCCTCAAATTTCTGTAGTCTCATGACTTTGAATCTTGGAATATGTGATGATTATTTCTTTCCATATAAAAAACAGAATTGAGTGTATTTATTAGTTGTCACAAACATGAAGTATAATATTTATGCTTTAAAACTGTACAGAAAATAAGTATTTTATTAAGTAAATAGATAGCTTAAAGAAGATTAACTTTAACAGAGAGTATGTGTTTAATATTTAAAATTTTATATATTTCATCATGGATTTCAGGCATCTAAACACAAATAAAGTCATTTAATTAAATACAGATTCTTATTTGTTTGAGTACTTTATCATTTGCATTTGCAATTATTTACTTGCTTAAAACCAACAAAAATTTACATTAATGTATTAACATGTTATGTAAGTACATACATATATTTATGTGTATATATGTGTAGTTTCAGATTGTTAAGATCTACTCAAGAATAACCAGATAGAAGA
>NW_016821801.1:6612-7824 GCF_001698545.2 Rhinopithecus bieti | reverse complement strand
CAAACAAACAAACAAACAAACAAACAAACAAAATCTTGGCTGCTGGCAACCAGGCACAGCCAAGTAAGGTGAGGGCAGAAGGCAGAAACTTGCAATCTATGGTGCATCAGCTTTTATAACATATTTTTTCTCCCCAATTACATAGAAGATATCCTGTGTTTGATCTTACGCATCTTTGAATCCAAACATCTCATTTTTTGCCTTATACATATTATAAACTTATTCACAATTTATCATACATAATCAATCTATTGGAAAATATTCAAAACAAATGCATTCTCTTCATGGAACCAAGTAGTACACCTGAATTAAAATTTGTATTGAGAATTATTAGTATAATGATTTTTAAAAAACATTTATTAAGTACTTTCAGATATTTAGCACTTGGAAAATATTATAAAAACCTTCTCAAAATTACCCTGGAACTCCAAAAGACATGCATGGTCCAAACAGTTCTTTTCTTCCCAACACCGAGGAATGGCATACAAGGCTGTCTCCAAGAGGTCACATCTCTTCCAGACCTTAATGAGCCCTAAAAATAATTTTTCATGTGCAGTGACTAGCAAGCAATCAAAGATGACAAAGCTCACAATAAATAAGAAGGTGTGAAATACACCAGAAAAAAAAAATTGAAGCAAATTTGCAAAGACATCTAATATTAGAATTTTGAAAACAACTATACCTACCATATTAAAAGAAGATAAAGTATTGGCAGGAAAAAAATACTAAAACTTTAAAAATAACTAAGCTGTGGTTGGGCGTGGTGGCTCATGCCTGTAATTCCAGCACTTTGGTAGGCTGAGGCAGGTGGATCACCTGAGGTCAGGGGTTCAAAACCAGCCTGGCCAACATAATAAAACGCCATCTGAGGATGGGCACGGTGGCTCACGCCTGTAATCCAAGCACTTTGGGAGGCCCAGGCAGGCGGATCACCAGGTCAGGAGATCAAGACCATCCTGTCTAATATGGTGAAACCCCATCTCTACTAAAAATACAAAAAAAATTAGCTGGGTGTGGTGGCACATGCCTGTAATCCCAGCTACTCAGGAGGCTGAGGCAGGAGAATGGCTTGAACCTGGGAGGCAGAGGTTGCAGTGAGCCGAGATCGCGCCACTGCATTCCAGCCTGGGCGATTTCAAAGCAAGAGTTTGTCGAAAGAAAGAAAGAGAGAAAGAAAGAGAGAAAGAAAAGAAGAAAGAAAGAAAGAAAGAA
>NW_016821801.1:0-6251 GCF_001698545.2 Rhinopithecus bieti | reverse complement strand
GTGGAAAATGAGATTAAATATTAGAGGGCATGGGATGGTAGTGATCTGCAACTTGGCGCTGATGTGAGGATTTGATAAGTTAAAGCTCACTGGGATGCAATGGTGGAAAAGATGGTCTGGGTATATCATATGGATCTTTTGTCATCTGTACTTTATGTCAGCAAATATTTATTTATTTATTTTTTTGAGACGGAGTCTCGCTCAGTCGCCCAGGCTGGAGTGCAGTGGCACGATCTCGGCTCACTGCAAGCTCACGCCATTCTCCTGCCTCAGCCTCCCGAGTACCTGGGACTACAGGCGCTCACCACCACGCCCGGCTAATTTTTTGTATTTTTACTAGAGACGGGGTTTCACCGTGTTAGCCAGGATGGTCTTGATCTCCTGACCTCGTGATCCGCCCGCCTCGGCCTCCCAAAGTGCTGGGGTTATAGGCATGAGCCACTGCGCCCGGCCTGTGTGAGGATTTTATGTAGCAAGACTGAAAGTTTTAAAAGAGTAAAGAGCAATACTTCTATTTTTTCATTTTATTTCCTAAGGCTAGCAAAAAGTATGGCACAAAGTGTGTGCTCCACACACATTTCTAGGTTAAATGAATGAATACATCCCCTTTGTAAACTGTCAAGCTATGCAAACCAAGACTTTATTATTATTAGTTACTATAGATTAGTTAATAGAATCAAATGAAAGGCAATAAACTGTGGGATTCAGAAAGCAATATTGAAAGTTCAATGTTACCCCAGCATTCGTAGGTGAAATAAATTAAAATTTTTAGTTTCTAAATTTGTAACCATTATAATTAAATTTAATTTGCCACATGTAGATGGAACATAAAATCTTACTTCAGGCGAGCGTAATTTGAGATGAAAAGGCAAACAGGAAAAAAAAAAAAAGAATAAAAACTTGATTGAGTCAAATCTGCAAGTTCTACTTTATACTTAGAAAGAAAAAAAAAAAATGTTTCCTTCTCTCCTGACCCAGAGAGAGGCTGGCTGGGGAGCCTGGGTCCCTCTGTCCTTCCCGCGGTGGCAGTGGCTGATCTCTGCTCAGGCGTGAGAGGCGCCGCCCTGCGCTAGGCCCGAGGCTGCCCGGCCCGGCCCGGCCCCTCCTCACTCCCTTGGACTCTTCACGGTGTCTCCGGGCCCTTGCACAATCCTGAGCATTCCTCTGATGGAAGCCGAGGTGGCACCAGGAAGCTGGTGGAAGGAACGAACTGCCTCTGCAGGCAGGGAGGTCTCGCCCAGGAAAGGTTCTGTTGGCCTCGGATTTCTGCGCATGCAACTGGGCCCAGACCCAGGGTTGGAGCCAAGGCGTCCCGCGAGCTGGACGACCCTGGGCGTTGGCGCTCCGGCTGCTGCTGCGTTTCCTTCTGTGCTCGGCTGGATCAAGGCTGGAGGAAGGCTGGATCGAAGCCGGAGGCCAGAAGTCCAGGAGCCGCCTCGCAGGAGGGAGAAGGCAATAGCCATGATCTCTGAAAACTGGGCGCTGTAAACAAATTTCAGACGCCAGAAACAGAAGAACCGGGAGAAACTGCCCTAGAGCTTGAGCCAAATGGACGGACTGTTGGGGCTGCTGAGGACGAACCTGCCCAAACTCCTCAAAGTGGAGCAGCAAAGCAACCACCAGAGATGGACAAGAAAAATGAAAAGTCAAAGAAAATTAGCAGAAATGAAAGGCAGATGCTTAAAGCAGTGCAACACTGTTCACACCACTATGGAAACGGAGTTGATGAAGGAGTCTGAGAAACGAATCTATTTTTTCTTTCTTTTTTTTTTGGAGATGGGGTCTCACCTGTCACCCAGTCTGGAGTGCAATGGCGTGGTCTCAGCTCACTGCAACCTCCGCCTCCGGAGTTCAAGTGATTCTTCCGCCTCAGCATCCCAAGTAGCTGGGGCTACAGGCGTGCGCCACCACACCTGGCTAATTTTTGTATTTTTAGTAGAGACGGGGATTCACCATGTTGGCCAGGCTGGTCTCCAACTCCTGACTTCGTGATCCACCCGCCTCCTCCTCCCAAAGTGCTGGGATATCAGGCATGAGCCTCCGGGCCCGGCCAACAAATCTTAGTCACAGAAAGGACAGTAGTGACCACGGCAAGGTGCTGACGACTCTGGTCCACTGGATCCCACCATTCCTAGGACAGTAAATACCATCACAGTCACCACCAAGCAAGATACAACCGCATCATTTTCTGTTTTGTTTTTCAAAATGAATAAAGGTGATCTTCATCATAAGTGGAAATAAAAAGTCATTTATCATCTTTTTATACTAAACTGTCACGGTTTAGTTTACATTTTCTTAAGTTCTTATAATTTTAAAAGGGCAGTTGACACTTGTGTGGCTTATAAAGTTTTTGATAGTCTTACATTACTTGAAATGTTCAAAGTGCAGTATACTTTTAATTAAAAAGAGTAAACTGTATGTATTTGTTTTATATATTTAAGGCTTACTCACAAATAATGCTCCAGCTTTTTATTTGAAAACTTCAAAGTTTGGTTTTCCATCTGTGCATACACAGAACAGTGTATCGTGCTGATGAGTTTTTTTTTTGTTTGTTTTTTGTTTTTTAAGTGGCAGCCAGTTTCTGTTTGTCTGAATGTATTTTGGACTTTTGTATGTTAAATATAACATTAAAAAGACACTTCATGTTTTAGGTAATATAAGATTGGTGTACGCAAACAAACTTTACAGATTTCTGTAGGGTTTAGCAAACGATGTGTGTAATATGACAATATCTCTATATTTTGATTTCTAATTTTTTTTAAGGAAAGATTAGTTTTTTAAAGAAATGCCTCCACAAATTCAGGCTTATTTTATAAAATGGTAAAATAGTAAAGAAATGGGTGGTTTTTCATGCTATATGAATACTGGCACTTAAATAAAATACCAAATGTTTTAATCAAAATTATTTAGACAGCAGATTTAAATAATTTATTGATTTTAAACTACAGTGATACACATTCACTAATATTTTATAAATCAAACCTATTGGTATTAGGTTTTATTTAGTAGTAATATACATACGAGATCAAATATCTGTTCAAAATGAACATTTTTCATCAATAATTTGGTGTGTTTTGTTTGTTTGTTTTTGAGACCGAGTTTCGCTCTTGTTGCCCAGACTGGAGTGCAATAGTGAGATCTCGGCTCACCGCAACCTCTACCTTCCAGGTTCAAGCAATTCTGCTTCCTCAACCTCCTGAGTAGATGAGATTACAGGCATGTGCCACCAGGCCCAGCTTTTTTTTTTTTTTTTTTTTTTTTTTTTTTTTTTTTTTTGTATATTTAGTAGAGACAGGGTTTCTCCATCTTAGTCAGGCTGGTCTCCAACTCCTCACCTCAGGTGATCCCCCAACTCGGTCTCCCAAAGTGCTGGGATTATAGGTGTGAGCCACCGCGCCTGGCCCAGTTTGACGTTTTCAAGTAGTAAGAAGTCTTGCTTTAATCAAATTTTTTGGAAAATAGTTGACTAACCTTATATTATTTTGTGTATGGTGCGTTCAAAATGTTCTAGTGTAACCTAATATTGATTGATGACGGGTAAGCAAACTTTTCGAAAATCTTATAGGCCTATTAAATTGTTGAAGTTTTTTGGTTTTTTTTTTTTTTTGAGATTAGTCTCACTATTGTCCCCTAGGCTGGAGTGCAATGGCATAATCTTGGCTCACTGCAAACTCCGCCTCCCAGGTTCAAGCAATTCTCCTGCCTCAGGCTCCCAAGCAGCTGGGATTACAGGTGCCTGTCACCACAGCTGGCTAATTTTTGTATTTTTAGTAGAGATGGGGTTTCACCATGTTGGCCAGGCTGGTCTCGAACTCCTGACCTCAGGTGATCTGCCCGCCTCGGCCTCCCAAAGTGCTGGGATTACAGGTGTGAGCCACCGCGCCCAGCCAAGATGTTTTTAATTTAAAATTTGGTCTTTCAGTATTGTTTACAGAAATTTAGGTTTGGTCTAAACTGCTAAACATGTTAATCAGTGCCAGGTGCCAGATTCCAATTCATTTTTAGTGTGCCTGTATGTCTTTTTCCATATTCTTTAAATTAAATTTATATTACTTGCTTTATTGTTGTTGTTGTTGTTGTTGTTATTGTTTGTGAGACAAAGTATCACTTTTCACCCAGGCTGGAGTGCAGTGGCATGGTCTCAGTTCACTGCAACCTCCACCTTCCGGGTTCAAGTGATTCTCCTGCCTCAGCCTCCGGAGTAGCTGGGATTACAGGCATGCACCACCACACCCAGCTAATTTTTACATTTTTAGTAGAGACGGGTTTTCACCATGTTAGCCTAACTGGTCTCAAACTCCTGACCTCAGGTGATCCTCATACCTAGGCATCCCAAAGTGCTGGGATTACCTGCATTAGCCACGCGCCCGGGGTTCTATTACTTGTTTGAATGATATATAATACAGTTTATATATTTAAAGTAAAACCACCAGGTAAAATGAGCTCTGACTTGATATAAAGAAACTGTTACCAAGTTACATATACAGATGGATGTGGCTCAACAAGATTTTAGACAAAAAAAAAAAAAATGAATGGAACTAACATGTCTTTCCATGACAGCCTCTAATGAGTTTATAAATAAATCCAGATTTCAGCACATTTATCCAGTTGCTTTTAGTGCCTCTAAAGGTTGTATATCAAGAATTTTTATGCTTTGGTCTGAGAAAACAGAATCCACTGTTACTTAAGAAATCTACTGAAAAGCATTTTATAACCTTGCACCACATAAGAAAAAACTAGTATGTAGTACTAATAAATGCAAGCAAAATCACCTAGAAAATGGTAATCCTTTCAATATTTAAGTATTTGAACTGTTTTAAAAATGTTGTAAAATGAAGCGTTTGATAAGCTTTGTGTAGCATACAGTAGAAAATAAATCTTTAAGCCGGGTGCAGTGGCTCACACCTGGAATCCCAGCACTTTGGGAGGCCGAGGCAGGGGGATCACCTGAGGTCAGGAGTTCAAGATCAGCCTGGCCAACATGGCAAAACTCCATCTCTACTAAAAAATCCAAAAATTAGTGGGGCATTGTGGCGGGCACCTGTAACCCCAGCTACTCAGGAGGCTGAGGCAGGGAGAATTGCTTGAATGCTTGAACCCAGGAGTCGGAAGTTGCAGTGAGCCGAGATCATACCACTGCACTACAGCCTGGGCGACAGATACATCGAGACTCCGTCTCGGGGAAGAAAAAATAAGTAAAATAAAATAAAATAAAAATCTTTGGCGGGGTGCGGTGGCTCATGCCTGTAATCCCAGCACTTTGGGAGGCCGAGGCAGGCGAATCACCTGAGGTTGGGAGTTCGAGACCAGCTTGACCAACATGGAGAAACCCTGTCTCTACTAAAAATACAAAATTAGCCGGGTGTGGTGGCACATGCCTGTAATCCCAGCTACTAGGGAGGCTGAGGCAGGAGAATCACTTGAGGCAGAAGGTGCGGTGAGCCGAGATTGCACCATTGCACTCCAGCCTGGGCAACAAGAGCAAAACTCCGCCTCAAAAGTAAATACACAAATAAATAAATAAAATAAATCTTCAAAAATGAAAACAGGCTGGGCGCAGTGGCTCGCGCCTGTAATCCTAGCACTTTGGGAGGCCGAGGCAGGCAGATCACCTTAGGTCAGTAGCTCGAGATCAGCCTGGCCAACATGGTGAAACCCCATCTCTACTGAAAATACAAAAATTAGCAGGACACGGTGGTGCACGTCTGTAATCCCAGCTATTCGGGAGGCTGAGGCTGGAGAATCACTTGAACCTGGGAGACGGGGGTTGCAGTGAGACAAGATCCGCCATTGCACTCCAGCCTTGGCAACAGAGTGAGACTCCACTCCATCCCCACAAAAAGAAAACCTACTCAAAAAAAAAAAAAAAAAAAAAAAAAAAAAGGAAAAAGGGCCGGGCACAGTGGCTCTAGCCTGTAATCCTAGCACTTTGGGAGGCCGAGATGGGCGGATCATGAGGTCGGGAGATTGAGACCATCCTGGCTAACACGGTGAAACCCCGTCTCTACTAAAAATACAAAAAAAAAATTATCCAGGTGTGGTGGCGGGCACCTGTAGTCCCAGCTACTTGGGGGGCTGAGGCAGGAGAATGGCATAAACCCAGGAGGCAGAGCTTGCAGTGAGCTGAGATCCGGCCACTGCACTCCAGCCTGGGCAACAGAGCGAGACTTCGTCTCAAAAAAAAAACTAGCATCCACCAATGCATACATATTGTTCTTTGTGTTGGGAGAGTCTAAAGCAGAATATTTGGT
>NW_016821800.1:0-1416 GCF_001698545.2 Rhinopithecus bieti | reverse complement strand
AAGGTATCCTAGGCTGGGCATGATGGCTCATCCCTGTAATCACAGCACTTTGGGAGGCTGAGGCTGGGGATCATTCGAGGTCTGGAGTTCAAGACCAGCTTAGCCAACATGGTGAAACCCTGTCTCTACTGAAAATACAAAAATTAGCTGGGTGTGATGGCACATGCCACCTGTAATCCCAGCTACTGGGGAGGCTGAGGCAGGAGAATTGCTTGAACCCGGGAGGCAGAGGTTGCAGTGAGTCAAGATCATGCCATTGCACTCCAGCCTGGGCAACAGAGTGAGACTCCGTCTCAAAAAAAAAAAAAAAAAAAAGTAGGAGGGATCCTAGAGAGCTCTTTCATTCTCTTTCCACCTCTTGAAGATAAGAGGAGAAGTCTGCTGTCTGCAACCTGGAAGAGGACCCTTGCCAGAACTCAGCTGTGCTGGCACCCTGATTTCATATATCCAGCCTGCAGAACTGTGAGGAATAAATTTCTCTTGTTTATGCCACCCAGTCTGTGGTATTGTGTTAATGCAGTCCTAGCAAACTAACATAAAATCTTTCTCCTTCACTAGACTCTGAACCATTGGCTCAATAGTCATTCAGCTACGTGATTCCTGACACATGGTAGGCATTTGGTAAATGTTTGTTCAACACGTGGATGGATACATTGCTTGGAGAGGACCCTTAGAGATCATGTGGCTCAATTCAGGCCTCCTACTTCCCAGACTTCTGCCACACAGATGGAGGGGATTGCGTCATTTTCCCGAGGGCTGCTTTTCCAGTGTTCTCATGTGCTGTTTTGAGTGTTATCAAAGTAATTTAACCTGGCATAGCCCCTGCCATGTAAACTTTTCTAACATTTTTACTCTTGCCTGACCTCTACTCCTAGTTCCAGAGAAAAACCACAGAATATTAGGCCCTGAAGGAAATCCCGGAGATTATTTAATTGAATTCCTTAATTCTGAAGTTTTTTTTTTCAGTCTAAATCTAATTTAACTGTTGGAGAAAATTTTGAAAGTACAAGCGGAGAAATTACTATTCTTACCAACTGTTGGTATTTTGGCATATTTGTTACCTGCATATGCTTTTTATTAATGTAGTGATAACCATAGAATGTAAACACATTCTCTTTTTCCATTCATAGGCGTGTTGCTGTGTTATCTTTATAACACATTTTTAGTGAATGCATAATGCTCTCAATAATTATGTATTCCAAATTATTTAACTGGTTTCCCATTGCTGAATATTTAGAAAGTTTTATTTTTTAGAAGTTGGTAAATTTCTTTGTTGTTACAACTGTTTTCCAAATTTTAGATTATTTTCTTGGGAGAGAGTTCCCAAAGTGGAATTACTGGGTCAAAAGTTAAGAATTGCTTTCAAAAGAGCTGTACTAATGTTTAAATTTTATTTTTTAATTATTTTATTTTATT
>NW_016821799.1:0-1413 GCF_001698545.2 Rhinopithecus bieti | reverse complement strand
AGGACAATGCTGTAAATACTCAAAAATTAATTATTTTTATAATGACAAATACATAGAAAAACACTTTTTCAGCAAATGGAAGTTTATCATTTAATTTATCAAATCGCTAAGCAGACTGCTTGATCAGAGAGAAGATACTCTTGCCGGAGTCACATAAAACTGAAAGATTAAGAGGTAAGGACATTCATGCTATCATTATATCTAGCTTTCTTATTTCGAAGATGGAGAAACTGAGGGTTGGAGAAAAAGAAAGATTTCTTTGTTGGATACAAACAGACAGGACTAAACCCAGTATAACAGCCTCCTAAATTTCCAAAGTATCATGATACTGTGATTTTATGCATGTTTCAGAAAAACAGTAGATCCCCTGGATTCTGGCAAAGGAATTATATAAAAATGTCAAGCTTTTCCTTTGCCTCAGAAATGAAGTTTTATGTTCCAAAATTGATTGGGAAGTTCTCCTTATACCTTGTATCAAGTCTACTATTTTACATTGTTCACTTTTGAAGAATTTTTTAAATTGACAAATAATAATTGTACATATTCATGGAGAATCTAGTGATGTTTTTATATATGTAATGTATAGTGATCAGATCAGGGTAATTAGCATATCCATTATCTCAAACATTGATCATTTGTTTGTGTTGGGAACATTCAGCATTCTTCTAGCCATTTGAAACTATGTATTATTGCTAACTTCAGTCACCATTCAGTCTTATGGAACACTAGAACTTATTTCTCCTATCTAACTATAATTTATTTTAAATATGCTTTTGAATCTGTTATTATAAATTGAATGTCACATTGTTTTGAAAATAGTCTTAATTTTGCTCAACAGGCAAGATTACACACCTGTGATAATATCTTTAATTTTAAAAATTACTCTGTTTCATTTACCAGAATGTGGAACCCCAGTCATTTTAGAGTTGGAGCGAATTTCAGTGATAATCCAGTCCAAATTTCTCATCTTATGAATGAGGAGATTGAGTCTGATAGAAGGGAAGAGATTTTCGTCAATGAGCAGCTTGTTAACATTAGCTCTGTGATAGAACACAGGCAGTTTTCCTCCTAGGCCGGTGTTTTTTCTACTCTATGATGGGCTATTTTATTGTAGTTTTTAAACAGCATTTTCACCATACATAGTTTTCTTCCACAGTTCGTTCTTAACATTTTTGCACAGAATAACTAGATTTTGGAAGTAAAAAAGGAAATTCTCTTCGTATCCTTGTATCTCTGGTTTATTTTCGTTGTCCTTTTATCTCTTCTCTTCTCTTCTCTTCTCTTCTCTTCTCTTCTCTTGCTCGCACATTAGAGAGAGAGAGTTAAGGTATTAAAGCATGCATAATATGGTTAAATTTCCTTCACATAGAGAAAGGAATGAAAAAAGTAAAAATGGTCCTCACCAAATGTCCA
>NW_016821798.1:0-230 GCF_001698545.2 Rhinopithecus bieti | reverse complement strand
CCCACCACAGTGTCAGTGACTCCCCCACTACAGCTCCAGTGACTCCCCACCACAGTGTCAGTGACTCCCCCACTACAGCTCCAGTGACTCCCCACCACAGTGTAAGTGACTCCCCACCACAGTGTCAGTGACTCCCCACCAGTGTCAGTGACTCCCCCACTACAGCTCCAGTGACCCCCACCACAGTGTAAGTGACTCCCCACCACAGTGTCAGTGACTCCCCACCAGTG
>NW_016821797.1:68475-89484 GCF_001698545.2 Rhinopithecus bieti | reverse complement strand
CTGGAAACCATCATTCTGAGCAAATGATCGCAAGGACGGAAAACCAACCACCACATGTTCTCACTCATAGGTAGGAATTGAACAATGAGAACACTTGGACACAGAGCAGGGAACATCACACACCAGGACCTGTTGCAGGGTGAGGGATGGGGGCGGGATAGCATTAGGAGAAATACGTAATGTAAATGAGTTAATGGGTGTGGCAAACCAACATGTCACATGTATACATATGCAACAAACCTGCACGTTGTGCACATATGCCCTAGAACTTAAAGTATAATAAAAAAGAGAGAAAGAAATTACTCCCTCACTGTTGATTGCTGTTGACTGATCAGGGTCATGGTTGCTGAGTTCTGAAATGACTGTGGCAATTTCTTAAATAAAATACAACAATGAAATTTGCCTCATTGATAGACTTCTTTCACGAAAGATTTCTCTGTAGAGAGATTTCTCTGCTGTTTGACAGCCTACAGTGTAGAACTTCTCTGAAAGTGGAAGTCATTTCTCTGTAATCCAGCCACTGCATCAACTATCTTTTCATAATATTTTAAATTCTTTGTTGTTATTGGATATTTACAGCATCTTCACCATCTCACAATGGCTAAGAGTAGATTTCAATCCAAAAACAACTTTTTGTGCATTCATATGAAGGAACTCTTAATCTCTTAAAGTTTTATCATGAGATTACAGCAATTCAATCACATATTAAAGCTCTACTTCTCATTCTAGCTTTCTTACTATTTCCATTACATCTGCAGTTACCAAAACCTTAACCCCGTTAAAATCATCCTTGAGAGTTGTAATTTACTTTTTCCAAACTTCTGTTCATGTTGATATTTTGACATTTTCTTATGAATTACAAATTTTCATGATGGCATTCAGAATGCTGAATTCTTTCCAGAGGGCTTTCCATTTACTTTTCCGGGATTCATCAGAAGAATCACTATCTATAGCAGCTATAACTGATTGAAATGTATTTTATGAACAATAAGACTTGAAAGTTAAAATTACTCCTTTATCCATGTACTGAAGAATAAATGTTGTGAAAGCAGTCATAAAAACAAAAGCAATCTTTTGGTACCTCTGCATTAGAACTCTTTGTTAACCAGGTGCATTGTCATTGAACAGCAATATTTTGAAAGAAATCTCTTTTGAGCAGTAGGTTTCAACTGCTGCTTTTATTTTAAGCAGTAGACTTGAAATATTCAGTAACCATGCTATGAAGAGCTATGCTGTAATAGTCTTTTTCTATTTATAGAGCATGGTTTTGAAATTATAATAAAGCATTGGTTTTATCCTGAAATCACCAGGCACAGGAGCTACTAACACAAGAGTCAGCCTGTCTTTTGAAGCCAAGCATTGACTTCCTTTTAAATATAAAAGTCCTAGATGGCACCTTTTTTGATACAACACCCTTTCACCTACATTCAAAATAAATTGTTTATTGTAGTCACTTTCATTAATGATCTTACATAAATCTTCTGGTTGACCTGCTGCAGATTCTCCATCCGTACTTGATGCTTTATTTTGTACTTTTTTGTTATAGAAATGGCTTATTTTATTCAACCTCATGCACCAACCTCTACTAGATTTCAACATTTTCTCTGCAGCATCCTCACCTCTACGCGCCTTCATACAGTTGAAGAGAGGTAAGGTCTTCTTCTGGATTAGGCTTTGGCCTAAGGGAATGTTGTGGCTGGTTCATCTTCTGTCCACATCATTAAAACTTTCTTCTTAGCACCAATAAAACTTGTTTTGCATTCTAACCATTTTGTATTCAACTGGAGTAGCATTACAGATTCCTTAAAGAACTTTTCCTTTGCATTCACAACTTGGCTAATAATTAACAATAGACCTAGCTTTCAACCTACCTCAGCCTTCAACATGCATTCCTCAATAAGCTTAATCATGTGTAGCTTTTGTGCTTAAATGAAAGATATGCTATTCTTTTTCATGTGAACATTGAGGCCACTGGAGGGTTACAATTTGACCTAGTTTTCACATTCTTGTGTCTTAGGGTATACGAAGGCCTGAACAGAGGGAAAGAGATAGGGGAACCACCTGTCACTGAAGGAGTCAGAAGACACACAATTATCTATTGCATCCACTGTCTTATATGGGCACAGTTTAGGGTATCCCAAAACAAGTATAGCAGTAACATCAAGATTACAGATCTGGTAGACCTCTGGTTGAGGACCCTAGGCTGCTTCCACTCATGGCAAAAGGGGATGTGGAGTTAGCATGCACTGAGGTCAGATGGTGAGAGAGGAAAGTAATGGGAGGAGGAGTAAGGCGTGAGGCTCTTTTTAACAAGCAGCCATTAAGAAAAGTAATAAAGCAAGAATTAACTTACTACTGCAGGCAGAGCACCAAGCCACTCATGATGGATCTGTCCCAATGACCATAACAACTCCACTAGGCCCCAATTCCTACATTGAGAACTCAGCATATGGTTTAGAGGGTCAAATATCCCAATTACAGCATTCTGACCCCGGTCAACGAACTTCACACCCTTCTTCCAGGCAAAATGTAACCATTTCATCCCAATAGTCCCCAAAAGTTTTAACTTGGTCCAGCACCAACTTAAAATTCCAAAGTACAAAAGTTCATCTCAGACTCAAGGCAAGTTCCTGCCAGTCATGAGCCTGTGAAGTCAAATACAAGTTATTTACTTTTGAAGTAGAACATTGTTATCAGTTGTGAGTAAACATTCCTTTTCCAGAAGATAAAAAAATTAACACAAACAAAACAAAATGAAAAAAAAAATGGTGTGGGTAAGGTCAGGAGAAACAGGACCTGTGGAAACCAGAATCCCAGCAAGGCAGACATTAAACCTTATAGCTCCAAGATAATTTCCGGTGACTTTGTGTCCTGCATCCTGGGCACATTGGTGCAAGCAGCCAGCTCTCAAGCATTTGGGCAGCACTTTCTCCATGGTTTTGCTGGGCACAGCCCGCATGGCTACTCTTACAGGTTGGAGTTCTATTCCTGTGAGACTTTTCCAGGCAGAAGTTTCAAGCTGCCAAAGGGTCTGTGATTCTGGGATGTGGAGGGCTGTGGTCCTGCTCCCACATCTCCACTAGGCAGAAACCCCATGGTGAATTCTGACCTCACATTTCTGCTTAGCATTACCCAAGTAGAGACTCTGGGTGGGGCCTCCACCCCTGCATTAGGCTTCTGCCTGGCTCGGTGAAGCTGCCAAATCTCAACTACTCTTGTGCCACAGAGATATCTGATTTGAAGCTCCCCTCCTCTTTTTTTTTCCTACTCAGAATTCCCTCCAATGACCAGGTATGAGGCCTCTGGCTTCAGAAGACTCAAAGGACTAAGTGGCTGCTATGTGGGGGACTTCTGCCTGAAGAGTGTGGGTTCGTGGGGTTGACAAGAATTCAAAATTTTTCCCAGATTGTATACAATCTGGCTGAATGAGAAACTGATCTCAGGAGGCCAGGAGAATGCTCAGTAGTATAGGAGATAGAGAGAAGTTTAATTGGCTCACAGTTCTTCAGGCTGCGTAGGATGCATGGCTGGGTAAGCGTCAGGAAACTTACAGCCATGATGGAAGGCAAGGGGAAGGAGACACATCTTCCTGTGGCCAGAGCAGGAGGAAGAGAGTGAAGGGGAGATGCTACACATCTTTAAACAACCAGATTTCATGAGAACTCACTATCACCAGAACAGCAAGGGTGAAGACTACCCCTATGATCCAATTACCTCCCACCAGCCAGATCCTTCTTCCAATACTGAAGATTACCATTGACATAATATTTGGGTGGGGACACAGATCCAAACCATATCAGACCTTTTGTTTAGAAAAATCATGAAGGAAAATGTGTCAAATGATAAGTATCCTGTAATGAAAAAACTACAGATCATTTTGTTTTGTATTCTTTATTTTCATTTTTTAAAATTTATGGGTATTACTTTAACAATCAGGAAAAACAACCGTCTTCCTGTTAAAGTCTTCATTTCGTAAAAGAAAGGAAAGGCAAGCAACCTGCAACTTCAGATCCTACTTCCTATTCCTCTATCAAATACAGAAATCCTCTCTGTGTCACCTAAAAGGAGGAAATTGTGGTGGTAATGTTCAATAGCTCATGGTCAATATTCTTCAGAAAATGGAAAATAAGGGTGATTAGCAGCACTGAAAGAGAAAAAATAATATTAATTTAGTAACTCTTTTTTCCATTCTGTCAAAGAGTTTTTTCTGAAGATGCACTTAGGATGGGCTAAAATTCCTGAATTTATCACTGAGTCCCTACTTGTACCTCGGCACACACAATTTAATCTATGGAGGGGACGAGATGCATCTCTAATACCAACACCTAAAAAACACAATTATGTCTTACTTAAATATAATTATAAAGATACTTGTCAGTTAGGAATTAAAATTACTGTTTGTTTTCCTTTTCATGTTCATTTTCTTTTTTATAATTTGTTCTTTTAATTGAGTGACATTAAAAGTACCTTCGAAGCAGTTAAATGTGCCAGGAGTCATACTGACATAGGGCCACAGACAAGAGTAGGACAAGGCGTTCACAGTCTCATAAGGCAGATCACAGACTTATACACAGCCTTCGGGTATAGAAAAGTTACTTCCTAATATTTTTCTCATTGAAAATGTTTCCTCTCAGAATCTTGGTGTGGTTTTATGTAAAGGAGAGGGATTCTTCAGATCTTTTTTGGAGACTGAGTCTTTATTCTGGCAACCAAAATTGTATTTCCCGTTTCTGAACTCTCCTCTAAACTCCTCTCTGTTTAGCCTTCTCTCTCCTTAGTCCTGAAATCCTGCAGCAGTTGAGCAAATGGAACATCACGTTTATAAATAAACCAGTCAAGGGATGTTGGGTTCCTCAGAGGTGGACTTCAGGTGGACAAAGATGACACTGGAGTAAGAGTCATGCCTCGAGGATCCAGAGAAACTCCAAAGGATCTTATCTTGGGTAAAGGCCATTGACACCTCCGTCACTAGCATTTGAGGGTCTATGAATCTCATAATTCATTCACAATTCAGCATGGTGAGATTATATTACTGAGGAAATGGGAGTTGTGGTAGGTAAAGAAAGCCAAGAAAGACATAAATTTTGCAGAAATAGTTGGTATCCTGAAGAGGGAGTACCACATTAAGGCTTCCCTAGGACATAGGCACCTTTGCCTTCGGGGGCCCATCCTGCACTAATACTTAAATTATGTTTTCCATTATCATGATGCAAACACAAAGAGCAGGATGGAGTCATTATTACATATGCATTATTATTGTATTCATTTTTCTTCTGATTTTAATATAAATTAAAGAGAACATTATGATGGGCCCCTATAGGTTTGTAGGTACTACACACTGAGCCTTCTAGATTCACAGGCAGTGCGCCCTGAGTGCTAGACCCAGGCACAGATAGTGAGGGCATTCAAGAATTGGATTCACAATGGTGCAGACACTGGCAGTTTCACTTACAGACACATTTCTGCTGGGTCAGAGATTGAGTCCTGGAGGAAACCTCTGGTCTGAGGGCTACAGGGCATCTCCTATTTTATCCCATGCCTGAATTTGGGCATGTCTTCCTGATGGGGGAACATTTGTTCCCCCATTTCCCTGCATACTACAGAAAACAGCCTGTGAAAGAATCTACAAGCACCACTTACAATTGTAACTTATCATATCGGAGATTTCTGTTGAGGCCATCAATGGCTTTCATGTCTTCTGGAGTCAACTCAAAGTCAAAAATCTGAAAGGAAGAAAACACTCACATTAACCCCTCCCCAAGGCAGCAGCTTCTACATGGGAATACAAGGACTTTCCAGGAGGCAGAGGCAAGGACAGCATTAGGGGAAGCATGTTCATCCTCATTGGCTTCCAGATGCACTTGGCCCGAGACCTCTTCTACCTACATTCTGCCTCTTCTCCATCCCACCCCTCTCCTACTGAGCTCCACTTCTCAAAAGAAAGGTGTGCACTCATCAATCTAAAATATTTATTGAGAATTGCTTGAGACAGAAAAAGGAAATCCTTTATTTTAAAATAGAAAACAAAGTGTGCAAAATAACTGCCACCTGGACATGTCCACACTTGGTCAGGCTTTTGTTTCCTCAATTCCCCTGGAACTTGATCCATCCTTGGGATGAGAAAGCCTTAGAACATAGGAAACTCCCACTCAAGAATCTGTTTACCCCAGAAAAAGCATTTTCTGGACAACTGTTCTACTTGCTCACCTCAGGACCCCTAAATAGTGTCTATTTCCAGCTGTGTTTGCTCTTCCTTATAAAAAATGCTTACTAATTGATCTTTGAGACACTTACATCTTATGTTCAAAGAGTTCTGCATTTTTAATAAATCTCAAGTCCAGAGAGGTTCATTTGTGTCAACACATAGTCCCTGATGAGGCGGCCCTTAATAGTAAAACAGATATTTTTGGTAAAAAAAACAAAAAAAAAAAAAAAAAAAAAAACAAAAAAACAAATACTAAGTTTATTATGTGATCCAGGAGACAATTTCATGAAAGACTCAGATACCTCCCTATCTATCTAATGTATTTATCTCTTTCTCTGTATATATCTGTCCATTTTCTTCCTATCTGCCAACACATTTATTCACAACTCTTTTTAAAAATGTACTTCAGAAGTTATATGGTTGTCAAGAGAGCAGGTATTAACATTTTGATTTGGATCAAAAAATAAAACGGATATTTTTTCCTTATGTTGTGACAATGAGATTTAGATTTACCTATTTAATTTTTAAAGTTAATATATTTAATCTATAACTTATTTTGAAATAAATACATTATATATAATATGACTCAAATGTCATCTCTCATCAATATTAAACTCATAATAAAATTTGTAGCTGCCATTTTAAAATGAGAAACAGCTTACGTATTTTTCAAAATTCTTGTGGGATTCAAAACAAAATAAGTTGGAGACCTGTGATTAACATAAGGTCCAGAGTGTATGTGGAGAAGGCTTTACAAAGTAACTTCAACTCATCCATTTCTTAGTTTGGTTGGTCTGTAACCTTATACCTAACTTCATACCTGCTAGGGTCACTGCCAGGGGAAAGGCAATAAAAGATCATCCAGAAGGAGTCATTGTATTTAGGTTCTCCCAGTCCAGAGAGCACACTGAAGTATTAGCAAATGATGTAAAATTAATAAAGAAAAAACTCACTAACAGAGTCATGCCAGGGGCTTTTGTGGTGAAAACTGGGCTGGGGTGTCCCAGTAGTTTAACAGAGCAGCTAATTTTATTTGGGTTTGATTTTAAAATACAAATAGGCATTTGCAGGTATAGAAGGTGAAGGAGAGGAATCAGGGTCCTTAAAGTTCATTACCATGTAGAATTCCTGAAACGGATGAAATAAGTGAATTGAAATTTGCCTAGCGTCACATAACTAGTAAGCGGCAAAGCCAGGCCTAGAGATGATAAACCTTAGGCCTCTGAGTTCAGTGCTCTCTCGTTCGATCCTTCCACACTGCCCTCCTCCCTTAGCACATAGTGGAGAGAAGCACAGGAATGAATGACACGTGTTGCATTTTCCCATGCAAGGGAGATAACCCAGACCAGTGCCCATGGCTCACTCTGGAGTGACTCTGCTCAACCTGTACCTGGAAGTTCTCTTTGATTCTCTTCTGAGAGAAGCTCTTGGCCAGGACCACAACTCCCCGCTGCAGCTGGTAGCGCAGGGCGACCTGGCCTGGGCTGCAACTGTGTTTCTTAGCAATGGATTTTAAGACTGGCTCCTCCAAGAGATATGGGGAGTCGGGATCCACCCTGTTGGGGTAGGAACAGACACAGATGTGAAGGATGCAAAACGGAAAACCTAGAGTGTGCTGCTCCTTTTACCCCAAATTCTCCAGAGAGTTGAGAGGAGTAGGCATAATACAATTTGATTTAAAACGGTCTCATAACTATTCATATGGATTCATTCATAAATGCAGTGAACTGGAAACAATAAAGCTGTCCATTAACAGGTGAATGGATAAACAAGATCCAGCAATAAAATGGAAAGAATTACAGATACTCACAACTACATGAATGCATCTCACAGATACGGTGAGCCAAAAAAGCCAGGTGCAAAACAGTGTGCATGATCTCTTTCATATGAAATTTTAGAGCACACAAAACTAATCTAAGGTGAAAAAAAAATCAGAAAATAGTTTCCTAGCAATGAGAAGTTATTGTCTCAGAAGGAACAAAAAATAACTTTTTTGGGAGATAGCAAGTTTGTATACCACATTAGGGATGTGGGTTACAGAGTATGTCCATTTGCCAAAAAAGTATAGCATTACAGCCTATGCAAATTTTACCTAAAGATCACTTTAAAATTTATATTAGGAGTGGGATTGGGCGTAAGTAGTCACATAGATGACACAGGAAGGAAAGAATGTTGGTGACATTTAAGCTCAGTGGTGATACATGGGAACAAACTACACCATTGCTTTTGTTTTAATCTTTGAACTTTTTAATAATAAAATTTTAGAACTTAGTTTTAATAGGAGTTTTTCAGCATCAACAGAATTCCTGCCATAGATTAGCTCTTTGATATTCTTATTACCACTGTGGGTCTCTTTGGGATCCCAGGGCACTGTAGGCAACTAGAACAATGTCCTTGGACTTGCAGAACTCCAGGAGTTTGCTCTGGTTGAGGTAAGGGTGACATTCCACCTGTAATTTTCCAAGACAAAAGGTGTCACAATATACAAGCCAATAATCACGTGCAAATTTAAAACTGGCCTGAAGGCATGTGTAACACCACATTAATAGATGTGCTATACTTTTCCTGTTGGTCCTTTTCCCCATGCACCTTCTGAAGCACCTCTAAATCCCATCGTTTGCCACACTGATACAGTAATTTTCTTATTCCTTTTCTATTTGTGTTTGAAAATTATTAAAATACCTTGTGCCCCAGTTATAGCCTCTAAAAGCCATTTTTACTGAAAGAAACTAAGATTGCTTAGAGGAAGAGTGTATTCCAGTTCTGAGTGTGAAAGTTTCCATTTGAGCCTAAAAGAGCTTGCACTCTAGAAAGGAAAGAAGAATGACAATGACGCATGCTGCCAAAGGACCCAGGATCTTACTTGAAGAGGCTTCTGCTAGTCAAAATATGGAAATTTGAGCATCAAAAGACATAGTAATTATGATTAATGGAAAATGATGTATTGGCTAAAATTCATAAATTCACATGGCATTAATCAAACGAGATCAGATCTGTAGCACTAAGCTTCAATTTGCAGGAAGCACAAAAGGAACATGTCAAAGTGTGTCACGTGGATCAATGAGTAAGCCATTAGTAAGTGATGTGGAAATTTTTACAGAACAAATGACTTAATTCCTTTCATAAAACCGAAACTTTCACTGGATTCCTGACACCACCCTCTCCTGGTTGTCTCCAGCTGTCTGGCAGCTTCTGTTCAATCTTCTTGCCAGTGCCCCTCTGCCTCACCCTCTCCTGTGGATTTTCCTGCCTGTTCCTTTTCATTCATGAACTTTCCCTAGGAGAACAAATCCATGTCTGTGAGTTTAGTTACTATCCATAAAGCAATGACTCCAAACATCTGTATCTCCACCTGGACCACTCTCTGAGCTCCAGACCAGAGCTGCCGCTTCCCAACTCAGCACCTCCACATGGCTGTCTCACAGGAGCTTTCACCCCCTCTGAAGAATTGTGCTCTTCCACCCCACTCAAATTGCCTTTCTCTCGTATCTTCTATTTCTGAGAGAAAAGAACTCTCATCTACATAGATGACATCAAAGCAGAAACTTGGAGACACGATTAAGCAGGAAGTGTGTGAAGAGCAGAAAATCAGAGAAAGCCCCATGGGCTGAGGGCTCACCTGGTTGCAGGTGGGCTTGTACTTGAGCCCTGGCTTGTTAAGGATGAGTTCCAGCAGCTTATGATTAAAATTGGACACCCCGATAGACTTGGTTAAACCCGCGTCTTTGCACTTCTCCAGGGCCTGGGGAGGAAGGATATGGGTGGTAGACCTTTACTGTAAATTTTTCTTTTCAAT
This sequence comes from Rhinopithecus bieti, assembly GCF_001698545.2. Classification (NCBI taxonomy): domain Eukaryota; kingdom Metazoa; phylum Chordata; class Mammalia; order Primates; family Cercopithecidae; genus Rhinopithecus; species Rhinopithecus bieti. The sequence continues at coordinate 79,483 of NW_016821797.1, read as the reverse complement.
TGGCATTTGACTTTGTAAATGCTGGAAATCTGTTTTAACATATATAAATATTAGACTGAATTAAACAGTTTTATCACTTGAATATACAATTTGCTAATGCATTACCTTGCTATGCATATATGTTTGTCTCCTTGATTCTATTACATGCACACTCAGGATGGCAAGTAGACATATTTGTTGTCTCCCACTTATTTCAATGGTACCTATTTGGTTTGAGACATGAAATAGTTCCTTAACAAATTATACTAGAGTCATAAGAAAGGGAGACTCTCAGGTTTTCTGTCAGTAGATGGTTTTTTGCTACATCTATTCTAGAATGGTAAAAAAAAAAAAACAAAAAATCAATCAAATGGGTTTTTCAAGGGCAGGTTCACTGTCCTGCACCTTCCACCCTCCTGCTGAGTCAGTCTGCAGCTGTCCCTCCTCCATGATGTGTTTCTAACCAAGGATAATGCGCTGACCCCTCTTACAGGGCTCACATCCTCAACCTGATCTCAAGGCCAAAGGTGCTTCTGTTTATAATTAGAACCTTAGAAGTTACAATTAAAATGAACCATAGAGGCCATCTCATTGCACTCTCTCACTTCACAGATGAGAACACAGAGGCACAGAGAAGTTCCACATGTGAGGTCAGACAACTGCTGGAGCAAAATCCCATCTCTTCTGACTCCTCCTCCTGTGATTTCAACCTCACCACACAGTGCTGCCTGGTGTCTGCAGCAGAACATACCTCCCAAGTGTCACAAAGGTCCACAGTTTCTAAAATAATCTCCCCACTGGCATTCTTTGGCAGTAATTCTTCCCCAGCCTGGAAAATAGAACAGAAGATAAAGAAGGACGTTTTCTATGGAACTCCCCTTTCTGGTGCCTAATGAGTTTGGCCAAACAACCTTCAAGAGTTTCAGGAGGCTGTGATTATTAATCTGAGTGTGCCTATTTGTGCCTGTGCGTGCATGCATGTGTGCATGTGTGTATATATATGTGTGTGCATGTGTGTAAATGTGTTTGTGTGTGTTTGCAGGCATGTGTACATATGTGTATGTGTGTGCAAAGACATGGGTTGAAAGAAAGATAAAAATCATGAATGACTGTAGCAAAACACCTTGCCCCAGTAACCTCCAGGCTCCGTCCTCCACACATCTCTACTCTTCACTAAGAATGAGGTCCCTACAGTCGGAATTCATTTTGTTTCCCAAGGACAAGCTGGTGTGGAGGACAGAGCTTAATATAACTATTCATCAGTGTGTTTAGCTCCAGAGTTTATGCTCACCCAACCCAGATAGTGAGGACATCAGATGTGCTTAGCCAATGTCCACTGTGATGAGAGGTTGGATCAGTGAAGCCCAAAGGAGCCAAGTTGTGCCACATGCACTATTCCCAGGTATCTCTCTTTTGTTGGGCTGAGGGGTACATATGGGAGACCCTTCCATTAAAGAGGTGGGGTTTCCCATTGTATCTCTGCAGTCTGTGGTAACTCAACATTCTTGAGGATCCTAACGGCTCAGGGCCTCCATTTAGGAACACAAGTACTGAGATAGGGCAATGCCCTCAACTATCTAGGGTGGAGGAAGTGAGATCATTGAATCTGAACCCCCCTTAAGGCTGGGGGACAAGGACAGACAGAAAATCTTGATGGTAGAGCACTCAATTATGAAAGATACTCATGAAAGATTTGGCAATCCTATGCACCTTACTCAAATCTGCCTCTCTCAGGAAGAACCCAGGAAACCAAGCCAGAATGAGATAATTCAGGTGCTTATAACAATGATGAAACAGTCTTGGGCATAACAAGGAAAAACAAAAGCTGACCTTCATAGCAAATGGTACATGAATAATGAAGAGATCTACATAATCCAGTCCAAGTTTCTTCAGTGAACTTTCTAGGGCTGGGCGAACCAATTCTGGCCGAAGGAAAGTAGCCCAAAGCTGCAGTGACCAAAAGAAACCAAGCAGATTATAATTTCACACATTTGAGAACCAAAATTAAACTTCATGGTCAGACACTGAGATGTGAGTCTTAAAACACTGTAGTCTAAAGCTAAAAGAGTGACACTAAATATATGTTACTCAGTATAAATCAGGTCCTTGATGGGACACCGAGATTTCCTTGAATGACTGCAATGTAAGAAAACTGAATAAAACTAATAAGGGGCAGGAAAATCAACTTCAGTGTATCGAGGGTTAGAGGAGTCATCCACCAAAATGAGTCAATAAATGGCAGGACAGAGAGAACAGAATCTCTTGTCCTGTATAATAAATTCCCAGGAAGAATTATTCTGAGAGACTCACATTCTAAAAATAAGTTTGTATCGATATAAACATACACAGGGTGCATCCCTGAAGACCTCAGCTCTGTTTACATTGGAAGCATGGATTTCCACCTAGGACAATTTTAGAAATTTCAGAAAACTCAACGCTGATTTTAGAAAAAGTGTTTTCTTGTCTGGATCCCTTTTCTGAATAATATCTAACTTTACTTGCTACATCCTAAGATCTCCTACTGAAGAACTGAAGGAGCGGACCCATAGTGGCTTAGTTAATCTGTACAACAGTTAAAGGAGATAAGTATTATTATTTCCATTTTATGTATGAATACTGTCTGATGCTCAGAGACACTAAAGAACTGTGTTCTACCATAACATATTTCAGAGTAAGCAAGTCATTTCTGTTTCTGTTTCTATAATGTGCCTTCACAATATTAGGAAGTAAATAAACAATTCAACTTAGACCATATTTTCATTTCAAAATAACATATCTCAACTGATAGTGGCCTCTGACCACTTCACACACAGAACTTTCACCTTGGTAGTGTAGAATATATCCTCTCTCTTGACAGTACCATCAGCAATCTTCTCCCAAATGGCCTGTCCAACCTCCTCCTCATTTTGGTATAAGTACGCTGAATCAATATGGCGGAAGCCTACATCAATAGCTACTTTGGTGGCTTCAGCAGCCTGGCTTTTGGGAGTCTACAAGACAGGAGTAAGAAGAGTTGTTGATCTGCCTGAACCAGAGAACATCAATGCATTTCTCCCAATAGCATTTTCACTGGTAGTTTCTGCTGGCCTCCTCCTCCAATTTTGATGGCATGGGTTTCAATGATAGACCTGTACTCTAAGGACATTGATTAAACTCCAGTATAACTTTTATTCCCAAATGAATTAGAGAAATCAGCTTCACCCTGGAGTATGGAAAAATCATGTCTCATTCCATATCAATCAATTGTAGAAACTTAATGTAACATATGTTAGACACACTTTGTACTTACTGGATAAAATGGATAATTATGCCATTGAAAGCAACTGGCCCTGTCTGACGGCTGTCATAAAGTCACTTCTCACGTTATAGTTCTACCAAGATTAAGTACATTGTTCTGTCATTTTTAGAGCAATTCTTGCAAAGCAACCCCAAAGCTGCCCCTACCTCACTGTGACCAGAGTGTGACACTTTAAATTCCCTTCAGCGAACTGAGTGGATGGCTGAATAGTGTATTTCATGAGAAGCACAATCTAGTCCCCATTATGACGTTATGCCTCTGAGTATTCCCTTCTCATTTCCTAATGTGTGGAATTGAGATAAAAAAAAAAAAATAGTTAGGGTGGGTTCTTGGTAAAACTCTGTTAAACAGAGAAATGGTCTGAAAAATCAGGCTGCAGACAGAGATAAGGAAACTTACACAAATCTCTGGCCCATTCAGATAAAAGACCAAGGCCCAACATAAAAACACATTTGTCCTTTATGCCTAAGACATACCAACAACTACACTAATAAGAGAACATGACTGAACATAGAAACGCCTTTTCCCCGACATAAAAACGCCTTTGTCCTTTAAGCCTAAGACATGCCCACAACTACACTAGTAAGAGAACAAGACCCAACATAGAAATGCCTCTGTCCTTTGTACAACCAACAGGCTTCTAGAAAGTAGTCTCTTTTCCTTTTGTGAACATGTACACTATGGGCTACAGTGGGTTCTAGTGGACACTTTTCTTTTTTGGACATGCTTTTGACTGTGAGCTGAGCCTCTAAGAATCATCACTACAGCATCTGATTGCTCCTGAGCCAAGGTTTTTGGTCATGCTTTTACTTAAACTCTGTTAGTCTCAGACCAAGGTCCTGGACAAAACTTTCACTTCAGTCTCTGATTGGTCCTGGGCCTAGGTCCAAGGCAAAGCTGAGAAACACTTTCTCTAAGTCTGGTCAACACATTCCTTCCCTTCCCAGTTCAAAACACCCCAGACCCAACCTCAGAGTTGACAACCCATTCAGGCCCCCTCTCTATTACAGAGAGCTTTCTTCTTTCATTTATTAAACTTTCATTCTAATCTCACCCTTTGTGTCCACAATTTTGTTGGTGGTAAGTTAAAAAACTTTGGGTGATACCTCATGAGAGACTACTACATTTTTGATACATTGATGAGACTGTAACATATATTTGGTGCATGGGTTGGGAATAGAATTCATGGGAAGGGTGGGCAGGAGCCAACTTCCAAACTCTTTACTTTCATTTCAGATTTTTTTTTTTTTCTCTCAAGAGCAAAACAACACTGGGCCCCTGTCAGTGAACAGGGCAGCTGCCAGTCTCACAAGACTCAGGGGAGAGGCTTCCTGGAAAGGACTTTGTCAATCCCCATCATCCTCAGGTGTTGGGAATGTTGACTCTGTTCCACTCCAGTTTTCTTTCACGGAAGACCTAGCTGTTGCATGCATGCAAACTTTCAGAGGTACTAAGACAAAAAGTTTCGGGCTGAGGTTACACCTCAGTGTTACCTGAAGGCGCCTGTACTAACTCCAGTTCCCAACAGCTTGTCAGGGCTTTGGCACCAGAACTTATAGCCTTTCCTACTGCATTTTCTTTCTCTCTTTTCATGGCTATCATGTCTTCTGTTCCTTCTTCGTATACAATGTTATAGCAATTTTACAAGCTGTGAATATATTCTTGTTGGGTAAACTCAGCCAGTGTTGTAGTAATCAGGAATGGAATTCAAATAGGTACTGTTTTTGTGATTCCCTAGAAACAAGGGGAATTCAACATTTCTGTCTAAATTTTCACCTAATAAGCGTCTTTTTGTCCCTACTGATAGACATTCATGACACTGTATAGGGGGTTATTTCACCATGAGTGAATACCCTCCTCCCTCTCCATTTGGGTTGTCTTTCCTCCATGTAAAAATTCACCACTGCCCAATGAATTTTAACAGTTGCTTTATGAGACTAATTAATTTTTTTCTACTGTGAGACATACGGGAACAGCCTATTATGCCTCCGACCTCTAACTTCTGCCTGCAAAAAATTTGGAGTCAGAGTTTTACCTAACATTTCAGACCCTACAACACTACCTAGGGGGATGGGATTTTTTTCTCCATGGGGAGCCTTGTCAGCCCTTTGCTCAAAACCTCTGATTTCCCAATTCCTCTCTCTCCTATGTCCCTCTAACAGTGATCAAACTTCATACCCCATCTGTGAACAGAAAAACACCACTTTCAACAATCAGAAAGAAACCTCCCTTGAGAAACAAATTCTAGCCTCAGTGCTGTCCCCATTAGAGGGAGGACAGCCATTCAATCCTCAGGTTCTTTTGAGACACCTGTTCTACATCCAGTTACACTGACATTTAAACAAAAAGGAGTACTTTATGTTTAATAGTCAATCAGTCCCATTCTCTAGAAATTCAATGCTTTACCAGCACCATAGCGAGAAAAGACAGAGATGAGGTTAAAACGTTCCCTTCATTAAAGGGTCTTACCCAAATCCAACTACTGTACAATGTCTCCCAGACACCTAGGGTTCCCCAAGGGAGGCTTATGGTCTAAGAACACTAGAAAGACAGAGAACTAGTACCTCACACAGGTGAACATGACTACTTCTAACGACCAACTTGTTCAGATCTATGGGTGAAGGTCACATTTGCATCCATGGGTGACTCCTATAACAGTCACTGGGACCTGGAGGATGAGAGAAAAGAAGAAAAGGGAGACACCCTTTCTATCTTTCTCTCCACCCTGGGTCACTCTAAAAAGAAGAAAGAGACTAAAGAACATCTTTTCTCCTCCCTTTTCTAGATAAGTAACAAACCATCTCACTGCACTGAAGAGTGCAGAAGCAAGCCTGCACTCTTCTCAAGTGCATTCTGAAGCATTGAGATTCCTTTGACCCTGAGACTCAGAAAAAAAGACTCAAATTCTTATACACAAGGACATGGCTTTCTTACCAACTCTAGGATGGACAGGCCTAGACTCCTGAGAAAAGTGTTAATTTTAACACTATCCAACAACTAGATCTTTTCTGCAGACAGGAGAGGAAATGGTCTGAGGTTTCCTATGTACAAGCCTTCTTTGCCCTGAAAAACAACCCAGATCTTTGTAAGCATTATAAAATTGACCCTGCCCTCTTAACAGTTATATCAGACAAGCCCACAGTGGACAACTCCCCAAAGTCAGAGAAAAGAACCCCAAGAAAACCCTGAAATGCAACTCCCAGGTGTCCCAGCCCTTGTCCCCACTTCACAGAGCCTCTGTAGTCACATAATCATCAATTCCTCCAGTTCTACCACCCAAACCCCCGAGTCCACTACTATCCCTACAAGAAATGCCTGATAGTCATGGTACCACTACAGTTCAGATTCCTTTTTCATTACAAGACTTTAAACAAATAGAGGGAGACCTGGGCAAGTTATTTGATGACACTGACAGATATATAAAGGCTTTCCAAAATCTAACGTAAGTGTTTGATCTTACGTGGATGTTATGTTACTCTTAAACCAAACCCTAACTACTACTGAGAAAGAGAGAGCTCTGCAAACAGTAGAGATTCAGAGATGAAAACATATCTCCTATAACTGGCTGAAAAAGAAAACCAGTAAAAAGGGGAAAGAGAATGAAAAAGAGACAAGATCCCCATTCCCGATAAGAAGAGAGACAACATCCCTTGAAAACCACAATTAGAGTTCGAGTGATCCCACAGAGGTGTGAAAAAGAAAGCACTCTCTGATGTACATATTAAAAGACTTACAAAAAAATCAGAACCAAATCTCTTAATTACTCTAAAATGTGCATGTTGAATCTAAAAACAGATTAAAATACCTCTACCTTTATGGGAAGGCTGAGATAGACTTTAGTGAAACCCACCTCCCTATCTCCTGATTCAATTGATGGACAATTAATCTTAAAAGACAAATTCATTACTCAGACAACCACTGACATCAAAAGGAAACTACAAAAACAGGCCATAGGTCCAAATAACACCCTGGAGAAACTCCTGAAATTAACTACTTTGGTCTTTTACAATAGGGACCAAGAGGAGGAGGGCCAGGAGAAGGAGAGGAAACATACAAAAAAAGGACAGAGACTCGAGTGACCACATTACAGGCCTATAAAATCCAAGATCCCCAGGTACACCTACTAACTACTACCAGTACGGCAAGTCAGGACACTTTAAAAAGAGCTGTCAAGGCAACAAAAAGAAGTCATCTCAACCCCGTCCAACATGTGGTGACCACTGGAAGGTGGACTGTCCCTGGAGACACAGGTCACTGGGTCCAGGGCCAGTCTCCCAGATGGTCTAACAAGATTGATGGGTCCCAGGACTCAGTTCCCCTACTCCAGTGACTCAATCTGCCATCACTACCCAGGGACCCCAGGTGATGCTAACAAAGGGGAAAAAAAGTAGATTTCATTCAAACCTCTGAAGCCAGTGTCTCTATTCTCCTCTCCAGTCCAGGCCTCCCCTCCTCCCGTAACACAACGGGTATGGGCATCTCAGGAAAGACTTTAACCCAATATTTTTCTAAACCACTTAATTCTAATAGGGGGTGTAAGAATTAAAGAAAGAGAAAAAAAAAAAAAAAAAAAAACAAAAGAAACATGAAAAGGTGGCTCACCAGTCTGGACAGATTTATTTTAGAGAAAACAAATCTGAGAGGTGCCTTCTGGCTGAGTTAGGTCAGAGGTTTGCTCTCTTTACAGACTAAGAGTTTTTAAGGATTCACAGTGGGAGAGTTGATCAGAGGCTTGGACTGCTTCTGTGTTTCTTTGTTGTGCTCATGTGGGAGGGAGAGTTGTGTGCCTGTTCCCATACATCTTTCTGCAGCTGCAGGCATATCCCTGGAGTCTGCTTTTAGCTTCCCTATCTTAGTGCACCTGAAGGGAAAGGAATTCACTTATTAAGGCCCACTGTTTTACTGGGGCCGGTTGTATGAGGGTGAAGTTTGGCAGTTACCCAAGAGACTCTTCCCCCACCTCCCCCTGTGTCTGAGCTATCTTTTCTGTGTTTTACTGTCTGCTCTTTCTGGTTGCTTGTAGTAGAAGAGAAGTGATTTCCTCGAAATGCATAAGGCTAGAAAGGGAGCTGGAATTTAAAGTGGCAGTGTTTGTCCGAGATGACGGTGCTCCTGTTCAATAATTCCAGACCCTAGTTATAAAAGGACAAAGGGTGATGTGTTGTTTCCGGCTACTTCCTAGTGGGGGCGGAGGAGAGTTTCTTGGTGTTGGATTGACTGCAGGAGCAACACAGTCTGTAGATGTTTCTGGGTAGTTGTCTACAAAATGGCCATGATTCTGTTGGTTAAAATTTTGAAAAGGTTAATTAAGCTGTGTAAAACATTAGTTCTTTTAGCAGCATTTCCTATTAGGCCTGATGGTTGAGACAGAAGTAACATTTTTTTTTCTTTTCTTTTTTTTTTTTTTTTTTTTTTTGAGACGGAGTCTCCCTCTGTGGCCCAGGCTGGAGTGCAGTGGCTGGATCTCAGCTCACTGGCAAGCTCCGCCTCCTGGGTTTACCCCATTCTCCTGCCTCAGCCTCCTGAGCAGCTGGGACTACAGGCGCCCGCCTGTTTTTTAATGTTTTTTCTTAATGACAGTCAGAGGTACATATTTGGAAAGAGCCATGTGTTATTTTTTTGTTAGTAACTGTTATTCCTGCTATGAGGATAATAACTAAGTAAAATGCTACAGTAACTGAGATTGTCTATCAGACATTCCATCCTGAGGGTACTACAGTATATAGTCCCACTAAATAGCAGAGTAAAGCAGTTCTCACAAGGGTAGCATAGTAAATAATTTCCATTAAAAAGTTTTAATATTTAGCTTTAAAGGAGAGGTAGAAACAACAAAAAGTATTTGGTGAGGTAGGGTTGGGGCTGAGTAAGATGAGTAATTTTCACTCACTTACTTTTTATGATTTTAAGATTTCTTATTTGTTTATAGTGATATTTAGGACATTTTTTGGGCTGTCAGGGGTTGCTTCCTTAGCTTTTCAGGTTTTGACTTGAGTGTGATGTATCTAGGAGTTGATCCCTGTGACAGGCACCATCTTAATTACCCTGGGTTCCATGGACTCACTAGACATGGGGACAAAGGATTCCGGACACCCTTAGTTATTAGTTGTTGACCCCAGCAGTGAAGAGATTTCCTCCTGTGATGGTCGGGGGACTTAGAGGCAGCGCCTGCTGAAACATCTAGTTTTCAGTTCAGTGGACTTTAAGAAAGCATAGTTTATTTTAGAAACTTGTAGCTGGAAAAAATATAATTTAAACAGTAGAAAATAATAAAATTGAAAACATTACACAACACTACAATTTAACAACAAGTGTGCTATGGTTTTTGAAACATAATTTTCTCTCTTCAGTTTCCCATTTTTATTAAAAGACAAATTATGGTAGGATTGGTTTGCTTTATTGTACTTGGCTTAAGTATTTGCACACAGTGCAGCAAGAATAATTATTTGTTACACAGGCCTTTTAAATTGGCTTTTATGGAACTTTGTTCCATAGAAGGAATGTGAGATAAGGCCTTTTTAAACCCAACCCCATTCATGAATTTGTACCATTAAATACCTATTAGTTGGTGAATTTCTCTTCTCTTGAGGTCGCAGGATAACTTAGGGCTCCCGGCCTGCTAGAAAGTGACATTCTTTACTTACCACAGATCAGAAACCCTGTACAGGGACTCTGTAGACAAAATATGAGGCCGGTTTTCCAAGGGCTTTATTGGCTTCATAAGTTAAGCTTGATTCCTTAAAGGAAAGCACACCATTCCAGTCAAAGCCTTGGTAAAATAACCAGTTTTTCTAACTGTGTCCTGTTACAAAGGAAAACAGATTCTTATGGCACTTATACAAATAACTGTATTGCTGTAACTTAAGAATACTCACAGATAGTTTCCAAATTTTGGAGACAATCAGGTAGAGCGAAATAAGTATGCTCCAAATTTTGTTTATGGGAGTAAACTAAATTGTTAAAAGTTGTTAATGGCTCAAAAGAAAAATTTCTTTGACTTTGAAAAGCAAAACAAAGGATTAGCAATATTTTAAGCAAAATGTTAAAAGATTAGCTTATTAATTTAATTTATGCAGCTAATTCCTGTCCTGTTCAACATTAACATTTTAGTTCTTTAAAAGTCCTGAACATTTTTCCTTTATTTTGATGTTACAATTCTCCAAAGTTATCAGAAACCTGCATTTAACAGTACCTGTTAGAGCTTTATAGCTGATTATAAAACCACTTTTTGAAGAAGACCAAAACAAGGCAACAATTGCTTATGGATAACAAAAAATTTTAAGGTAGCCTTAGTTTAAGACACAATTGACAAGGATATCTGTTACCTCTGTGGCGCACAATAATTTTAACATAACAATTATAATTATTACTGATAATATACACTAAGGTACATGGGAATTATAGGCATTTCCTATAACTTTGGGACACATACAATACATTTATATAAATATAGCCCAAAGAAAGCTAAACACCATTTTATATTTGACAATGCTTTCTGCATGATTTCTACTAAATAAGCCAAACTTTACTTTTATATTACTGTGCTATTAATTTTAAACTTAATTTTTAATAAAACCTTGTATACATATTTACCCAATTTTAATGTCTGAGCATAAGGTAAGAGTTTTATAGACTCTTTTAACTCTTTATAATTGTTGTTAAAGAGCAGGTTAGTGCTTTAAGAAAACCCGTTGTGCTTTTATTTTAATGCTCAATTTACAGAAAAACTGGATG
>NW_016821797.1:64909-67204 GCF_001698545.2 Rhinopithecus bieti | reverse complement strand
AAAAAAAAAAAAAAAGTAGGGATATTTTACTAAATAGTTTAAGATGTAGCTATTTTCATTAAATTAATATTAATTTTTATTTATTAAAAAATACACAAACAAATATTATTTTGTTTCGGCTGAGTTATAGTTTTGTAGCCTCTATGCCAAATTTTGACACCTTATAGTATTTGGCAGAGATAAGTATGAAATTGCTTGATTAATAAATGCAAACAAAAATGTATGCTAGCAACTCTTCAGACATTTCTAATTTTACCATACCAGTAAGTTTTAAAGATCAAAGTCACGTGAACTGAAAGGTTCTACAGCTTTAACTTTTTCCTTAAAAATATTTAAGTGCTTATTTTCCTTAGGATAATTAATTAGAGCTCTTTTAATAGACATTGCACACATAACACATACATATCCACACAGACAACCAGAAGAAGATCTAGTAGTTATAAAATTTACATTTGCTAATTTCCTGATTGGATAATTGGCCTCCAGATGAGGCCCTTTAAGAATAGGGCTAGGAAAACAATTTTTAGGGCCTAATAAGCAAGCATGGCTGGAAGACAAAGATTTTGAGAGATACTTATTTACCTTTAATTCCAGGGGCTCCATAAGGAAAACAGAGAATTTTTCCAAAATGAGATTTGTGGAGAGTTTTCTATTTTCCCAGGGAGTCCCAAGCTACCAGAAGTTATTTTAGGGTTTTTTATGCATGCACTAAAAGTGGCAAGGCAGAATGGAGAAAAGTAATTCAGTTAACTGGGAAAAAAACCTTTTCCAGGAAAACAAGACTGAAGAGAAAAATATAAAAGGCTTTTGAATGTACTTACAACTTTAATCTGCAACAGGTCAGACATGGAGAAAGGAACATGAATGCAAGCAATGCCTTTAACCCCAGCCACTTTTCAGAGAGAGAATGGCAGAGGTGGTTTTTGAATGGGTAACAGGTGGAGAACGAGGAGGAGTGGGGTTTGGGACTGAAGGCTTGGAGGCAGGAGGCACCACTGGGGAAGAGCATTAGGACAAGCGAGAAGCGGAGGATGCAAAGGTATAAGAATACAGAGGGGCTTCATCCAAGAAGAAACTAGAAAACCTGAACACAACTACAAACAAATAGTGGTACAAACTTACACAGCCAAAAAAGACTTCAAGAAAAACTCCCCTAGAAAACCCAAAAGCCAGACATACCGACAAAAGATTAAAAAAAAAAAAAAAATCCAGTCAGACTTTTGGCCTCTCTCCCTATACAAACCAATAAAAATAATAAGCATCACTATTTATATTCTCTGTAAAATTTTAATTAGTGAAAAATAATTTTCTTAAAGAACACTCAACTAAAGGTTGAGATCGAAACTATAGGTATATTTAAAAGGACTTTATAGTTTTCTTAGATCTTGTTTTTCCGGAAAAGGTTTTATTCTCAGTCAACTAAATTACTTTCCTCCACTCTGTCTTACCACCCTTAATACATACATAAAAGGCCCTAAGATGACTTCTGAGGACCTGGGACTCTTTGGAAAAAAAATTTAAATCACTATATACACACACACAACAAATTCCATTTTGAGAGAAATCTCTGTTTTCCTTGTGGAACCCAAAGAATTAGAGACAGATAAATCCCTCTCAAAATCTATTTTTTTATTTCAACTATATCTATTTATTAGGCCCTAGAAACTGCATATTTTCCTAGCCCTTTTCTTAAACTCCATCCTGAGACCAATAATCCAACTAGAAGATTGACAAATGGAAAATCTTACAACTACTAGATCTTCTTCTGTCTATATAGTCATATATATGTTAGGTATGTGAGGTCTATAAAAAAAGAACTCTAATTAATTAATTGACCTAAAAAAAGATTTTTGAAGGAAAATTAAAAGTTATAATGCCTCTTAGTTCACATGACTTTAATCTTTACAAAATTAAAAGTCTTAAAAAGTATTAGTAAAATACAAATGTCTTCAAGATATAAATATGTGGTATACATTATACAAGTCATATACTAAATTTACTAAATATTTTAAGATGGCAAACTACTTCTTTGACCTTTAAAAACTGTTTGACTTTCCTACTTCACAATTAATAAGACCTGAGGACATACAGTAATAACCACACCTCTAACTATACAAGAAAAGTCAGATTTTATGCCTAATACATCACTAAAACAACTTACCAGGTTTTACATTAAAGTTAAAAATTACTAAGAATTATGACATATAATTGAGACTACTTTAAATAAATTTACATACAAAGTATGTAAAACAGTAAAAGTGTTTTCAATAAAAAATATAAAAAGACATAAAAATA
>NW_016821797.1:15024-63582 GCF_001698545.2 Rhinopithecus bieti | reverse complement strand
CAATTTTAAAACCTATATAAAAATAATTATTCTAAGGCCAGGCATGGTGGCTTATGCTTGTAATCTTAGCACTTTGGGAGGCCGAGGCAGGCGAATTTCCTGAGCTCAGGAGTTTGAGATCAGCCTGGGAAACATGGTGAAACCCTGTCTCTACTAAAATACAAAAAATTAGTCGGATGTGGCAGCATGCACCTGTAGTCCCAGCTACTTGGGAGACTGAGGCAGTAGAATTGCTTGAATCCAGGAGGCGGAGGTTGTAGTGAGTCAAGATCATGCCACTGCACTCCAGCCTGGGCAACAGAGCGAGACTCTGTCTCAAAAAGAAAAAATTATTACTACTCTTTAAACAAATAATCACCAAATATGAAACTAAAATTTATTTTACAAACAACTCAGTCCTATCCTATCATGATTTGTTTTTGACAAAAATAAGAACTAGAGAGAGAGAAATAGTGTGTCAAAACTTACCATACAGTTGTCATTAAATTCCAGTCTCACTACTTTTAAATGTTTACCTACATTTTAGACTAACCCCACTAATTCTTATGACCCAATCAACAATCTCTGACTACCACAAAAAATAAAAACAGAAAAAGATAAATAAAATTTAGAACAATATTCTAGTTCTGAACAAGTATCCTACAAATCCTACCAGGTCATAAGAATATATAGAATACCTATAATCCAACGGTTTATTTGAGGAAAGAGTACCAAAAAAATTAACCAAAACCAAGCTCCATACACCAAAATCTTAACAGACATAACTATAACCACCAATTATCAGGCCATGTCAACAACCTCAGATTTTTTAAACTATCCTTATTCCCCCTTGTTTCATTTTAATACATGTACTCTAATAACCCAAATTATTTCTTCTCACCTAAAACTATCAAAGTCTAAATTATAATACTAATAACACCACACATAAACACATCTTTCTTCCAAAGACCATTAAACCAACCCCAAGAAGAACTCTAACTACTGTTCCCCACATGACACCACCATCAGACAAAAAACAGCCAGAAAAGTCAACACCCAATCTCCCTAACGACAATTAGGGACTCCACTCCTGAGGGTAAAAAACTGAGAGAAAAAACTTAAACAGTTAGCATGAGTTCTTGGTAAAACTCCTTTAAACAGAGAAACAGCCTAAAAAAATCAGACTACACACACAGATAAGGAAACTTACACAAACCTCCAGCTCATTCACATAAAAGAAAACAAAGCCCAACATAAAATGCCTTTGTCCTTTATCCCTAAGGCATTCCAACAACTGCACTAATGTGAGAACAAGAACCAACAGAGAAACACATTTGTCTTTTGTATAACCAACAGACTTCTAGAAAAGTCTCTTTTCCTTTTGTGCGCTTGTACATGGTGGGCTCCAGTGGGCTCTGGTGGGCACTTTCCTTTCCTTTTGTGGACACGTGGACTGTGAGATGAGCCTTTATGAATTATCACTTCAACATCTGACTGCTCCTGGGCCAAGCTTTCACTTCAACTCCTGATTAGTCCTGGACCAAGGTGCTGGACCAAACTTTCACTTCAGTCTCTGACTGGTCCCAGACCAAGGTCCCAAGACAAGCTGAGTTACACTTTCTCCAAGACCAGTCGGCAAATTCTTTTCTTTCCCAGTCCATCAAAACCCTAGACCTGACCTCACAGTTAACAATCCATCCAGGCCCCCTCTCTGCTCCAGAAAACTCCCTTCTTTCACTTATTAAACTTTCACTCTAACCTTATCCTTTACGTCCACAATCCTTAATTTTCTCAGTCATAAGACAAAAAACTTCAGGGAATCCCTCAAAATGAAAGACTACTATATTTTTAATACACTGATGAGACTCTAACAGAATCATGGTGGCTTCTCTTATGGCAAAAAGTTTGGATGGTTGAAACTCTGGCAAATACTTCCAGCCCCAATAACCTCACAGCAAAGCTGCCACTAAGTACTCACTTTGGCTTTTGATTCCTCCTGGGCCCTTCATGTTTCTAAGCAAGACTGAAGTGGCTCTGACCAGAGCAAAAGATGAGAACAGCCTGCACTTGCCTTTTAAAAATGCAACAAATTTTGATGAGTACTTACCTAGGCCAGTTGTTAAGGAATTAAATAAAGTAATGCATGTAAAACACCTAAAATACATGGAAGGCATTTGATATATTAGGTAATATTGATACTTTTAATAGAAATAAAAATAATATACCCACAAAATTTTCAATCTCAGAATCCCCACAATCAATAACTTGTCATGCCGCCTAATGCAAAAAAGATCTCTGTGACCTTGAGAGGGGCAAGTTAGAGACAGTTAAATGGAAGCCCAGAGAAGCCCTTCCAAGCATCCACTGTCTACCAAGTGCAGGGCTGTTGCCTGATGACTGCCCTGCAAGTACAGCTAACCTAAGAAACTTTAGCCTCCTGGGTCCACTTACATGATCAGGAGCATAAGTGCCAAATCCCAGCACTGGCATGAAGTGTCCGTCATTCAGCCTCACGGAATAGCTTTGCTTCAGATCCGTCATTATCCCCAGCTAATCTGTCTTTCCACCTTTTCCTCACTGACAGCCCAGCGGGAGACAAGGCTCCTGCGTTCTTTATTTGCACCAAATATAGGATGGGTGTGGTGGAGACGACAGTTGCCAATGATTTCGAAATGAAGCTGGAATCAGTCCAGTGCCTTTTCTCTGATTCTTCTGTGTCTCTGGGGGAGTATTTTACAGAAAACTCATTCAGAAACGCTGTGAATGCCAGAGGAATTTTATTTTCTCCTCTGTGCTGTTCACACGTGATTCCTTAGTTGAAAAATTAACCATGCCAATTCGTCCTTGATAAGCACACTAGACTTCCTTTACAAGATGCAAATTATCATTAGGGTGGTCATTTCAAAGCACTAATTCTGCTACAGACTGAAGTTAACTTTCTCACTTATATTTGATTGTTAATCCCTTTAAAAACAGCTTATTAGAATTCCTTGAATAAAGCTTGATGCCTGGTACCAGCCACGCATGTAATGAAATTCCTTAAAAACACCCACCCCTACTCCCAGTGTATTTCCCTCCTGTGTCAAGCCCCACTCCATTTTCTCTGACTTGTTTCCTTGAATGTTTTGCAGTAAAAAACTTGTCTGAGATCATGGATAAATGTCTATGCTCTTGCCTTTGTTCCAGCCATTGCCTCTTTCTAGAACAGGCTGCTCGACTCCCTCCTGGTCTCCAGCGGGTTTCTGATCTTTTACTTATCCTAAAAGCACCTCCTGCAGTCTCACATCCTTTATGACTCCTTCTTTTTGTTGTTGTTTGTTTGTTTTGAACAAAGATAGGAGATAGCAAAGCAGCCTGGGTCTTAACCGAACAGCTTGGAATTCCAGGGACGAAACTGCTTTTGCAAACATAAACATACACACAACAACCATGAGAAAAATGAAAATTAAAAATGGCATCCAATTCAGAATGCCTAGAGGTTCAGCCTAAATGGTCTGCTACATAATTCACTTTGGACACTTTCATCCTCTGTAGGTGAGGGCAGCAGGTCTGGATCAAGGTTAATATCTTAAATGGTTCAAAATAACTGACTTTGGGCCGGGTGCAGTGGCTCAAGCCTGTAATCCCAGCACTTTGGGAGGCTGAGGTGGGCGGATCATGAGGTCAGGAGATGGAGACCATCCTGGCTAACATGGTGAAACTGTCTCCAGTAAAAATACAAAAAATTAGCTGGGCATGGTGACAGGCACCTGTAGTCCCAGCTACTCGGGAGGCTGAGGCAGGAGAATGGCATGAACCTGGGAGGCGGAGCATGTAGTGAGCCCAGATTGTGCCACTGCACTCCAGCATGAGTGACAGAGCGAGACTCCTTCTCAAAAAATAAAATAAAATAACTGACTTTGAAATAATCAGCAGGGTCACCAGTTATTGCTAAAAACACCTCTTCATCTTTCATTTTTTCAAATATTAAGTAATAGATTTAATTATCACATTATGAAATATCATAAAAAGAAAAGATGACTTCTTCTATAATCTCCCTGGTTGAGATTGACCAACCTTCTCACGCTAAGAGAATTGCATGCCCTTTATTCTCTTAGCTTCTATGAAGCAGGTTAAAAAAAAAAAAAAATCACATCACTGAAATTACACTCTCCTCGAACAAGGAGCTTCTGCTACATAAGATGACTAAGTGGTATTTTCTTTGGTGTTTTTATTATGCTGTGCTTTCTCCAACATGTGTTTGTGCCTTGGGTATTTTAGAGGCAATCCTGAAACATGACAGTGTCATTTATCTTATTTTGAACCCATAGCTCTGACTGGGCAAGGTCCAAATTCTGCCTGATTCTGATTCCCTGTAGTTTATAATTATCACAACATTGTATCAGCTGTAAATCTGGTAAGTATACTATTTATATTAACATTGGTAAAACTGTTGAGCCCTAAAGAGATGGGTTTAAGTTCTGAGGAAAGTCACAAGAAAAGTGTGTCTTTATTACTGGTAATAGCCTGAAGCTCATCATTCACTAAAAATTTGTCTAACAAATTTGCAGTATTAACCCGTATTTTGCACTAAATGGTTTACCCAAGTAAGATACATTATTTCTCTCTCACTTCCCTAATTTAGCAGTCTAGGAAATTTGTTAGTGAAAGAGAGTAGGCCAATTTTATTCTTAGTAAATCCAAAGCAGGGCTTCATGCTCCCTGCCCCTCTTCTCATAAAACTTGCCTTAAGCATTATCCTAAAACATTTATAGATTAGATGTCATACTTTGTACCTAACACTTTTCAGAGTCCATCTTCCCTTCGTAACTGGAAAGGTGTTTGTCCGTGGCTTCCTGGCACTATTTTTACTTCCTCTGGTTTTCAAAAGCTACCAAGGATATGAGATGCTCTCAGGGAGCTCATGGTTTATTGGATAAGAGGTGGGCAGATCCCTGCCTCCTGGTATTTATGGCCCTGTGTAATGTGTGTAATGCCCTCTTATCAACTGTGGCTAGCACTTGTGTCTTTATTCTAAACAACTGACTATTGTAAAGAAGACTGATATTATTTCCATCATTAGGAAATACAAAATTGTAATTTCCATTGTGCTAGGAAACTGTTTTCTGAGTTTTCAAACTTTGATAAAATTGGTGGCAACATAGGAGAGGCTCAAATGGAGAGGAGCTGAGTGGGGCCTCTGGTCACCAATCAGCTCGAAACTGAGGCTTTCATTCAGACAGTCCAGAAGAAACCAAACCCTGCCAGTTCCTCCCCCGATCTTGGAAGCAGGTTATTCCACTCTAAGCCTTCAGGGAGATCCTGCTTCAGGCTTCTGCCTTTACTGCAGCCCATTGAGGATCTGAGCAGAGGTACTAGATCAACTCTGCGTGGCTGCACACAAGTCACTACAACCTTAGCAGCTTAAAACCCACACAAGGTGACAGAGTGCAGATGGCAATTATAATACAGCATGGCACCCAAGGAAACAGAAAGACATGTGCCATTCTCGAAGGAGTGGAAGGAGTGCCAGAAAATATGTTGCAATGGCCTCCAAGGAACACATTCAAGAATTATATGAAAGTGTATTTCATTCGAAAAAAAATATTTAGTGAGTAGCTATAATGTGCAAGATACTGTTGTAGGCATTAAAAACAGACAAAAATCTAAGCCTGCACTGAACTCACTTTCAAGAAGACAGAAGCAGACAAAAAAACTAATAATTATATAGAATGAAAACCATGTTGTATGATAGGAAGCACTGTGAAGGGGAAAAAGCAGGGAAAGGGGTAGAGTATGGCAAGAGTGCAGGAACAACTGAAATCACAAATAGCTTAAGCAGGGAATCCTCACTGAGACAGAGACATTTGAGAAAAGACCTGAAGGAGCAGAGGAAGCCAGCCTTGCTGACAGCTGAGGGAATAAGGCTTCAGGCAGAGGGATCCTGAAGGGCATAGTCCCTGCAGCAAGGGAAAAGCATGTGTGATCTGGAAACAGCGGGATTAGGAAAGAGGTCAGAAAGGAAGGAAAGGCCATGTTTAGGCAGAGCCCTGTAGGCCACTGCAAGGATTTTGCTTTCACTCTAGGACAGATAAGGGGACACTGGATGAAACTGAGCTTCTGTGTAGAGAGTAGAATGTAGGTTGGTAAGGGATAAAAGGGGAAAACTAGTTAGGAGGCTATTTAATAACCAATGTAAGAAATTGAGTAATTTGGAACAGGATGGTTGTAGAGCAGGTGATGAGAAGTGGTCAGATTCTGGGTAATTTTTAAGGTGAACATGGGAGGGCTTGTTCACAGGTTTTATGTTGGTTATGAGAGAAGTTTAAAAGGCAAGAATCAATCCCCAAATTTGGTTCTTTATGATGGAAAGAAAGGAATTATTGAGACTGTGAAAATTTAAGGTGGAGCTGAATTGCATGGAAATTAAAGAGATTTTTTTCTGGGGCATCCTGAGCTTGAAATGTCCATTAAACCCTCAAGAGGAGGTGCTGAACAGACAATTTGTTATTCCAATCTGAATTATTGGGTAAAGGTCTGAACTGGAGTTCAGATTACAGCCTGCTGAAGGTTCAGGTGATTGTTAGCATTTTGCCACAACCTTTTAAATTAAGGTATGTACATTGTTTCCTTAGATACTATTGCTCACCTAATGTATTACAGAATAGTGCAAACATAATTTTATATGCAGTTGAAATAAAAAAATTTATGTAATTCAGATTTTGTGCTATTTTTTCTGTTGGTGGTCTGGAACCCAATATTTAATATCTATAATGTATACCTGTGCACTATGTCTTGATTATCTCTTGTCAGAGTTTTTGACTAAATTGTATTTTGTCTGATCCTAGTATAGCTATCACAGCTCTTTGTTGGTTACTACTTTCATACAATACTTATTTCTGTCTTTTATGTTCACATTATTTATGTCCTCACCTAAAGTGAGTTTCTAGTTCAGAACATATAATTGGGTCCTAGATTTTTCTAAATTCATTCTGCAAATCTTCCTTTTAATGTGAAAATTTAAGCTATTTACATTTAATGTACAGTTATGAGACACACAACAACATTCTGATAAAGGATGAAATACAGAAACAATGGTGGCTTACCCCAATTAAGTAGGTGCTATCCCTGGGATTCAAGGTTGACTCAACATACACAAATTAAAAATGTGATTCATCACATTAACGTAACTAAAGACAAAAACCACATAATCATCTTCATAGATGCAGAAAAGGCTTTTGATAAAATTCAACACCACTTCATGTAAAAACTCAATAAACCAGATATTGAAGGAACGTGCCTCAAAATAATAAGAGCCATATATGACAAGTCCACAGTCAATATCATACTGAATGGGCAAAATATAAAAGCATGCCCTTTGAAAAGTGGCACAAGAAAAGGATGCCCTCTGTCACTACGCCTATTCAACATAGTATTGGAAATCCTGGTTGAGAAATCAGGCAAGGCAAAGAAATAAAGGGCATTCAAACAAGAAGAGAGAAAGTAAAACTACCCCTGTTTGCAGATGACATGATTCTATAGCTAGAAAACCCCCTAGTCTCATTCCAAAAGCTCTTTAACAAACTGATAAACAACTTCAGTGAAGTCTCAGAATACAAAATCAATGTACAAAAATCACTAGCATTTCTATACACCAACAACTGTCAAGCCAACAGCCAAGTCAGAAACACAATCCCATTCACTGGGATTGCCATAAAAAGAACAAAATGCCTATGAATACATCTAATCAGGAAGGGAAAGATCTCTACAATAAGAACTACAAAACATAGCTCAAAGAAATCAGAGATAAAACAAACAAATGGAAAAACAGTCTATGCTCATGAATAGAAAAAATTAATGTCATTAAAATGGCCATACTTCCCAAAGCAATTAATAGATTCAATGCTATTCCTATTAAACTATCAATGGCATTCTTCACAGAACTAGAAAAGAACAATTTTAAAATTCATATGGTACCAAAAAAGAGCCCAAATAGCCAAGGCAATCAAAGGAAAAAGAACAAAGCAGGAGGCATCACACTTCAAACTATACTACAGGGCTACAGTGACCAAAACAGCATGGTACTGATACAAAAACAGACATATAGACCAAAAGAACAGAACAAAGAGCCCAGAGGTAAGGTCACACACCTACAACCATCTGATCTTTAATGCAGCTAAGAAAAACAAGCAATTGGAAAAAGACTTCCTATTTCACAAGTGGTGCTTTGATAACTGGCTAGCCGTATTCATATGATTCAAATCAGATCCCTTCCTTACACCATATTCAAAAATGAACTGAAGGTGGATTAAAGACTTAAATGTAAAACCCCAAATTATAAAAACCCTAAAAGACAAGGCAATACCATTCTGGACACAGGAATGAGCAAAGATTTCATTACAAACACACCAAAATCAATTTTGTAGTATATATTTTAAAATATATATTATAATAATCGAAAACAAAAATGAGCAGTAGCCATTCTTATATAAGTTGAAAGTGACTTCCAACTGAAAACAGTAGAAAAACACAATCTATCCTAAATATGTATGCATTCAACTCTGAAGCATCCAGATTCATGAAATAAATACCACTAGACATATGAGAAAACATTTGCTGCTATACTTCCACACTGCATAGATAACACCTGACAGGTCATCAAGGCAGAAAGTCAAAAAGAAACTTCAGATATAAACTAGCCTCTAGATGAAATGGATCTAATGGGTATTTACAGTACATTATACACAACCACCACAGAGTATATATTTTTCTTATCTCTGCATGGAACATCCTGCAAAATCAACCATATGCCTGACCACAAAGCAAGTCTCAATAAATTCAAAAGCAAGCCTCAATAAATTCAAAAAATTGATGTTATATCAAGTATCTTCTCGGTCTATAAGAGAATAAATTTAGAAATCAATACCAAGAGGAATTCTCAAAATGATACAAGTACATGGAGACTAAGAAACTTGTCTTCAATGACTTTTGGATGAACATTAAACAAAGGCATAAGTCAAAAACATATTTTGAAAACAATGAAAATAGAGACACAACTTACCAAAACTTCTAACATACAGCAAAAGCAGTGCTAAGAGGTAAGTGTAGTGGTAAATGTCTACATCAAAAAGACAGAAATAGGCCAGATGTGGTGGCTCGTGCCTGTAATCCCAGCACTTAGGGAGGTCATGGTGGGTGGATCACAAGGTCAGGAGTTTGAGACCAGCCTGGCCAAGATGGCGAAACCCCATCTCCACTAAAACTACAAAAATTACCTGGGTGTGGTGGCGGGTGCCTGCAATCCTAGCTACTCGGGAGGCTGAGGAACGAGAATCACTTGAACCCAGGATGCAGAATGTGCAGTGAGCTGAGATCGTGCCACTTCACTCTAATCTGGGCAATAGAGCAAGAATCCATTTCAAAAAAAAAATGACAGAAACATCTCAAATTAACCACCTAATATCACATCTCTAAGAACTAGAAAAATAAGAACAAACAAGAATCAAACCCAAAGCTAGCAGAAGAAAAAATAACAGACATTACAGGAGAACCAAATGAGATTGAGACTAAAACACTGATGCCAGAATCAAAGAAATTAAAAATGTGTTATTTGAAAGGTTAAACAAAATTATAGACTACTAAGACTACTAGTTATATTAACCAAGAAAGAGAGAAAATTCAAATAAGCAAAATCAGAAATGACAAGGGCAACATTGCAACTGTTAGAACAGAACACAAAAACTAACAAATATTACTATGGGCCGGGCGCGGTGGCTCAAGCCTGTAATCCCAGCACTTTGGGAGGCCGAGACGGGCGGATCATGAGGTCAGGAGATCGAGACCATCCTGGTCTACACGGTGAAACCCCGTCTCTACTAAAAAATACAAAAAAAAAACTAGCCGGGCGATGTGGCGGGCGCCTGTAGTCCCAGCTACTCGGGAGGCTGAGGCAGGAGAATAGCGGGAACCCGGAGGCGGAGCTTGCAGTGAGCCGAGATCGCGCCACTGCACTCCAGCCTGGGCAACAGAGCTAGACTCCGTCTCAAAAAAAAAAAAAAAAAAACAAAAAAACAAATATTACTATGAACATCTCCATGCACACAAAATAGAAAACCTAAAGAAAATGATTTAATTTTTGGAAATACACAAGTTTTCAAAATAGAACCATAAATAATATAAATTCTAAACACACCAATAATAAGCAAGCACATTTAATCAGTAAAAGAGCAAGAACAAAGAAAATCCCAGGACGAGGTGGATTCACAGCCAAATTTTATGAGATGTACAAAGACCCAAAACAAACTTTCCTGAAGCTATTTCATGATATTCCTCATTAGAGGAAACAAGTGTCACCCTGATACCAAAAAAATGAAACCTAAAGGCCAATATCCCTGATGAACATGGACGCAAAACTTCTCAACAAAATACTACCAAACTGAAACGAAGAGCACATCAAAGAGATAATTTATCATGATCGAGTAGGTTTTAATGCAGGAATAAAGGATGTTTCAACATTCATAAATTAATAAATTTGATTTACCAAATAACCAACATTTAAAACAAAAACCATACGATCATCTCAAGAGACACAAAAGCATTTCATAAAATCCAACATTTCTTTCTCATAAAACACTTAACACACTATGTATTGAAGATATATCTCAAAATAATAAGAGTCATACATAACAAACCCACAGCCAACATCTTCCTAATGGGAAGGGAATGGGAAAATGTTGAAAGCATTCTCCCTGTGAACTGGCACAAGACAAGAATGTCCACTGTCACCACTCTTATTTAACATAGAACTGGAAGTCCTCACCAGAAAACCCAGGCAATAGAAAAAAATAAAAGCCATCCAGGTTGGAAAAGAGAAATTCGAATTATCAATTTTTTCTGATGACATGGTTTTATACCTATCAAACTATAATGACTGCTTCAAAGGACTTGACTTGATTGAAAAAAATTTTTTCAATAAAATTTGAAGATACGAAATCAATGTAGAAAAATCAGTAGATTTCTCTACACCAATAATGTTGAAGCTAAAACCCAATTAATAACTCAGTTCCATTTGCAATAGACAAAAACAAAATAAAATATCTAGATATAAATAAAATTAAGCAGGTAAAAGATCTCTACAAGCAGAAATACAAAATACTGATGAAAAAAATCATGGATGAAACAAATAAAAAGATTACCATGCTCATGGATTGGGAGAATCAATATCATGAAAATGATCATACTGCCCAAAGCAAACTACTGATTCAATGCAATTCCTAACAAACTACCAACATCATTCTTCAAATTACAAAAAAAAAAAAATCTAAATTTCATAAAAAGGCAATCCTAAGCAAACGAGCAAAGTCACAGGTATCACTTTACCTGACTTCAAATTATACTAACAGGCTATAGTAACTAAAACAACATGGTACTGGTACAACAGTAGACACGTGGATAAAATAGAGAACCTAGAAATAAAGCTACAGACATACAACCAACTGAACTTTGACAAAGTTAAAGAAAAACAAACAATGAGAAAAGGACACTGTAATCATTAAATGGTATTGAGAAAATTGGCTAGCCAAAGCAGAATAAATGAAACTAAACCCCTATCTCTTACCATTGGCAAAGTTAAATCAACATGGATTAAAGACCTACAAGGAAGATCTGAAACTATGAATGTCCTAGAGGAAAACCTTGGGAAAACTCTTCTGGACATTGAGCTAGGTCAAGATATAATGATGAAGATGCCAAAAAGGAAATGCAACAAAGACAGATAAATGGGAATTAAACTAAAAAACTTATGGGCAGCAAGAGAAATAATCAACAGAAAATCTACAGAATGGGAAAAATATTTTCAAATTTAGGCTCCAACAAAGGACTTTTATTTAGATTCTATAAGGAACTCAATCCAACAAGTAAACAAACAATCCCATTAAAAATTAGGCAAAAGACATGAACAGACATTCATCAAATGAAGACATACAAGCAGCTCACAAATATACAGGAAACTGTTCTTAATACTCATCTGAAAATGCAAATTAAAACACATTGAGATATCATCTTGCAGCAGTCAGAATGACTATTATTAAAATGTCAAAAAAAACAACAAATATCGATATGGATGTGGAAAGAAAGCAAAATGTGCATATACATACTAATATGCATATATATACACTAAATGTACATACATATACTAAGCATCCACTAAAAAGAGTGAAATTATATCCTTTTCAGCAACATAGATGGAACTAGAGGATATCATTCTAAGTTAACTTAGAAACACAACAAAATACCACATATTCTCATTTATAAGGGGAAGCTAAGCAATGGGCACACATGGACATAAACATGGAAATAGACATCAAATACTTCAAAAGGGAGAAAGGTGGAGACAGGGGCAAAGGTTACAACACTTCCTATTGGGTACAATGTTCACTATTTGAGTGATGTGTACACTAGAGGCCCAAACCTCACCAGTATGTAACGTGTCTATACAACAAACCTACACATGTGCCTATTTAATCTAAAATGATTTAAGATTTTAATAAGAAATAAAAATCAGAAAGTCTTTCTTTACTAATATCAATGCCGGTAATTCTTCACAGTTTCTGTCAGCTTATGTTGTTTTCCTGTTTCTTTGTAGCTTTATTGTTTTTATTGCACATTTGAAAAACAGCCACATTTCACACTCTATATTATTTCTGTGTCATGACAATAATCAGCTAATATGCTTGGCATATTCTTAGTCTCGGCATCAGCTCTACATGAAAACTTAAGGTCTTCTCAGGTCTTTTCTGAATATGCATCTGCCTAGACTCTGTGTGCCCTATTTGATTTCTCCAAATGCCCAGTGGCTTTTGAATACCTTATCATGTCAAAAATTCACAGCTCAGCTTCTCCTCAGTGCCGCAGATGGCCTATTGTATGTCTCTTCCCCCTAATCTCTTGCCAGTGGCATCTGTGCATCTATCGTCACCCTGCATCTCTACTGAGCCACTCTATAAATAAATGAGTTTATTTTAGTTCATTTCAGATTTTTTTTTGATAATTCCATGGGAGATTTGAGAGCTTTGTAATCCACCATCCTGCTGATGACACTCTGTGTGAAATTTTTAAATGGCTCTATTATATTCCATTGCTTCAATGTGTAGTAATTTACCTAATTATTTTCTTTTATTCTTTTAGGAAGAAGTGAATAGAAGCAAAGAGGGTGTTGCAAATCAAAAGCACATAGAGATATCATCTTATACCAGTCAGAATGGCTATTCTTAAAATAGCCAGTTGTCAGCCAGTTGTCAGACAACAACTGATATTGGTGTGGATACTTCAGAGATGTTAATTTTTTTTATTTTATTTTATTTTTTTTTTTTGAGACAGTCTTGCTCTGTCGCCCAAGCTGGAGTGCAGTGGCCCAGTCTTGGCTCACTGCAATCTCTGCCTCCTGAGTTTAAGCAATTCTCTCGCCTCAGCCTCTGAGTAACTGGGATTACAGGCATCTACCACCACACCCGACTAATTTTTGTATTTTTCATGGAGACAAGATTTCACCATGTTGGCCTTGGCTGGTCTCGACCTCCTGACCTCAAGTAATCCTACCGCCTTGGCCTCTCAAAGTGCTGGGATTACAGACATGAGCCACTGCCCCCAGCCTAATCATCATTTTCTAATCTGCCCTCCAACGGGAGAAACAAGTAAAATTATGCCATCTGAGGATTATTCACCAATTTATTTTAATTACTTTTTTCTTTATAATATTTAATAAGATCACAAATTATATAAAATAGTTACCAGGTTTTTGGGAAGTTACTTTTGCTGGTTTCTTATAAAACTGGATGGAAAATACAAACACTATTTAAGCACTCTTTGCATATAGCAAATGATGTCCAAAGTCCAAACACTGTTAATAATTAATACTCCAATAAACATCGTGTCAGAATTTTTCTTTTCCCTTTGAACCTTTGCAGGATTGCCACATCATGAGCACTGCACCTCCGTCAGGAATGAAAATTCCTACTACAATTAAAAGAAAGAAGAAACAAAATTAATTTGCTGATGAAAAAATGTAAAAAGAGAAATTTTCTTTGGTTTTGTTTCTTTATTGAGGGTCATCATTTTAAAAAAATGCTCACTAGTCATTCTTTTGAATACTGTCTGTGTGAAAGATGTAAGATGGTTGATTATTTCAAATGACAGAAGATAAAGATGAGATATCATCATGGCATTAACAAAAACGAGATTTGTAGCTGGAGTTATTTTATAGTCTAACATGATCACCAATCATTCTATAAATCTGTTGGATGAGTTTATTATATATAGATAGATGGATTCTGAATAGAAAATTTCACTTTAGAAAAAAAATTTTATTTTCACTATATAATCATGTACTTAAAAATTCTCTTTGATAAGAAACAAGTGAACCGGATTCAATTTTCTTCACATCTTGTGTAATACACTGTCACTTGCTTCCTCCTGCATTTCATTGATTAGCCCCAGGGAGCAGTGCAGCATTACCTGCCCATTGTTTATATAACCCCTGGATATAAATACCAGATGTTGACAAAGGAAACAGGATCTGCTTAGTGAAAGAAGTGACATGCAATGGATCCCAAATATCAGCGTGTGGAGCTAAATGATGGTCACTTCATGCCCGTATTGGGATTTGGCTCCTATGCACCTCCAGAGGTAATAATCACATTTTCAGCGTTGAGCATTTAAAAGAGCAAAGCTAGAATAAGTGGACGATGACCTGGGTTGTTCAGCTTTGTGTTCCTGTTACTCTGTGTGACTCATCTGGTCTGTCTTACTAGGCTAGAGCTATTCTATGTTCAAAGAGAAAAGGTAGTCAATGTTTGTTTTGCACTGAGGTCTATCATACAGTAATTTACTGCTTATTTTGTACACTGTTTTTATCTGCTGTTTCTGTGTATTGCCCAGCTTGGCAGAATAAATAAAACTCAGCAGTGAAGAACACTGCCTGGTAGTTCCCTTTGTAGGAGATGACTGCAGTGAGAATGGTTTCTCTGTTTATTTCTGTGGTTGAAGAAATCTTTTATTCTTCCACTAGACATGATCAAAAGAAACCTTTGTGGCAACAGCGCCTAAAGATGGGGTGTATGAAAACCGTTGGGATAGTATTGCTGAGCTGCCGCGTGGCCTTGAGCATGACACAGTAATACTGGTCCTGGACTTGATACCCTGTATAACTCTCAACTCTAGGAAAATTACCTGACAGGAAAAATAACTTTAAGAAATTTGTATCAAAATGATAGGGGTGGTCCTCTGACACAGAAGTGGGCAAAATGGAGACTTTTTTTCTAGACTGAGCTATTTCTACATTGGAAGAAAACTTGTATTCCAAGACTACTAAGTGTGTTAATAAGGACTAGTCACATAAAATTTGTGTCTAAATTTGATCAACTATATGTTGTAAGAATTGACAGAGAAACACCCTGAAGACCATCAACAGGAGTGGTTCACTTTGTAATGCAAATTGGCATGAAGGGGAAGTAAGGAAAAACACAACACAGAAGCTCTAGCCTTGGTAAACCTTGAGTGCTTGCACAGCAAAGAGAAGATCAGGGCTGGTATAGGGGAAGGCAGTGAGACCTGGCATCTAGTTCCTTTTAATTTCACTAGAAAAACAAAGCTTCCAAAATACTTACATTAAAATAGAAAATTGTTTCATTTATGATTTTGTCATTTAAAAAATATACCTTTAAAATCTTTATCCAAATTTGGTAGATAAGTCAATAATTTTAAATTTCACTGAAATTATATCATTCCTAAAAGAGTTGATCTTATTTGTTAGGGATAAAGCGTACTTTACTAATCTCTCACAGGTTGCAGTTAATTTCTTAGGTATAAATCTACATACTTGGAGTGTATGTCTTTACTCCTAGTATTTAGTTCTGTCATGCACACAGAATGGCTAATGGCTGTGTAGAAAAGAGTTAGCACAATAGACTGCCACCCGTAGATGCACCTGTTTTCAAAGTTGGAGCCTGGCTAGTATCTGAGAAGTTGAATTTCTTACCCTTTCCTAACTGATAAGGGTGCTGTCTATAATTAACTGGTTGTACAAAGTGTAGGCTTTCTGTATACCTGCTTTCTTTACAAGACTGGAAGTTTGGTGGGTGCCATACAGACTGGGTCAATGTAACCAGCACCCAGTTAAAATCTTGGGAATTGAGTCTCCAAATAGCATCCCTTGTAGTCAACATTGCTGGAGAAGTCAGTGTGTTTCCTGCAACATCACTGAGACACTAATCATAGGAACTTACACTGTATTCTTACCATAATTTCTTCCGTGTGCCTTTTTCCATGTGTTAATTTCACTATATTAAAAAATAATTAGAAGTGGGTATGCAGTGACTCATGCCTGTAATCCCAGCACTTCGGTAGGCCAAGCCAGGTGGATCCCTTGAGCTCGGGAGTTTGAGCCTGGGTAACAGAGTGAAATCCCCTCTCTACCAAAAATACAAAAACTTAACCGGGCATCATGGTGCCTGTCTGGTCCTAGCTATTTGGGAGGCTGAGGTGGGAGGATCACTTGAGCCCGAGGTGAAGAAGGTGGGGGTGGGGGCAGATTTTGTAGTGAGCCAAGGTTGTGCCACTTTATACCAGCCTGGGTGACAGAGACTGTCTCAAATAATAACTATAAGTTGAGTCTTGTTAATTTTTCCAACAAATGACTAAATCTGAAGTTTTTGTTGGGAAACTTCACGCTAGTGATTAACCAGTAATTGCCTGGGACTGAAGAGGTCCAGGGATACCCAATCTTTATTACTAACTAGGAAAGACTAAAGCAAATTAGGATGGGTTTATCACTCCACATGTAGAACTAACCCAAGACACGAGGATAATGTGATTTTTGTGAAGGTCATTGCTGGTGCCTGAACTACTGATACGGAAGTGCTGGGAAGGGAAGAGCGTGGTCTCTTTAAATTATACAGAAGCGGGGAAGGGAAGTGCTGGGTGGAGGAGGATGTGGTCCCTGGCTAGGGCTCCACCTCCAGGGACCTAGGTGAGGACAGGCATTTTTGTTTTCCTGCCCAAATGTTGCATTTCCCAAGACCACCCTGGCCTGCCATGCCCACATCCTGTGCCTGTAAAAACCCCAAATCTTAGAAAGGCAGAGACAGAACCGGATGGACTTTGAGAGGAGCACATCGGCAAAGGAACACACGCAGCTGGACATCTAGAGAAACGCACCAAAAGGCACCAGCACGCCAGCGGGCCACCTACTGGCAGAAGCAGAATGACGCTGAATTTGACCAGGGCAGTCAAAAGACAATGCAGGCTGCTGATAGGGGAAAAACGTTCCTACTCCATCCCCTTCTGACTTCCCTCAAGCTACCTCTACTCTCCACTCAATAAAACCCTGCACTCATTCTCCAAGCCCAGGTGTGATCCGATCCTTCTGGTGCACCAAAGCAAGAATCCAGGATACAGAAAGCCCTCTGTCCTTGCAACAAGGTAGAGGGTCTAATTGAGCTGGTTAACACAAGGCTGTAGATGGCAAAACTAAAAGAACAAAACTGAAAGAGCACCCTGTAACACACGCCCACTGGGGCTTCAGAAGCTGTAAACATCCACACCTAGACACTGCTGCGGGCTCGAAGCCCCACAACCTGCCCCCATCTGTATGCTCCCCTAGAGGTCTGAGCAGCAGAACACTGACCACACTCCCATCGCACACCCTGTGAGGACAAAGGAACTTTTCCTGTGTCACTACCTCTCAAGCACATTAATCACCAAATACTACTTTCCGTTGCTCCTTCAGGTTCCGAGGAACAGAGTTGTGGAGGTCACCAAATTAGCAATAGAAGCCGGCTTCCGCCATATTGATTCTGCTTATTTATACAACAATGAGGAACAAGTAGGACTGGCCATCCGAAGCAAGATTGCAGACGGCAGTGTGAAGAGAGAAGACATATTCTACACTTCAAAGGTACTGTGCCTATGATGAGCATGCATGCACATGTATTTAATGTGGTAGTGTGAAGATGACAATTCTGTAACTGGTTCAGTAGTTGTGGGTGAATTGTGCTTATTAGTTCCAATTTATTCACACATATTCATGTATTAAAACTGAAATAAAAGGCAGAGAATGATGATGCCTTTCTCATCATTATTGTGTTCAAATTTATTACTTGAAAGTTACTTTAGGTTTTGAGCCTCAGCTCAGTAATTTTTTTATGAATTTATATTTTAATTTCAATAGGTTTGGGGGTACAAGCGGATTTTGGTTACATGAATCAATTCTATAGTAGTGATTCTGAGATTTAAGTGAAGCTGTCAGGCGATCACTGGACATTGTACTCAATATGTAGGCTTTTATCCCTTACCTTACTCCCAACCTAACCCACAATGACTCTTGAAAGTTCATTATATAATCTGTATGTCTATACATCCTCATAGCTTAGTTCCCACTTAAAAGTGAGAATGTACAGTGTTTGGTTTTCCATTCCTGAATCAGCTTACTTAGAATAATGGTCTCAAGCTCCATCCAAGTTCCTGCAAAATATATTATTTCATTCCTTTTTATATACACACTATTCAATGATGTATATATATACTACATTTTCATTATTCACACATTGGTTGATGGGCACTTGGGTTGGTTTCATATTTCTGCAATTGTGAATTGTACTGCTATAAACATGTGTGGGTATGTGTCTTTTTCATATAATGACTTTTCTTTTTGTTAGATACCAGTATTGGGACTGCTGAATCAAATGATAGATCTACTTTAAGTTCTTTAAGGAATCTCCATACTGTTTTCCATGATGATTATACTCATTTACATTCCTACCAGCAGTGTAAAAGTGTTCTTTTTTTTACTATATTCATGCCAACTTCTGTTTTTTCAACTTTTTAATTATAACCATTCTTGCAGAAGGTGGTGTGATATTGTGATTTTAATTTGTACTTCCCTGATTATTAGTAATGTTGAGCACTTTTTCATATGTTCATTGGCTATTTGTATACTTCTTTTGAGAAATGTCTATTCATGTTATTTGCCCACTTTTCAACAGAGTTGTTTTTATCTTGGCGACTTAAGTTCCTTGTAGATTCTGAATAATAGTCCTTTGCTGGATGCATAGTTTGCAAACATTTTCTCCCATTCTGTAGGTTGTCTGTTTACTCACATAATTATTTCTTTTGCTGTGCAGAATCTTTTCAGTTTAATTAGGTATTATTTTTGTTTTTTGTACATTTGCATTTTGGGGTCTTAGAGATAAATTCTTTGCTGATGCCAACGTACAGGCCAATGTAAAGAAGAGTTTTTCCAATGTTATCTTCTAGAATTTTTATGGTTTCAGGTCTTAGACTTAAGTCTTTGATCCGTCTTGAGTTGGTTTTTGCATACGGTGAGAGATGGCTTCCAGTTTTATTCTTCTACATGTGTCTTGACAGTTGTCCCAGCACCATTTATTGAATAGGGTTATTTTCCTTAATTTATATTGTTTGCTTTGTCGAACAAAGATTAGTATTTGGCCTAATTTCTGGGTTCTCTGTTTCATTGATCTAAGTTCCTATTTTTTATACCAGTACCATGCTGTTTGTGTAACTATAGCTATGTAGTATAATTTGAAGTCTGGTAATATAATGCCTCCAGATTTCTTCTTTTTGCTTAGTATTGCCTTGGCTATTGAGGCCCTTTTGTGGTTTCATATGAATTTGGAATATGGTCATTTTCATACTATTGATTCTATCCATAAGCATGGGATGTGTTTCCATTTGTTTATGTATCATTTCTTTTAGCAGTGTTTTGTATTTTTTTGTAGAGATCTTTCAACTCTTTGGTTAAGCATATTCCTAGGGATTTTATTTGCAGCTGTTGTAAATGGAATTCTTAATTCGACTCTCAGCATGGTTGTTGTTGAATAGCAGTGCTACTAATTTCTGTAAACTGATTTTGTAACCTGAGACTTTATTGAATTTGTCAGATAGAGGAGCCTTATTGGATGAGGCTTTGGGGTTTTGTAGGTATATGATCATATTATTAGCAAACAGCAATACTTTGGCTTACTTTTCCAATTTGGATGCCCTTTATTTTTTTGCCTTGCCTGATTACTCTGGCTAGGACTTCCAGTACTACGTTTAACAGAAGTGGTAAAAATTGGGTATCCTTCATCTTGTTCCAGTTCTCGGGAATGCTTTCAATTTTTCTCCATTCAGTATGATGTTGGCTATGGATTTGTTAATACATGCTTTTATGCCTAGTTTGTTGAGGGTTTTTAATCATAAATGGATTCTGGATTTTATTAATTTTTTTTTGCATCTATTGAGATGATCATATGGTTTTGGTTTTTAATTCTCTTTGTGTGATATATCATATTTATTGGCTTGTGTATATTATAGCATCCCTGCACCCATGGGATGAAAACCATTGATCATGATATATTTTTGATGCGCTGATGGACTTGGTTAGCTAGTATTTTCTTGAGGATTTTCGCATCTGTGTTCATCAGGGAGATTGGTCTACAGTTTTCTTTTCTGCTTTTGTTTTTGTTTGTTATGTCCTTTCCTGGTATTAGTATTAGGGCGATGCTGGCTTCATATAATTTAGGCAGGATTCCCTCTTTCTCTATATTTTTGAATAGTTTCATTAGGATTGGCACCAATTCTTCGTTGAATGTCAGGCAGAATTCAGCTGTGAATCCACCTGAACCTGGACTTTTTGGTGGCAATTTTGTTGTTGTTGTTGATTCAATCTTGCTGCTTCTTATTGGTCTTTTCTGGGTTTCTATTTCTCCCTGATTTAATCTAGGAGGGTTGTATGTTTCCAGGAATTTATCCATTTACTCTAGATTTTCTTAGTCTGTGCACATAAAGGTATCCTTAGTTGTCTCAAATGATTGTTTTGTATTTCTGTGGTATCATTTGTAATGTGTCCAGTTTCATTTCTAATTGAGCGCTTATTTCTATCTCTCTTCCTTTGTTGGTTAATCTCACTAATGGTCTCAATTTTGTTCATCTTTTCAAAGAGCCAACTCTTACCTTCATTGATCTTTTGTAATTTTTTTATTTCAAATCATTTAGTCCTGCTCTGATCTTCGTTATTTCTATTCTTCTGCTAGCCTGGGGTTTAGTTTCTTCCTGTTTCTCTAGTTCATAGAGGTGTGACATTAGATTGTGAATTTGTGCTGTTTCAGACTTCTTGATGTAGGCATTTCATGTTATGAACTTTCCTCTTAGCACTCCTTTTGCTGTATCCCAGAGGTTTTGATAACTGTGTAAATATTATAATTTATTTCAAAAAATTACTTGTCATTTTGATTTTGTTAATCCACATTCAAGAACAGATTAATTTCCATGTATTTTTGTAGTTTTGAGGATTCCTTTCAGAGTTGATTTCTAGTTTTATTCCACTTAGTTCTGAGAAGATACTTGATATAATTTGGATTTTCTTAAATTTATTGAGACTTGTTTTGTGGCCTATCATATAATCTATCTTGGAGAATGTTCTATGTGCTGATGAGAAGAATGTATATTCTGCAATTGGTGGGTAGAATTTTCTGTAAACATCTGTTAAGTCCATTTTTTAAGAGTACAATTAAATCCATTGTTTGATTTTCTGTCTCAATTATTTGACTAATGCTGTACAGTAGAGTATTGGGTCCCCCACTATTATTGTGCTGCTATCTTATTTATTAGGTCTGGTAGTCATTGTTTTATAAATCAGGGAGCTCCAGTGTTAGGTGCATATAAATTCAAGATTATAATATCTTCTTGTTGGATTCATTCATTTGTCCATTTGTCATTATGTAATGACCTTGTCTTTTTTTTTTTTTTTTTTTTACTATTTTTGCCTTAAAATCTATTTTGTCTGATATAAGAATAGCAACTCATGCTCACTTTTGGTTTCCATTTGCATGGAATCTTTTTTTTCACACTTTTACCTTGAGTTCATACAAATCCTGATGTGTGAGGTGAGTCTCTTGAAGACAGAAGGTATTTGGTTTGTGGTTTATTATCTATTCTGCCATTCTGTATCTTCTAAGTGGAGCACTTAGGCCACTTATGTTCAATGTTAATATTGAGATAGGAAGCACTGTTCTATTTATCATATTAGTTATTATATACTTTGGTTTTTTGTTGTGTTATTGTTTAATAGGCTTTGTAAGTTTTGTGCTTTCAGGAGATTCTACTGGGTGCATAATGAGCTCTTGTTTCCAGATTTGTAACTCCTTATAGAATTTCTTGTAGTGCTGGTTTGATAGTGGCAAATTCCTTAAGCATTTGTCTGAAAATGACTTTCTCCTTCATTTACGAGATGTACTTTTGCTGGATACAAAATTCCTAGCTGATAATTATTTTAAGAGGGCTAAAGATAGGACCTCAATCCCTTCTAGCTTATAAGGTTTCTGCTGAGAAGCCTCCTGTTAGTCTGATAGATTTTTCTTTGTAAGTTACTTGATGCTTTTGTCTCACGGCGTTTAGAATTATTTCCTTCATATTGACTTTAGGTAGCTTCATGACCTTGTGCCTTGGTGGTGGTATTTTTGCAATGAATTTCCCAGGATTTTTTTAGATATCTAAATCTCTAGCCAGGCCAGGAAAGTTTTCCTTAATTATTCCAAATAACTCAATCAAATTTACAAGAAAAAAACAACCCCATCAAAAANCGTTTGTCAATTTTGGCTTTTGTTTCTGTTGCTTTTGGTGTTTTAGTCATAAATTCCTTGCCCATGCCTATGTCCTGAATGGTATTGCCTAGGTTTTCTTCTAGGGTTTTTATGGTTTTAGGTCTAACATTTAAGTCTTTAATCCATCTTGAATTAACTTTTGTATAAGGTATAAGAAAGGGATCCAGTTTCAGCTTTCTACATATGGCTAGCCAGTTTTCCTAGCACCATTTATTAGATAGGGAATCCTTTCCCCATTTCTTGTTTTGTCAGGTTTGTCAAAGATCAGATGGTTGTAGAGGTGTGGTGATATTTCTGAGGGCTCTGTTCTGTTCCATTGGTCTATATCTTTGTTTTGGTACGAGTACCATGCTGTTTTGGTTACTGCAGGCATGTAGTATAGTTTGAAGTCAGGTAGTGTGATGCCTCCAGCTTTGTTCTTTTTGCTTAGGATTGTCTTGGCAATGCAGGTGTTCTTTTTTGGTTCCATATGAACTTTAGTTTTTTTCCAATTCTGTGAAGAAAGTCATTGGTAGCTTGATGGGGGTGTCATTGAATCTGTAAATTACCTTGGGCAGTATGGCCATTTTCACGATATTGATTCTTGCCAACCAAGAGCATGGAATGTTCTTCCATTTGTTTGTGTCCTCTTTTATTTCGTTGGGCAGTAGTTTGTAGCTCTCCTTGAAGAGGTCCTTCACATCCCTTGTAAGTTGGATTCCTAGGTATTTTACTCTCTTTGTAGCAATTGTGAATGAGAGTTCACTCTCTGTCTCTTATTGGTGTATAGGAATGCTTGTGATTTTTGCACATTGATTTTGCATCTTGAGACTTTGCTAAAGTTGCTTATCAGCTTAAGGAGATTTTGGGCTGAGATGATGGGGTTTTCTAAATATACAATCATGTCATCTGTGAACAGGGACAATTTGATTTCCTCTTTTCCTAACTGAATACCCTTTCTTTCTTTTTCTTGCCTGATTTCTCTTGCTCCTGTGTTGAATAGGAGTGATGAGAGAGGGCACCCCTGTCCTGTGCTTGTGGGAAGTCAGGGACACCAAATGGAGGGACTGGCTGGAACTATGGCAGAGGAACATAAATTGTGAATATTTCATGGACATT
This sequence comes from Rhinopithecus bieti, assembly GCF_001698545.2. NCBI lineage: Eukaryota > Metazoa > Chordata > Mammalia > Primates > Cercopithecidae > Rhinopithecus > Rhinopithecus bieti. The sequence continues at coordinate 39,871 of NW_016821797.1, read as the reverse complement.
TATCAGTTCCCAAATAATACTTTTATAATTTTTCTTGCCTTCTTTTTTTTTTATTTTTTTTTTTTTTTTTTTTTTTTTTTGAGACGGAGTCTGGCTCTGTCGCCCAGGCTGGAGCGCAGTGGCCGGCTCTCAGCTCACTGCAAGCTCCGCCTCCTGGGTTTACGCCATTCTCCTGCCTCAGCCTCCCGAGTAGCTGGGACTACAGGCACCAGCCACCTCGCCCGGCTAGCTTTTTGTATTTTTTAGTAGAGACGGGGTTTCACCGTGTCAGCCAGGATGGTCTCGATCTCCTGACCTCGTGATCCGCCCGTCTCGGCCTCCCAAAGTGCTGGGATTACAGGCTTGAGCCACTGCGCCCAGCCTGTTAATCTCTTAATCCTGTTATCTTTGTATGCTGAGGATATACATCACCTCAGGACAACTGTGATAATTCTGTTAACTGTACACATTGATTGTAAAACGTGTGTGTTTGAACAACATGAAATCAGTGCACCTTGAAAATTAACAGAATAACAGCGATTTTTAGGGAACAAGGGATGACAACCATAAGGTCTGACTGCCTGTGGGGTAGCGCAAAAAGAGCCATATTTTCCTTCTTGCAGAGAGCCTGTAAATGGACATGCAAGTAGGGAAGATAGCACTAAATTCTTTTCCTAGCAAGGAATATTAATATTAATACCCTGGGAAAGGAATGCATTCCTGGGGGAAGGTCTATAAATGGCCACTCTAGGAATGTTCATCTTGTGCAGTTGAGATAAGGACTGAGATATACCCTGGTCTCCTGCAGTGCCCTCAGACTTACTAGGGTGGGATAAACTCCGCCCTGGTAAATTTGTGGTCAGAACAGTTCTCTGCTCTGGAACCCTGTTTTCTGTTAAGACGTTTATCAAGACAATATGTGCACCGCTGAACATAGACCCTAATCAGTAGTTCTGCTTTTGCCCTTTGCCTTGTGATCATTGTTGGACCCTTCTCAGTAGTTGTTCTTTTGCCCTTTGTCCTTTTCCCTCAGAAGCATGTGATCTTTGTTAGACCCTTATTAATAGTTCTGCTTTCTGCCCTTTGAAGCATGTGATCTTTGAACCTACTCCCTGTTCTTACATGCCCTTCCCTTTTGAAACCATTAATAAAAATTTGCTGGTTTTGAGGCTCAGGTGGGTGTCATGGTCCTACCTATATGTGATGTCACCCCTGGTGGCCCAGCTGTAAAATTCCTCTCTTTATACTGTCTCTATTTCTCAGCCAGCTGACACATATGGAAAATAGAAAGAACCTACATTGAAATATTGGGGGTGGGTTCTGCCAATATTGTGCCAATTTTAAAGAGAATGTTTCCAGTTTTGCCCATTCAGTATGATATTCGCTGTGGGTTTGTCACAAAAAGTTCTTATTTTGAGATACATTCCATCAAAACCTAGTTTATTGAGTTTTTAACATGAAGGGGTGTTGAATTTTGTCGATGGCCCTTTCTGCATCTATTGAGATAATCATGTGGTTTTCATCGTTGGTTCTGTTTATGTGATGGATTACGTTTATTGATTTGCATATATTGAACCAGTCTTGCATCCCAGGGATGAAGCCAACTTGATCTTGGTGGATAAGTTTTTTGATGTGCTGCTAGATTCGGTTTGCCAGTAGTTTATTGAGGATTTTCACCATCGATGCTCATCAGGGATATTGATCTAAAATTCTCTTCTTTTGTTGTGTCTCTACCAGGCTTTGGTATCAGGATGATGCTGGCCTCTGTCTTCTGCGTCAATCACGCTGGGAGCTGCAGATGGGAGCTGTTCCTATTCAGCCATTTTGGAATGGACTCCTAGTGAGGGAATAATTTCTAGCAGCCAAAAGATTACATCCTGCTGAAGGTTCAGATAATTGTTAGCATTTTGTAACAAAAAATGTTTAAATTAAGATATGTATATTGTTTCCTTAGATACTATTGCTCATCTAATATAGAATAGTGTAAACATTATTTTTATATACAGTTGAAATTTTAAAAATTATGTCATTCATTTTATTGTGGTGTTTGCTTTATATTGGTGGTCTGGAACCCGACTTTTAATAGTTATAAAATATGCCTGTGTTTTATGTCTTGTTTATCTCTTGTCAGAGTTTTTGACTAAATTTTATTTTGTTTGATCCTGGTATAGCTATCACATCTTTTCTTTGGTTACTATTTTCTTAAAATACTTATTTCTGTCCTTCATGTTCACACTATTTATGTCCTCATCTAAAGTGAGTTTCTGGTTCAGAACATATAGTTGCATCCTGGATTTTTTAAAACCCATTCTGCAAATCTTCCTTTTGATGTGGAAATTTAAGTCATTTACATTTAATGTACACTTATGATACACATAACAAAGCACATTAAGATACCATTTTACACAAGTCAGAATGACTATTCTTAAAATGTCAAAAAACAACAGATATTGGTGTGGATTCATCAGATGTGTTAATCATGGATCCTGCAAACTGGAGCACAGTAGCACGACCTTGGCTCACTGTAGCCTCTGCCTACTTAGCCTCTTGAGTAGCTGGGATTATAGACATTTGCATGGCTAGTTTTTGTATTTTTGGTAGAGACAAGGTTTTGTCATATTTGCCAGACTGGTCTCGAACACTGGATCTCAAGTGATCCACCCTCTTCAGCCTCCCGAAGTGCTGGGATTACACAGGTGTGAGCCAATGTGTCTGGCCCAATCTGTTCAAATCTGCCCTCCAAAGAGAGACACAAGTAAAAATTAAGGCATGTGAGGATTATTCACCAATTTATTGTAATTAGTTTCCAGTTTTATGAATAATATTTAGCAGGATCACAAATTATATAAAATAGTTACCAGTTTTTTGGGAAGTTACTTTTGATAGTTTCTTCTAAAACTGGATGAAAGATACAAATACTATAAGGCACTGTTTGCATATTGGAAATGATGTCCAAAGACCAAACATTGTTAATAATTAATACTCTAATAAACATGTCAGAATTTGTGTTTTCTTTTTCCTTTGTACCTTTGTCAGGATTACAGCGTCATCAGGACTGCATTTTCATCAGGAATGAATATTCCTTCTACAATGCAAATTAAAAAAAAATATTTGCTGATGGAAAGGTAAAAGGAGAAATTTTCGTTTGGTTTTAATGTTTAATTTTTTTGTCACCTGTTAAAAAATGCTTACTAGTCCCTCCTTTAAATAGTGTCACGTGGCAGAAAGATGTTAAATGGTTGATCATTTATATGACATAAAATAAAGATGAAACATCATCATGGCATGAACAAAAATGAGACTTGCTGCTAGAAGTGTTTTATAGTCTAACATATGATAATCATTCTATAAATCTGTTGGAGGAATTTATAAGATAGATAAGACAGCTGATAGATTATAGATAGATAATAAATTGCCAGATAGATAGATTCCAGATGGAAAATTTTACTTTAGCAAAAAATTAATAATTTTATTCTGACTATATAAAAATGTACTTAAGAATTCTCTTTGATAAAAGCCAAGTGGACTGGATTCAATTTTCTTCATAGCCTGTGTAATATACCATCACCTGCTTCTTCCTACATGCCATTGGTCAGCCCCAGACAGTGGGGAGTGTAGCATTGCCTGCCCGTTGTTTATATAACCTGTGAATATAAATGCTGGATGTTGAAGAAGGAAACAGTGCTTAACGAAAGGGTGACATTCAATGGATCACCAAATATCAGCGTGTGGAGCTAAATGATGGTCATTTCATGCCTGTATTAGGATTTGGCACCTATGTACCTCCAGAGGTAACATAATCATATTTTCAGTGTTGAGCATTTAAAAGAGCAAAGCTGGAATAAGTAGAAGATGACCTGGGTTTAACTTTGTGTTCCTGTGTTACTCTGCATGATTCACCTGGTCTGTTTTAATAGGCCAGAGCTATTCCAAGTTCAATGAGAAAAGGCAGTCAATCTGTTCTGCATTGAGGTCTGATCATATGGTCATGTACTGCTTTTATTTTGTGCAGTTTTTTTTTTCTTCTGTTTATGGGTGTTCCCAGCTTTGCAGAATATTTAAAACTCAACAGTGAAGAACACTGCCTGGCATTTCCTTTTGTAGGAGATTGACTGCAGTGGAATGATTTCTCTATTTCTTTCTATAATTGAAGAAATTGTTTATTCTTCCAAGTATACATGATCAAACAAAATCTTTGTGGTAACAGTGTCTGGAGATGGGGTGTATGAAAATTCTTGGGGAGAGTATTGCTGAGCTGCTGTGTGGCCTTGAGCATGACAGAGTAATAATACTGGTCTTGGACTTAATACAATTTCCCATGTACAACTTTCACCTCTAGGAAAATTATCTGAAAGGAAAAATAACGATTTTAAGAAAAAACTAGAACCTCACAAGAGAAATTTAAAATTTTTGATCCATGTTAATATGCATCAGATTTGTATCAAAATGGTATGGGTGGTCCCCTGACATGAAAGTAGGCAAAATGGAGACTTTATTTTCTAGACTGAACTATTTCTATACTGGAAGAAAACATGTATTCCAAGGCTACTAAGTGTGTGAATAAGGACTAGTCACATAAAAATTTGTCTCACTTTTCTCAACTTTACATTGTAAGAATTTACAGAGAAACATTTGAAGACATCAACACTAGAGGTTCACTTTGTAATGAAAATTGGCATGAAGGGGAAGTAAGGAAAAGCACAACATGGAAACTTTAGCCTTGGTAAACCTTGAGTGCCTGCATAGCAAGGAGAAGATCAGAGCTGGTATCAGGTGAAGGCAGTGAGACCTCGCCTCTAGTTCCTTTTAATATCATTGGAAATAGAAAAACTCCTGAAATACTCATATTAAAATAGAAAATTGTTCTATTTATGGCTTTATTGTTTAGAAAATGTACCTTTCAAATATTTATCCAAATTTGATAGATAAGTCTATAATTTTAAATTTCACTGAAATTATGTCTCCTAAAGTTATCCTTATTTTTTAAGACTAAAGCATACTTTACTAATCTTTTACAGGTTGCAGTTAATTTCTTATGTATAAATCTACATCCTTGGAGTGTATGTCTTTACTCCTCATATTTAGTTCTGTCATGCATACAGAATGGCTAATGGCTTTGTAGAAAGGAGTCAACACAATAGACGGCCACCCGTAGATGTACCTATTTTCAAAGTTGGAGCCTGGCTGGTATCTCAGAATTTCTCACCATTTCCTAACTAATAAGGGTGCTGTCTATAATTAACTACTTGTACAATGTATGGGGTTTCTACATACCTGCTTTCTTTATAAGACTGGGAGTTTTGTATGTGGTGTACAGACTGGGTCAATGTAATCAGTACCCAGTTAAAATCTTGGGAATTGAGTGTCCAAACAGCATCCCCTGTAGACAACCTTTCCCCTATGTTGTCAAAACGTGATGCTGGAGGAAGTCGGTATGGTTTATGCAACATCACTGAGAGGGTATCATAGGAACTTGCAGTGTATTCTTCCTGTAGCTCCTTCCCTGTGCCTTCTTCCATGTGTTAATTTCACTATATTAAAAACAATTAGGAGGCTTCCTGCAGTGGCTCACGCCTGTAATCCCAGCACTTTGGGAGGTGGTGGAAGCAGGTGAATCCCTTGAGTTCAGAAGACTGAGCCTGGGCAATATAGCGAAACCCCATAGCTACCAAAAATACAAAAATTTAACCGGCATCATGGTGCCCATCTGTGGTCCTAGCTATCTGGGGAGACGGAGGTGAGAGGATTGTTTCAGCCTGAGATGAAGTGGGGGAGGGGCAGAGTTTTCAGCCGGCTGAGATTGTGCTACTGTACTCCAGGCTGGGTGACAGAGTGAGACTCTGTCTCAAAAAATAGTAATAATAAAGACTATTTGTAACTATAATTTGAGTCCTGTTAATTTGTCCAACAAATGACTGAATCTGAGTTTGTTCTTGGGAAACACCATGCTAGTGATCAACCAGGAATGACCTGGGATTGAAGAGGTCCAGGGATACCCAACATTTATTACTAAGCACGAAAGACTAAAGCAAATTGGGATGGATTTATCACCACATATATAGAACTAACCCAAGATGCAAGAATAATGTGATTTTTGTGAAGGTCATTGTTTGTGCCTGAACTACCTGTTGAGCACATTCATCACCAAATACTACTTTTCATTGCTCCTCTGGGTTCCTAGGAATAGACTTGTGGAGGTTACAAAATTAGCAATAGAAGTTGGTTTCTGCCATACTGATTCTGCTCATTTATATAATAACGGAGGAGCAGGTTGGACTGGCCATCCGAAGCAAGATTGCAGATGGCAGTGTGAAAAGACATATTCTACACTTCAAAGGTACTGTGCCTATGATGAGCATGCATGCACATGTATTTAACGTGATAGTGTAGAGATGACAATTCTGTAACTGGATCTGTAGCTGTGGGTGAATTGTGCTTATTGGTTCCAATTTATTGACACATATTCAGGTATTAAAACTAAAATGTGGCGAACGATGATGTCTTTCTCATGATTGTTGTGTTCAAATTTGTTACGTGAAAATCACTTTACTTTTTTGAGCCACAGCTCAGATCTGTAAAATATTTTTATGCATTCATTTTTTAATTTCAATGGCTTTTGGTGATACAAGTGGATTTTGGTTACATGAATAAATTCTATAGTGATGATTCTGAGATTTAAGGGAGCCCATCAGGTGATCAGTGGACATTGTACTCAATATGTAGGCTTTTATCCCTCACCTTACTCCCAACATCCCCCAACACTGAGTCCCGAAAGTCCATTATATCATCTGTATGTCTTTACATCCTTATATCCTTATAGCTTAGTTCCCACTTATAAGTGAGAATGTACGGTGTTTGGTTTCCATTCCTGAATTACTTAGAATAATGGCCTTAAGCTCCATCCAAGTTGCCACAAAAGACATTATTTCAATCCTTTTTACATACACACCATTCTATGATGTATATATAACACATTTTCATTATTCATGCATTGGTCAATGGACACTTAGGTTGGTTTTATATTTTTGCAATTGTGAATTGCATTGCTATACACGTGTCTGCATGTGTCTTTCTCATGTAAGCTTCTTTTCTTTTTGGTAGATGCCAGTAGTGGGGATTGATGGATCAAATGGTAGATCTACTTTTGAGTTCTCAGAGGAATCTCTATACTATTTTCCATAGACATTTTACTCATTTACAATTCCCACCAGCAGTGTAAAAGTGTTCTCTCTTCACTGCGTTCATGCCAACTTCTGTTTTTTTTTTTTTTTTTTTGACTTTTTAATTATAACCATTCTTGTAGGAGTAAGGTGGTCTCTCACTGTGGTTTTAATTTGCACTTCCCATATTAGTAATGTTGAACCTTTTTTCATATTTTGTTGACTGTATATCTACTTTTGAGAAATGTGTATTCATGTCATTTGCCCATTTTTTCATGGGATTATTTGTTTTTATCTTGCTGACTTGAGTTCCTTGTAGATTCTGGATAATAGTCCTTTGCTGGAAGCATAGTTTGCAAAATTTTTCTCTCATTCTGTAGGTTGTCTCTTTACTCTCACGATTACTTCTTTTGCTGTGCAGAATCATTTTTAGTTTAATTAGGTCCCGTTTATTTAGTTTTGTTTGTGCATTTGCTTTTGCGGGTCTTAAAGATAAGTTCTTTGTTGAGGCCAATGTAAGGAAGAGTTTTTGCAATGCTGTCTTCTAGAATTTTTATGGTTTCAGGTTTTAGACTTAAGTTTTTGATCCATCTTGAGTTGATTTGTATATAAGGAGAGATGGTATCCAGTTTCATTCTTCTACATGTGGCTTACCAGTTATGCCAGCACCATTTATTGAATAGGGTCTGTTCCCCAATTTATGCTTTTGTTTGCTTTATCAACAAAGATCAGTATTTGACTTCATTTCTGGGTTCTCTATTTTGTTTCATTTATCTAAATGCCTATTTTTATATTAATACTATGCTCCTTTCCTAACTACAACCTTGTAGTATAATTCAAAGTCTGGTAATGTACTGCCTCCAGATTTCTTCTTTTTGCTTAGTATTGCTTTGGTTATTGTGGCTCTTTTGTGGTTCCATATGAATTTAGAATATGGCCATTTTCAGAGTATTGATTCTTTCTATCCATAAGCATGCAAATGTTTTTCCATTTGTTTGTTTTATGTATCATTTCTTTTAGCAGTGTTTTTATTGTTTTTCTTATAGGGACGTTTCATCTCTTTGGTTAAGTATATTCCTAGGGATTTTATTTTATTTACAGCTGTTGTAAAGGGCTTGATTTCTTAATTTGACTCTCAGCATGGTTGTTGTTGGTTTATGGCAGTGCTACTGATTTCTGTACATTGATTTTGTAACCTGACTTTACTGAATTTGTTTATCAAATCTAGGAGACTTTTGGATGAGTCTTTAAGGTTTTGTAGGTATATGATTATATTACTGGCAAACAGCAATACTTTAACTTCCTCTATTCAAATTTCAATTCCCTTTATTACTTTTTCTTTCCTGATTTCTCTGGCTAGGACCTCCAGTATTAAGTTAAATATTAATAGAAGTGGTAAAATTGGGCATCCTTGTCTTGTTCCAGTTCTCAGGGGAATGTTTTAAACTTTTCTCCATTCAGTATGATGTTGGCTGTGGGTTTGTCATATATGGTTTTTATCAGGCAAGTCCCTTTTACGTCTAGTTTGTTGCAGGTTTTTATCATAAAGGGATAGCGGATTTAACAATTGCTTTTTTTTTTTTGCATCTATTGAGATAACCATGTGGTTTTTCAGTTCTCTGTTATATTTATTGACTTGCCTATGTTATACCATCCCTGTGCCCTTGGGATAGAACCCACTTGATCACGATATATTATCTTTTTGATGTTCTGATGCATTTGGTTAGCTAGTATTTTCTAGAGGATTTTTAAAAATCTATGTTCATCAGGGATATTGATCTATAGTTTTCTATTTTTGTTTTGTCCTTTCCTGGTTTTGATATTAGGGTGATACTGGCTTCATAGAATAATTTAGGCAGAGTTCCCTCTATCTTTTTGAATATTTTCAGTAGGATTTGTACCAATTTCTTTTCGGATGTCAAGTAGAATTCAGCTATGAACCCATCTGATCCTTGGCTTTTTTTGTTGGCAATTTTTTATTACTGATTCATTGTTGCTGCTTGTTATTGGTCTGTTCTGGGTTTCTGTTTCTTCCTGATCTAATCTAAGAGGGTTATATGGTTCCAGGAGTTTATCAATTTACTCTAGATTTTATAATTTGTGCACATAAAGGTGTTCTTAGTTGTCTTGAATGATTTTTTGTATTTCTGTGATACATTTGTAATGTGTCCAGTTTCACTTCTAATTGAGCTTATTTGGATCTTCTCTCTTCTTGGTTAATCTCACTAATGGTCTAGCAAGTTTGTTCCTCTTTTCAAAGAACCAGCTTTATCTTTCATTGATCTTTTGTTGGGGGTGTTTTGTTTCAATTTTTTTTTTTTTTTTTTTTTTTTGAGACGGAGTCTGGCTCTGTCCCCCAGGCTGGAGTGCAGTGGCCGGATCTCAGCTCACTGCAAGCTCCGCCTCCCGGGTTCCCGCCATTCTCCTGCCTCAGCCTCCCGAGTAGCTGGGACTACAGGCGCCCGCCACCTCGCCTGGCTAGTTTTTTGTATTTTTTTTTTTTTTTTTTTTTTTTAGTAGAGACGAGGTTTCACCGTGTTAGCCAGGATGGTTTCGATTTCCTGACCTCGTGATCCACCCGTCTCGGCCTCCCAAAGTGCTNTGGATTAAGAAAATGTGGCATATATACACCATGGAATACTATGCAGCCATAAAAAAGGATGAGTTCATGTCCTTTTTGGGATATGGATGCAGCTGGAAACCATCATTCTCAGCAAACTACTGCAAGAACAGAAAACCAAACACCGCATGTTCTCACTCATAGGTGGGAATTGAACAGCTCACCTGCCAGGCTGACAGGAAAGCTATCCACCTCCCAGCCTCTTTTGTCCCAGTGTTCTGGATATTGAGATCAGACAGGCACCACTTTTCGTCTGTAGGAATGCAAATGTTCCAAGTAGGGAAAAATCATGACTGCTGCTCATGGAAGCCTGCACCTGGGAAGTACTCCTCCTGTGGGGATGCAGTCATGCTGAAATGTTCCAGGAAGGCTGGCTATAGGTATACCAATGCTGAGCTTCTCTGGGAGAAGCCCTAGCTTTGTCTGCAGTGATGGACAAGAGGGGAAAGACCACCCCTTCTCTAAGACCTTTCATGAGCACCAAGGCTGCTTGACTGTTGTGAGTAGAGGTTTAGACTTTCCCTACTGAACCCAGCACTGCAATCGTGTGTCTGCTGAAACTTTCCACCTATGGAAAGATGTGAGACTCGAGGCCTGCTCTCTGGATTATTTTGTTCCACGGAATGTTCCCTTGATGTGATGCTATCCCCCTTACCCTGAGAGTAGGAGTTCCTGAGAGCCAGACTACAGTGATTGTTATTGCTCTTCTGGGTCTAGCCACCCAGTAGTGAGGTTGCCTCACTCTAGACTAGTGCTGGGAAATATTTGCAAGGGATTCGGTGATGTGGCCTGTCTTCAAGTCTCCCAGCAGTGGGTACCAGCTCCAGCTGTCATGGGAAAGGCAGGGAAGTGACATAGACCCTGAGATGCCTTGATTATAGATAGCCCTGATGTGCTGGCTTTCTCAAATGTTGGTTATAATAGTAGCAAACTTGTCCCATGGCCACACTCAGGACTTCTGTCTGGCCAGGTAGTTGCAGGCAATGGTGGTAGCTGAGATCATACACAAGTTTTCTCCTACCTGGGTGCAGTGTTAGTCTACCTAGATATTCTGTGATGAACTGTGTTGGTTGTCCTCCAACCAAGAGATGGCACTTGCAAAAGAGCACCAGCTGTGGTGGTAGCAGTGAGATTTGAACTTCCCTTATGTTGCCCTGGGGAGGTATTCTGGTTTCTCAGGTGACGGGCAGGGCAATAAATTTTCTAAAAATTTATTGTGTGTTACGCTACCAGGGTGGGTGGAGGGGCACAACCAAGTTTGGTCAGGGTTAGGCAAGTATGCACTCTGACTTTCTGGAGACTAGCTACAGCTGCTGTGAGCATCAGGGGATGGTGCTCAGACTACTGGGGTAATGTTCCAAAGGGAAGCATAACTGCCTTTGCTGCACAAAAGCGTTCACACATGGAGTAGGGAGTAGCTAGTGACAGTAAGCTTCACCAAGATCGCATGCAGTTAGACGGCAGATCCCAGTTCCACAGTGCTCTAAGAGCACTGAACTAAGTTCTAAGCAGCCTGTGCTCAGAACTCAGACTTGCCATGGGCCGTAAGCTTTTCCTGTGGAGACAGCAACTTTGGCTTTCAAGCTATGTCCTGCCCATCCACCTGCAAGGCCAGGTGCCAGGCTTCTGCATTTGTCTGCAGCACACTTCCTGCTTTCCTCCAGAGTTCTGGCCAAAGGAGCTCATCCCTACTCGAGATAATATTAATATCATGAAATTCAGCTGGGAGCCTCTTTCGATCTGTGGCATGTGCCTGAACTCCCTAAGTTCAGATTGACTGACTTCCCTGATGTCCCCTGTGAGATAAAATAAGAAATGGCTTCCTTCAGTCCATGCTGCAGATTGGCAATACCCTTGTGGCACTTGTCACTGCTGCTTCTACTTTATTTCTCACCTCTCCCTAAATCAGCTCTGAGCCTGGGTAGGGTTAAGGCCTTACACCCATGGCCTGAATTTTCAGAGTCCCTGGTGGGGAAGGGTATTCTGGAGGCAGTTTCTCCCCTTCTCACACTCTGGGCACTTAGTTTTATCATCTGTCTCACAGTGTAGGCTGCAGCCTGCCACTTCTTTCAAAGGGTCTGTGGATTCTTTCAGTTTTCCTATTCAGTTACTTCCTTGCTTCCTGGAAAAAAGTTTGCATTGTGAATCTCTACACGCTATTCTGTCTTTCCAAGTGGGAGAGGCATGCTAACACTGCCTCTGATCCACAAACTTGGGAACAAAAAACTCAAATCAGGATGGTTTAACCTAGACTACAGATTCACAGAGACCTATAATCATATTTTAGTTTTTCTTATGTCTGGGATGACTTTCTTCAGTATCTTATTATTCTGAATCTCAATTGTCCTTTTCATTGAAAAGCGTGGGAGGCAGGGAGATGCAACATAAGAGAGCCCTATAAGCATGAAACAACAGATAACAAAAGTATCTTGAATGATGCTCAACACTTGTCAGCCTATAACAAGTTTTTGCTCTTCCGTTTCTAAACAGGAATACTTATTCTTACCCATTGGGTTCAATGGATGAGAAAATTAGACTATTCAAATGCTTTATAATTTCTCTCACAGTTCAGATAATCAGAATTATTACTTGATATCAATTTTTACCTACTGAAAATTTTAATTCCATTGTTCAGTAGTTGTACTAACTATATATGCAATATATAATAGCTTTCATATGGGTAGGTCATATCAAAATAAACAAAGAGTATATTTTTTGCCAGGGATCATCCGTTTGGAACGCTGAAAAGTGTCTAAATATTAGGTGAAGTAAACTAATAAAATTGGCTCATGTTTTTATTCAACATCAATCCTTTATTTTACCCTGCAGCTTTGGTGCACTTTCTTTCGACCACAGTTGGTCCAACCAGCCCTGGAAAGCTCACTAAAAAAACTTCAATTGGACTATGTGGACCTCTATATTATTCATTTCCCAATGGCTCTCAAGGTAAGGAATCTTGAGATCAAACTTCTTTCTCTTCTGTTGTCAGCATGACCATCCTTTATGATGATGGTTGAATTCAGCTTCTAAGGAGGATGTAGGTATTATTACACGGGAGAAGAGTCCCAAGTATAATGTCTAACCTGCTTTATTGAATAAATAGTGAAACCTTCCTTCTCTAATGTATGATGACAACAGAAGACAGTACATCAACCTTAAAAGCCTCTGCTTCAAAAACTCAAGAAAATAACGATAGCCACCTTCCAGACCCTGTCTTAATTGGGATTACAGGCTTGAGCCACTGCGCCCGGCCTGTTTCAATTTCATTTAGTTCTGCTCTAATATTATTTCTTCTAATATCTTTGGGTTTAGTTAGTTCCTGTTTCTCTAGTACATCTTTAGTCAATTTGTGCTCTTTCAGACTTTTTGATGTAGGCATTTAATGATATGAACTTGCCTCTTAGCTCTGCTTTTGCTGTATTCCAGAGGTTTTCATAACTTGTGTCACTATTATCATTTATTTCAAAAAATTACTGAATTGCCATTTTGATTTTATTGTTAACCCAAAATCATTCAAGAGCAGATTTCCATGTATTTGTATAGTTTTGAGGGTTCCTTTCAGAGTCAATTTCTAGTTTTATTACACTGTGTTCTAAGAGATACTTGATATAATTTGGATTTTCTCAAGTTTATTGACACTTGTTTTGTGGCCTATCATATGGTCTATCTTGCAGAATGTTCCATGTGCTGATAAGAAGAATGTATGTTCTGCAGTTGGTGGGTAGAATGTTCTGTAAACATCTGTTTAGTAAACTTTTTTCTAGAGTATGTTAAATCCATTGTTTCCTATTTACTTTCTGCCTCAATTATCTGACCAGTGCTGTACAATGGAGTATTGAGTCCCTCACTATTTTATTGTGTTGCTATCCATTTCTTAAGTCTGCTAGTAATAGTTTCACAAATCTGGGAGCTCCAGTGTTAGGTGCATATAAATTTAAGATTGTAATATGTTCTTGCTAGATTGGTTCTTTTATCATTATATAATGATTGTCTTTCTTACTGCTGTTGTTTTAAAGTCTGTTTTGTCTGATATAAGAGTAGCAACTCCTGTATACTTTTGGTTTCCATTTGCAAAGAATCTTTTTCCACCTTTTAAACTTGAGTTTATCCAAATCTTTATGTGTTAGGTGAGTCTCTTGAATACAGCAGGTATTTGGTTTGTAATTTATTATCCATTCCGCCATTCTGTATCTTCTAAGTGGAGCATTTAGGCCATTTATGTTCAATGTTATTACTGAGATGTGAGGTACTGTTCTTTTCACCATTTCAGTTGTTACCCAAATACTTTTGGTTGCTGTTGTGTTATTGTTTTATAGGATTCATGAGTTTTATGCTTTCAGGAGGTTCCATTGTGGTGAATAACAATCTTTTGTTTGAAGATTTAGAACTCCTTACAGCATGCTTTGTAGAACTGGTTTGATAATGTCAAATTCCTTCATCATTTGTTTTTCTAAAAATGACTTTATTTCTCCTTCATTCATGAAACGTAGTTTTGCTGGACACAAAATTTCTGACATTTATTTTGTTTAAGAAGGCTAAAGATAGGACCTCAATCCCTTCTCGTTTTTAAGTTTTCTGCTTAGAAGTTCTGTTAGTTTGATAGATTTTTGTGTTACCTGATGCTTTTTTCTCACATCTCTTAGAATTATTTCCTTCATGTTGACTTTAGATAGACTCATGACTATGTGACTTGGTGGTAATATTTTTGCAATGAATTTCCAAGGAGTTCTTTGAGCTTCTTCTATTTGGATATCTAAATCTCTAGCCAGGCCAGGAAAGTTTTTCTCAATTATTCTCTCAGGTAAGTTTTCCAAACTTTTAGACATCTTTTCTCCCTCAGGAACATCAGTTATTCTTGTTTGGCTGTTTTACATAATCTCATATTTCTTAATTTGTTCATTTTTTTTTTTTTTTCTTTGACAAGAGTCTTGCTTTGTTGCCCAGGCTGCTGGAGTGCAGGTGCGTGATCTTGGCTCACTGCTGCAACCTCCACCTCCCAGGTTAAAGCGATTCTCCTGCCTCAGGCTCCTGAGTAGCTGGAATTGTAGTCACATGCCACCATGCTGGGCTAATTTTTGTATTTTTAGTAGAGACTGGGTTTCACCATGTTGGCCAGGCTGATCTTGAACTCCTGACCTCAAGTGATTCACCCAACTCGGCCTCCCAAAGTGCTGGGATTACAGGTGTGAGCCACCCATCCAGCCTGATTTTCTTCTTTATCATTGTCTGATTGGGTTAATTCAAAAGCCTTGTCTTTGAGCTCTGAAATTCTTTCCTTTACTTGTTCTAGTCTATTGTTGAAACTTTCCACTGCATTTCGTATTTCTCTAAATGTGTCTTTCATTTCCAAAAGTTCTGATTGGTTTTTCTTTGTGATATTTATCTCCCTGGAAAATTTTTTATTTATATCCTGAATTTTTTTAAATTTTTTAGGTTGTTTTTCACCTTTCTGTGATATCTCCTTGAGTAGCTTAATAATGAATCTTCTGAATTCATTATCTGGTATTTCGAATATTTTATCTTAGTTTGGATTTATTGCTGGGGAGCTAGTGTGATCTTTTTGGGGTGATTTGGGTGACCCCAGGGTTTGGGGTTGACAAAATCTTGTCATGTTACCATAATTACTTTTCTGATGTCCTCTCATTTTGCTATATTATTTCTTCTAATTATTCTTGAATTCATTTTTGATTTCCCTGTTTTTTTTCCCTTTTAAGGATCTGACTTTAATATTTATAGTTTGTAATAGCCTAATTGGGTTCTTAGTGCTATTAGGTATGAAGACTTATATGAGTTCCTTGGTTATAGTCTTTGTGTCATGGCTTCCTCAGGTGTTGGTTGTAGTAGCTATATACTCAGTGTGTGGGCAAGTTCACTGTCTCCTATGGGATTGGAATGGCAGCAGTCTCTTGAAGCTTATCTTATACTCCTGTTGTATGTACTTTTATATTTATTCATTTTTTCCCACTATTTATTGAGTATCCCCTACCCAGGGATACCACCGCAGGCCAGTAGAGGTGGTATCTCTGGATAGGAACCATTTGTAGCTAAAGCAGGTGGATAAATGAAGTACCCAATGTGGTTGGGAGAGCTTTACAATTGGATTCACCTCTTTTATCAATGCTAAGGATGGAAACTACCTCAGCTCCCGTGCCAGGTTGACAGAAAAGCTATGCACTTCCCAGTCTCACTCTTGTCCCAGTGTTCTGAATCTTGAGATCAGACAGGTACCTCTTTTCATCTGTAGAAATGTTGACGTTCCAAGTAGGGAGAAATCGTGACTGCCTCTGAACCTGGGGAGTGCTCTTCCTGTGGGGACGCAGTCATTCTGAAGTGTTCCAGGAAAGCTGTGTATGGGTGTACCCATGCAGAGCTTCTTTAGGAGAAGCCGTAGCTATGTCTGCATTGATGGAAAAGGGGGAAAGGAGACCCCCTTCTCCAAGACCCTTCATGAGCACCAAGGCCACTTGACTGTTGGTGGCAGAGGTTTAGACTTTCCCTACTGAATCTAGCACTGAAATTGTGTCTCTGCTGAAAGAAACTTGCCGCCAATGTAAAGATCTGGAACTCAAGTCCTGGTATCTGGATATTTCTGTCCTGATGTGATGCTCTTTCCATTACGAGTAGAAGATCCTCAGAGCCCGACTACAGTGATAGATTGCTATTGCTCTTCTGGGTCTAGCGACCCAATGGGGTTGCCCCTCTCTGGGCTAGTGCTGGGGAATATTGGAAAGGGATCCTGTGATGTGACCTGTCTTCATGTCTCCCAGCAGTGGATACCAGCACCAGTTCTCATGATGGTGTCAGGGAAGTGACATAGACTCTGTGAGATTCCTTGGTTGTAGATAGCCATTTTGGGTTGGCTTTCTCAAATGCTGGATATAATAATAGTGAACATGTCTCAGGGACAGACTCAGGACTTCTTAGTAAGATAGATGCAGGCAACGGAGTCAGCTGAGATTACAAACAAGTTTTCTTCCTGGGTGCAATGTTATTCTACCTAGGGATGCTGTAATGAACTGTGTTGGCCTCCAGCTCTTGCACAAGAGCACCAGCTGTGAGATTTGAGCTTGCCTTATGTTTCCCTAGGGAGGTATTCTCGTTTCTCAGGTGATGGGCAGGGTCATAGAGTTCCCAAAAGTTTACATTCTTTGTGTTAAGCTACCAGGGTGAGTGGGAGGGGCACAATCAGGTTGGGTCAGGGTTAGGCAGGTCTGCATTCTGACTCTCCTGGAGTGGTGCTAGCTGCAGCTGCTCTGAGGGGCAAGGACATGGTTCTCAGGCCAATAGGGTAATGTTGCAGTAAGGGAGTATAACTGCCTTTGTTGCGCAGAAGCATTCACACAGGGAGTGGGAAGTAGCAGGTGGCAGTAAGCCTCACTGAGATCCCACACAGTTGGCAAGGCAGATCTCAGTTCTACAGTGCTTTGTTGCCCAGGCTGCTGAGTGCAGGTGCTAGGAGCACTGGACTAAGTTCTAAGACGCCTGTGCTCAAGTGCCCTGGGACAAAAGTTTTCCTGTAGAGATAGCAACTGTGGCTTTCAAGCTATGCCCCTCCTCATCCAACTGCAAGGCCGGGCACAAGACTTCTGCATTTGTGTCTGCAGCACACTTCTTGCTTGCCCCCAGAGTTCTAACCAAAGGAGTTCATCCCCACTCAAAATAATAACATGAAATTCAGTTGGGAGCTTCTTTCAATCTGCGACCCCTGCCTGAACTAGTTGGCTGACTTCACTGAGGGTCCTCTGTGAGATAAAATAAGAAATGGCCGCCTTCTGTCCATGCTGGAGATTGGGAATGCCTTTGTGGCATTTCCCACTGGTGCTTCTACTTTACTTCTCACCTCTCCCTCAATCAGTTAGGCCCCATGGCCTACATTTTCAGAGTCCCTGGTAGGAAAGGGTATTCTGGAGGCAGTTTCTCCTCTTCTTACACTCTGGGCACTTAGTTTTTCATCTGTCTTACAGTGTGTGCTGCAGCCTGCCACTTCTTTCAAAGGGTCTGTGAATTCTTTCAGTTTTTCTATTAAGTTTCTGCATTGCTTCTTGGAAAATAGTTCACAGTGTGAATATCTACACATTATGCTGGTTCTTCCAAGTGGGAGGGCCATGCTAACACTGCCTCTGATCCACAATCTTGGGGAAAAAAAATCTCAGATCAGGCTATAAAATCATAGAGAACTATAATCATATTATAGTTTTTCTTAGGTCCTGGATGGCTTTCATTAATATCTTATTATTCTGAATCTCAATTGTCCCTTTCATCAGAGTGTGTGTGAGGGGGGAGAGTACAAAATAAGGGAGCCCTATAGGTATTAAATAACATAAGTATGTTGAATGGAGTTTCACAAATGTCAACATGTTAAGAACATTGTTTTCTGTAGTTTCTAAGCAACAGGAATAACTTGTCCATTGGGTTCAATGGATGAGAAAATTAGACAAATGAAGTGTTTTATAAATTCTATCATTCAGATAATGAGCATCATTATTGATATCAATTTTTACCTATTGAAAATTTTAATTCCATTGTTTAGCAATTGTACTAACTATATTTGCAATAGATAGAATTTACGTGGATAGATCAAAAGAAAATACAACAAGAATGTGAATTTTCTTTGCTAGCAGTCATCAGTTTTGAACGAGTGGGAAAAAATGTCTAAATATTAGGTGGGGCAAACTAATAAAACTGGGTCATGTTTTTATTCAACACAATTCTTTACTTTTACCCTGCAGCTTTGGTGCACTTTCCACCAACCAGAGTTGGTCCAACCAGCCTTGGAAAGCTCGCTGAAAAAAACTTCAACTGGACTGTGTTGACCTTTATCTTATTCATTTTCCAATGGCTCTCAATGTTGGCAGTTTTTGAGATCAAACTTTTCTCTTCTGTTGCCAGCATGAAAATCCTTTACATTGATGGTAGAATTAAGCTTCTTAGGAGGATGTAGGTATTGTGACATGGAAGAAGAGTCCTAAGTATAATGCCTAACCCCTGTTTTATTGAATAAATAGTGAAACCTTCCTTCTCTAATGTATGATGACAACAGAAGACAGTACATCAACCTCAAAGCCTCTGCCTCAAAAACTCAAGATAACAATAGCCACCTTCAAGGCTCTGTCTTAATTGGGGTTCCTGAGTCCATCTTGTGGGATGTTCACAGATGCAGAGATTCATGCAGCTGTGGTGCCAAAAAAAATCACTGCACATATGGTACACAGTGAGTTTCCATTATCTCTCCCCATTTTAAGCTGAAGTAGATTTGGTGGAACTCACTCTGGGTGAGTCTTAAAAAGGAAACCATAATGGGACCTGAGAATCCTTGCCTTTTTCACTAAAGCTTGTTTCACAATGAAGTTGGTAGCTTTGCTTAGTCATGAATTTTGGTTGTGCATAACTTTTAAATTTATAGGGAAAACTCAGGCTAGTTTATTTTAAAAGAGCTTATTGCATGATGCAAATGGGTAGTCACTGCCATGAATAAAGATCTGACCTAGACTCTAAAAATGTGACCTTTTCTCCATAATTATGAACTCCAAGAGGTTTTCTGGATTTTGTCCCAGCCTTTTCATTGTTGGCAATGATAGCTTTGAGGCAGCTCAAGGCTCATGGTGATTAACATAAGAGAGCCTCCATGGGTCTTACAACTTTCAAATACATATTGAAAAGAACTTCCATTTGAGACCATGTTTGGTTTATGATCCTGCTCATGTACTATCAAATCTTCAGGGGGATAAGGAACTCTTATTGTATCACCTGGATCAAGAATACAATCCCTTATTGCTGGATATCAAGGACTTTTTGAGTCAAACAGTGGCATTTCCCCAGAGAAAATTATAGGAGCAGATAAAAGTAACAAAAGTCAACTGTGAAACCCCATTAAAACCTGTAAAATGTTTATATATATAATGGAAGTAGGAGATTAAAGGAAGCCTGTCTCCTAAAGACATGCCTTAGAACTCCGTACGTGAGACACTTTGCCCACACCACTTTCTAGAACATTGCAGCACCTGGTGGATTATCCTAAAATGTACATGGGAACAAGCCTATGGGTGGAGAAATTAAATTGTGACATTGAAATGACTGCTTCTACTTCAGCCAGGTGAGACGCTACTACCAACAGATGAAAATGGAAAAGTAATATTCGACACAGTGGATCTCTGTGCCATATGGGAGGTAAGTGCTAGGAGGACAGAGTACAGAAAAGGAAGACAAGAGGTAAACCTGTTTCCCAGCTTTCATGTGCAACCAATGGAATATGCACCACTGGAACTAGAAATTAAGGAGCTTGACAAAGGAAGTTTTCCTCAGTGGTAGGGAAGAACACATGACTGAAATAGAATAGTGGGAAATGAAGGCGATAAATTGGGGACAAGGAAGACAGGTATTCCTCCCCCTCCATGTGTATTTTTCTCTCCAGCTTCCTAAAGAGGATACCCAAATTCTTCTTGCTGTCACTATCCTTTTCTGTTATCTGTTGTAATTCTCTTGAGAATCACTGCTATTTTCATTGTCATATCTTAACAGTTGTTGCTTTAACAGTTCTGTCTTGCATTTATCATAATCTGCAGCCAACTGCACAAATAATTCCTCACAACCCCTTCCCAGGCCATGGAGAAGTGTAAGGATGCAGGATTGGCCAAGTCCATCGGGGTGTCAAACTTCAATCGCAGGCAGCTGGAGATGATCCTCAACAAGCCAGGACTCAAGTACAAGCCCGTCTGCAACCAGGTGAGGGCCCTCAGGCTCCTCTCCTTTCTCTTCTCAATACCCATCTTCCTGTCCTACTGCCTGGCTTCCATTTGTTTTGTTCCACTTACATTTGTGAAATAGAAGATTCTAGAAAGCAAAGCCTCTGTCTAGAAGAACATGGAAGACCCTTAATCGTACCTCTCCTTGGAGAAGTCTTAGTGAAAAAGGTACAGAGCCCTTCATGCTGAATTCTGTATACTATTTTTGGAGGAGGTAAATTTCATCAAGGAGGACTGAAGTAGTTAATCAGAACTCAGTGAGAAGGTGCACTTATCTCTCAGGTTTGAAAAGACCACCAGAGAGTGGATTGGTAAAGATGATTTGGAGTATAATGTGTATAATTATAAAGGCCATAAAAGCATGGGATGAGCAATAAATCAGGAGAGAGTGAGAATAAGAGAAGATAGGTACTACGGGTTTAAATAAAGTTTAGATGTCTGAATGCTTTTTATTGGCATCTCTGTTTTCATAGTTCTTGAGCAGGTACTAAGAACTAACTGGAAACAGTGAAAGTCATCCAGGTTAGGGAGAGGAAGTTACCTGTTTATGAGAGCTGCTTGAGAGATAAGCTGACAGGACGTGGCGTGCTAACCCCCACCCTTGCCTCATGTAGAAAAGCCTGCTAATGTTGCCCCATTTAGACCCAGACCCAAAATGGGAGTCCTATAGCTGGACCACCTAGGAAGAAAAGTTCTAAAGCACAAAAAAAGAAAGCCTTTCATTTCGGAACACTTATTTGCAGCTGGAAATAGGGGAATGCACTAACTGACTAAACTACCATCCTGTCCATTCTGCCCTTCATTTCAGTCATTCCACATTGTTATTTCGTGTTCGGACTGTGCTGGAAGAACTGTTTTATACAGGCTGCTATTCAATAAATTTGTAAATACCATACCCACCAAAGGATTTAACACTGAAAAATTAAGGTAACCTTGGAAAATTCTAAAACAGTCACTTTTCACTCCCGAGATGTAGGTGGTCAGGAGAAATGAGGAACACTGTAGAAGCCATATGCAAGATGCACAGATGGCATTGTGTTTGCTGTGGACTCTGTTGATGTTGAAAAATGGAAGAAGTCAAAATTGAACTTTATAAGAAAATAAAGATGTCCCTGTACTTACTACAGGTGCTAAGAAACTAGACTTGAAGAACTTGTCTCTCTCAGAAATTGAGAAATTGTTAGCAATGGTTGAACTGAGCTCATCAACTCCTTGGCATTTGCAGCCTACCTGTGCAATCATAGGACATGAAATAAAGGATTTGAGAAACTCCATGATGTGATAATGAAAAGAAAAATATTGCAGTAATATAAAAAGATGAATACGATACCTTTTCTATATATGTGGAATAGATTTCCTCTGGTCTGATTTTGACAAATGCAAGACTGTCTACAGCCTGGTTTTCCTGTATGCCCTCCTGCGTGCTATCAAAGCTTCATTTCATTGAACAATCAGATGCCCAACTCTGTGGCTTTGTGGAAGCTGAGTAAATGCAGTGATGCTTCAAGTGGTCTCTTCTCCCTAGCCCACAAATATTTCAGTACTATCATTTTGGGAAGTCAAGCAAGTATACTAAATTAACCAGAACACAACTGTGGAAATTTGACCCAAAGTTGTTGAAATAAAACTTTAAAGAGTGAAAAAAAGAGAGTTAACTATTTATGGAGATAACTAGTTGTGGTGGATGAAATCAACACTGAGGAAAATTTAGCAGAACATTGACTCGACTTTGTGACTGCCCACATCTTATTTTGATGCACCTCTTTGCTTTCTGTCATCAAATCAACTGTTGAGAAGCATCTATTCTGCATATGGTTCTGTTCTCTAACTTACTCTTACTACTTAGAGTCAATGAGTACAGGTCTACAGTTGAAACATGTAGTATTTAAAATTTATGTATTTGGTAATATAATATAAAATCTTGATTTCCAATTAAAAAGTGAGGGAATTAATGTGGTTTTAATATTAGTTTTACTCAATTGTTTTATTATGACAATTTTCCAATTTTAGACAAATTTGAAGGGATAATACAGGACATCTACATGTTACCATCTACATCCAAAATTGTTGACACTTTGCCAACCTGGCAAATATATAGGTATATATGAGTAGATCTGCATCAGTACATGTAGTATTTGTTGAATCTCTTCAAAATATACTCTAATGATCACAATTCACCTCTACAGCCCTTTCAAAGCATGGCATAGGAATGAAGATATTCTCCCAGTAACAGTGTAATTATTATATGTAAGGAAATAATAATGCCCTCATATCATTGATTATCCAGTCAGTATTTGGATTTCCCATTGTTTGATTGCAATATCTCTTATACCTCTATTTTAACCACAAATAGAAGATGAAAAAATTTAAAGATACCATATAAGATTAAGTACCTGAAATTATACCAAATATAAGATGTGTATGACCTCTACAGAGAGAATTATAAAATAATGAGAAATGTTAAAGAGTAAAGAAAAGATATATCATGAAAACAAAAAAAAAATCCAGTTGTGACTTTCAGTTTGTTGTACTTTGATCAGTTAACTTGTTCCAAGTTTTTGAAAGGTCAGTTTCTGTGGATTGGCAGTTATACTTGGATGCTTTATATCATAGAAGTTCAACATTTATGGTGAGAAACTGCCTCTACCTTGCTGTATCCCTGAAATTATACCACAGGAGGCAGCATGAAATGGCAGATTGTCCCACAATTAGTGATCCTAATTTTGAGGACTTGGTTAAACAAGTGGTAACCAGATCTAATTTCCAGAGGCACGTGTTCTCCCCTTTGCAATTACTAGTAATCTGCTGGGGGAAAATAATCAAAAGGGAAAGTTATATTCCACAGCAAATTTTCACATAATGATTGAGTATACATCAATGATGTTTTAAATTTTTGTATTGCATTATTATTGTATTTGTTCTTTCCTGGGGGCTTTAAAGTAATTACTTTCAATTTTAACTACAAGTTTACTATTCTCACTTTACATTTTATTATGAAAAAATTTTTTTCACTAAGTCAAGAAAAAAAACAATTACTCCTCTTGGATATGCTAAAAGCTTAACTCTTTCCCTTTAATTATTCATGTCCTGGAAAAAAATTACTGTCATGATCACTGTATTAGTCCATTTTCATGCTACTGATAAAGACATATCCAAGACTGGGAAGAAAAAGAGGTTTAATGGACTTAAAGTTCCATATGGCTGGGGAGGTCTCACAATCATGGCAGAAGACAAGGAGGAACAAGTCACATCTTACACAGATGGCGGCAGGCAAAGAAAGAACTTGTGCAGGAAATCTCCTCCTTATAAAACCATCAGATCCCATGAGACTTATTCACTATCTCAAGATCATCACGGGAAAGACCTGCCCCCATGATTTAATTATCTCCCACAACACATGGGAATTATGGGAGCTACAAGATGAGATTTGGGTGGGGACACATAACTAAACCGTATCATGCCACCCCTAGCCCCTCCCAAATCTCATGTCCTCACAACTCAAAACCAATCATGCATTCCCAACAGTTTTCCAAAGTCTTAACTCATTTCACAGCATTAGATTGAAAGTCCACAGTCCAAAGTCTCATCTGAGACAAGGCAAGTCCCTTCCACCTATGAGCCTGTAAACTCAAAAGCAAGTTAGTTACTTCCAAGATACAATGGGGTACAGGCATTGGGTAAATACAGCTGTTCCATGTGGGAGAAATTGGCGAAAATAAAAGGGCTACAGGACCCATGCAAGTCTGAAATCCAGCAGGGCAGTCAAATTTTAAAGCTTCAAAATGATCTCCTTTGACTCCATGTTTCACATCCAGGAGTCAATGGAACTCCATTTACATCCATGCTGATGTAAGAGGTGGTTCCTATGTTCTTGGGCAGCTCCACTCCTGTGGCTTTGCAGGGTACAGCCTCCCTTCTGGCTGCTTTCATGGGCTGGCATTGAGTGTCTGCAGCTTTTCCAGGTGCACAGTGCAAGCTGTCAGTGGATCTACCATTCTAGGGTCTGGAGGATGGTGGCCCTTTCTCACAGCTCCATCAGGTGGTGCCCCAGCAGGGACTCTGTGTGGGGGCTCTGACCCCAGAGCACTGCCCTAGCAGAAGTTCACCATGAGAGCACAGGCCTAGTGGTAAAAACCTAGGTGGAGGTTCCCAAACCTCAGTTATTCTTTTTGATATTTTTTTAATTTTTTTTTTTTTTGAGACAGAGTGCTGCTGTTGCCCAGGCCCAGGCTGGAGTGCAATGGCACGATCTCAGCTCACTGCAACCTCCACCTCCCAGGTTCAAGTGATTCTTCTGCCTCAGCCTCCTGAGTAGCTGGGATTACAGGCACATACCACCACGCCTG
>NW_016821797.1:0-13378 GCF_001698545.2 Rhinopithecus bieti | reverse complement strand
CAGTTTTCCAAAGTCTTAACTCATTTCACAGCATTAGATTGAAAGTCCACAGTCCAAAGTCTCATCTGAGACAAGGCAAGTCCCTTCCACCTATGAGCCTGTAAACTCAAAAGCAAGTTAGTTACTTCCAAGATACAATGGGGGTACAGGCATTGGGTAAATACAGCTGTTCCATGTGGGAGAAATTGGCGAAAATAAAAGGGCTACAGGACCCATGCAAGTCTGAAATCCAGCAGGGCAGTCAAATTTTAAAGCTTCAAAATGATCTCCTTTGACTCCATGTTTCACATCCAGGAGTCAATGGAACTCCATTTACATCCATGCTGATGTAAGAGGTGGTTCCTATGTTCTTGGGCAGCTCCACTCCTGTGGCTTTGCAGGGTACAGCCTCCCTTCTGGCTGCTTTCATGGGCTGGCATTGAGTGTCTGCAGCTTTTCCAGGTGCACAGTGCAAGCTGTCAGTGGATCTATCATTCTAGGGTCTGGAGGATGGTGGCCCTTTTCTCACAGCTCCATCAGGTGGTGCCCCAGCAGGGACTCTGTGTGGGGGCTCTGACCCCAGAGCACTGCCCTAGCAGAAGTTCACCATGAGAGCATGGGCCTAGTGGTAAACTTCTGCCTGGACATCCAGGCATTTCTATACATCCTCTGAAATCTGAAATCTAGGTGGAGGTTCCCAAACCTCAATTTTTTTTTTTTTTTTTTTTTTGAGACAGAGTGCTGTTGTTGCCCAGGCTGGAGTGCAAATGGCACAATCTCAGCTCACTGCAACCTCCACCTCCCAGGTTCAAGTGATTCTTCTGCCTCAGCCTCCTGAGTAGCTGGGATTACAGGCACATACCACCACGCCTGGCTAATTTTTGCATCTTTAGTAGAGATGGGGTTTCACCATCTTGGTCAGGCTTGTTCTCAAACTCCTGACCTTGTGATCTGCCTGCCTCAGCCTCCCAGAGTGCTGGGATTAAAGGCGTGAGCCACCACACCTGGCCCCATGCCTCAATTCTTAACTACTGTGCACCCGTAGGCTCAACACTACTGTGCACCCGTAGGCTCAACACCACATAGAAGCTGCCAAAGGCTTGGGACTTGCACCCTGTGCATCCACAGCCTGAGCTGTACCATTGGCCCCTTTTAGTCACAGCAGGAGTGATTGGGATGCAGGGCACCATGTCCCTAGACTGCACACAGAATGGTGACCCTGGGCCCAGCGCATGAAACCATTTTTTCCTCCTAGGCCTCCACCTCTGGGCCTGCGATGATAAGGGCTGCCACAAAGGTGTCTGACATGCCTTGGACACATTTTCCCCATTGTCTTGGTGATTCACATTTGGCTCCTTGCTACTTATGCAAATTTCTGCAGCTGGCTTGAATTTCTTCTCAGAAAATGGGTTTTTAATTTTTACTACATCACCAGACTGCAAATTTTCTGAATTTTTATGTTGTTTCCCTTTTAAAACTGGATGCTTTTAACAGCACCCAAGTCATTTCTTGAATGCTTTGCTTAGAAATTTCTTTGACCAGACATCCTAAATCATCTCTCTCAAATCCAAAGTTCCACAAGTCTCTAGGGCAGGGACAAAATGCCACCAGTCTCTGCTACAACATAACAAGAGTCACCTTTGCTCCAGTTCCCAACAAGTTTCTCATCTCCATCTGAGACCACCTCAGCCTGGACATTATTGTTCATATCACTATCAGCATTTTGTCAAAAATATTCAACAAGTCTCTAGAAAGTTCCAAATCTTCTTACATTTTTCTGTCTTCTCCTGAGCACTCCAAACTGTTACAGCCTCTGCATGTTACCCAGTTCCAAAGTCACTTCCACATTTTCAGGTATCTTTCAGCAACGCCCCACTCTACTGGTAGGAGGTTACCATATTGGTTCGTTTGCATGCTGCTGATAAAGACATACTCAAGAGTGGGGAGAAAAGGGGGGTTTAATGGACTTACAGCTTCACATGGCTGGGGACGCCTCACAATCATGGCAGAAGGCAAAGAGGAGCAAGTCATATGTTACATGGATGGTAGCAGGCAAAGACAGCTTGTGCAGGGAAACCCATTTTTAAAATCAGACCTTGGGAGACTTATTCACTATCATGAGAACAACACAGAAAAGACCCACTCCCATGATTCAGTTATCACCCCCGGGCCCCTTCCACAACGTGGGAATTATGAGAGCTACAAAATGAGATTTGGGTGGGGACAGAGCCAAGACATACCAATCACCACTGGTGAAGGCAAATACTTTTGATCACTCTTTTAACCACTCAACACTATGAAGACATGGATTGTTTTCCTATAATTTGTGATTCATTTTATTCATTATTGGTTTTTGATGCTCAAATATACACAAATATTACTGAGATTCCTATAAAACTACTTTTTTAAACCTGACCTCATAAGTCAAAGAAATTCTTACATTCTGGCACCATTTGATGTTCAAAGTTCAGAATCTTAACCTATCCCAAGTCTGGAATTGGCCATGTGCAATTCTAGTGGTCAAAGGTTGTTAGAAACTGACTCTGGTTCATAGAGTTGCTTATGCTCAGAAATCACATTTCTATGTATACTTTTAGGACAGCAATAGAAAATGTATTTTTATTAAAAAGATCATTACTTGACAGTAATAGTCTCAGTTCAAATTTAATGTTATACTTTGTTCAGCTTATTTTACTCTTTATATTAACATATGTTTTGAATTATCTGATGCTTTTCTATCTTGATCATCTACAGGTGGAATGTCATCCTTACCTCAACCAGAGCAAACTGCTGGATTTCTGCAAGTCCAAAGACATTGTCCTGGTTGCCCACAGTGCTCTGGGAACCCAACGGCATAAACTATGGTAATAAAAGCAACAGGAAGTTTACCTAAAATGCCATTTTGATGAAAAATTTTAATTATAGCCTACTCAGTCTCCTGGAGTTCACTCTCAGTGAATCAGGATATGGGGAGAATTTGCATTTCTGATGAGAACCCAGGTGATGCTATTGTTCAAGGGCCTCACTTGAGAGGCTCTGGTGCAGAATGAACCCCTTAGTCTGTTTAGGGAGCCTCCTACCAAACTGAATCCAGCCTCAAGACTTCAGCATTTCTGACTTTCCTTCCAGGGTGGACCAGAACTCCCCAGCTCTTTTGGAGGACCCAGTTCTTTGCGCCTTAGCAAAGAAACACAAACGATCCCCAGCCCTGATTGCCCTGCGCTACCAGCTGCAGCGTGGGGTTGTGGTCCTGGCCAAGAGCTACAATGAGCAGCGGATCAGAGAAAATGTCCAGGTGAGGATTTGAGTGGGCGTCCGGGCTCCTGCATGGTGTCCTTCACGTGTGTGCTTCTTGTAAGCTTCTCAGGACGCCCTTGGACTAAGTCCATCTCCTGGGCATTTCCTATGCACAAATGCTTTGTGTGCATCATAAGGGTTTTCTATTCTACTATAGGAGGGGCAGCATGGGTGGAGAGAATCAGGATGGGACCAAAACCAGGAATTTTGGCATAAAGTTGGCAACTTACTCTGTATCCCTCTGCTAGGGCCATCACCTTTTCTTCATTTTCTGAAATGAGTTGGGTTAGGTGTTCTCTAGTCTTCAAATCATTGCAGATTTTTTCTTCATGTCCTCGTTTATTCTGTATAAATTTCATGTATTCATTCTCTTAGAATTGTTTTTTGAGTGCCTGTTGAAGTCTTTGGGTATTTTTCTTAGGTTGCATGTCTTTTTTTATGTATAGAAAAACATTATACTAAGTAAAATTATAAAAAAGAAAACCTCTCAAACATAGAGGTTTAATACAAAACCATTTATTTAACTGACAATTTCATGGTTTATAATTTAGCCTGAGCTCCACCTGAACTCAGTCTAGTCCTTCTGTTCCTGGCTGGGCTGTCTCACGTGTGTGCAGGGCAATGAGGCAGCTCTGCAGAATTAATCTAGAATTCGTATTCTGGATATTCTTTAGAGTTTCAGATGTATTGTTGAAATAGCCTCTCCCAAAATGTACCCGTGTTTTGATTATCTTTATGGTAGTTTTAACAAAAGTTTCTACTTTTTTTTTTTTTTTTTTTTTTTTGAGATGGAGTCTTGCTCTGTCGCCCGGGCTGGAGTGCAGTGGTCAGATCTCAGCTCACTGCAAGCTCCACTTTCCGAGTTTACACCATTCTCCTGCCTCAGCCTCCGGAGCAGCTGGGACTACAGGCGCCCGCCACCTCGCCTGGCTATTTTTTTTTTTTTTTTGTATTTTTAGTAGAGACGGGGTTTCACCATCTTAGCCAGGATGGTCTCAATCTCCTGACTCGTAATCCGCCCGTCTTGGCCTCCCAAAGTGCTGGGATTACAGGCTTGAGCCACCGCTCCCGGCCAAAAGTTTCTACTCTTAATGTAGTCAAATTCTTTATGACATTGTCTTGTAGTTGCTAATATCGTGACTTTTCCTATATTGGAAACATGACAATATGTTACCATATTATGTAGTAAAATATTATATAGTAATACAGAGTAATATACTATATTCTATTAATATCCTATAAAAGTATTAATGTACTTTCATAAATTGGGATCATTTGATTTTTAATATGTGAAATCAGGGTGCAAATGTACATATAATTTTCACTTGATACTAAAATGTCCCACTAAGAATTATTGAAAAGTCCATATTTGCTCACCTATGTTGATTTTTCATCCTGTCATCAAGTGTCCATAAGTACTTCTGACATTTCCCTTCTTTCAGAGTTAACTTTCCTGTACTGTCTAAATTATGTTACATAGCATTCTTAAGGCATTTGTGTATGTTTTCCTAGATTTATTCATAGAAAACTTATAATTTTAATAGTCTTTGGATAACTTGAGAATTTTCTAATCTATGCAAATATTCTAAGAATACAATGAATGCTTCTTACCTAGATTCAATTGTTAAATTGATGACTTTTATNATAAATTGGGATCATTTGATTTTAATATGTGAAATCAGGGTGCAAATGTACATATAATTTTCACTTGATACTAAAATGTCCCACTAAGAATTATTGAAAAGTCCATATTTGCTCACCTATGTTGATTTTCATCCTGTCATCAAGTGTCCATAAGTACTTCTGACATTTCCCTTCTTTCAGAGTTAACTTTCCTGTACTGTCTAAATTATGTTACATAGCATTCTTAAGGCATTTGTGTATGTTTTCCTAGATTTATTCATAGAAAACTTATAATTTTAATAGTCTTTGGATAACTTGAGAATTTTCTAATCTATGCAAATATTCTAAGAATACAATGAATGCTTCTTACCTAGATTCATCAATTGTTAAATTGATGACTTTTATTCTCTTTTCCTCTTATTCTCTGTATTAGAGTATTCCAATAAAATTTAGTAATTTAGTATTATGCTAGCAATTAGTGACATCTTTTGATATTTAAATTCTTTCCAATTTGAATACTGAGATCCTCTTCAAGCAACTACTTGTTTTCATTGAGCATGATGTTGTTAGGATTTGGACAATTACTGTCTTGAATCTTGTTGAGAACAATTTTCACATTATACCTGTTCATTGAAGATGGAAATCAGATGAATATATTTGGATTTCAGCATTTCTATATCTGATGTGAAACTGTACAACTCTACAGACAAAGAGGATCTCAACAGATACTAGAGATGAAATCAAGTTAACCTTGTGTGTACATGACTGGTTCATGTACTTATAAGAATCTAGAGAACAACTTTGAAACTTATGATTTAGATAGTTTGATGATGATACAGTTTGGATATTTGTCTCCTTCTAATCTCATTTTAAAATGCAAAAAAGGTTAGTTCGTGCCCTTTGTAGGGACATGGATGCAGCTGGAAACCATCATTCTCAGCAAACTATCACAAGAACAGAAAACCAAACACCACATGTTCTCACTCATAGGTGTGAATTGAACCATGAGATCACTTGGACACAGGAAGGGGAACATCACACACCGGGGCCTATTGTGGGGAGAGGGGAAGAGGGAGGGATAGCATTAGGAGATATACCTAATGTAATTAACGAGTTAATGGGTGCAGCACACCAACATGGCACATGTATACATATGTAACAAAACAGCATGTTGTGCACATGTACCCTAGAACTTAAAAAAAAAATGTTATCATCAATGATGGAAGTGGGATCTGGTGGGAGGTGTTTTTGTCATGGGGACAAATATAGAAATCCAACAATATCCATCTGTATTAGTCCGTTTTGTGCTGCTATAAAAAAAAATACTTGATGCTGGGCAATTTATACAGAAAAGAGCTATATTTGGCTCACAATTTACAGGCTGTACAAAAAGCATAGCACCAGATTCTGGAGAGGCTTCAGGAAGCTTTAAATTCCAACATTAGGTCATTCCTTTGCTCCCATACCTGATCATAGGCTGTTAGAAGCAGTCACACTATCTCTTGAATGTCTTCCTGCTTAGAGATTTCTTCCACCAGATACCCTTAAATCATCACTAAGTTCAGACTTCCACAAAGTCCTGGAATGGACACAATGCAGCCAAGTTCTTTCCTAAGGGATATCAAGGGTGATCTTTGTTCCAGTTTTTAATAAGTTTCTGATTTTGTTCTTAGACCTCATTAGCCTAGACTTCATTGCCCATATTTTTATCAGCATTTTGGTCAGAACCATTTAACCAAATGCCTAACAAGTTCCAAACTATCCCTTATCTTCCCATTTTCTTCTGAACCCTCCTGATACTTCCAAACTGTGCTAATTACCCAGTTCTAAAGCCACTACCACATTTTCAGACATTTTTAGCAATGTCCCACTCCTGGTAACAATTTTCCATATTAGTCCATTGTGCACTGCTATAAAGAAATACCTGAGGCCAGATAAAATATGCCGGAAGGTGGTTTCTTTGGCTCACCATTTTGCAGAGTGTACAAAAATCATGGCACCATTTTGGTTTTGGTGAGGTCTCGGGAAGCATTTACTCATGGAAGAAGGTGACAGAGGAGGAAGCACATCAAATAGCAAGAGATGAAGAGGAAAAAAAGAAAATGTGAGGCTCCTTTTTAAACCAGATTTCATATGACCTAATGCAGTGAACACTCATTACCATGGGGAGGGCACCCAGCCATTCATGAAGGATGCCCCCATGGCACAAACACCTCCCACCAGGACCCACTTCCATCATAGTTGAATCACGTTTTTAACATGAGATTAGGAAGGGACAAATATCCAAACTGTATCGACACCAAACTGTCTAAATTATAAGTTTCAAAATTTTCCCTCTAGATTCTTCTAAATCTTCTAAGTACATGAACCAATCATGCGCACAACAGGTCAACTTCATTCCATCTCCAGTTTCTGTTGAGATCTTCTTTGTCTGCAGTTTTGTGCAGTTTCAATATATCCATTCTAGGAATGGATTTATATTTTACCTGATATTCTTTAATCAATTGAGAGTTTAGAGATGATCTTTCATAACTTTTGGAAACTCATCAAATATTTTACATATTGCCTCTACACCCTGCTCTGATATACTTGGCTATTCCAAGTTGACAATTATGCAATCTACCAATAAAAATTTTCTACTTCTTTGATAGGTTTTTGAATTCCAGTTGACTTCAGAGGATATGAAAGTTCTAGATGGCCTAAATAGAAATTTTCGATATGTTGTCATGGATTTGTAAGTAACTTTGGAAAATGGGTTGCCAAGTTTATTTTTAGAGGAGGAATGTCAGATGGGTGTTAAAAGTGAACTCAATACCAGGGAGACAGGCCAATGTGAGTCAGAGGTGAGACAGGAACTCTGGAACTCTCCTTCTGGATTCACTCCAGAGCTCTGTTCTCTGACAGGGTGAGCAGGCCCAGGGTCAGCATGGGTCAACCTGTGCCTCTGCTCTCCTGACTCCCTGAAAATTTCCAGAGCAGCCAATATTATTGCTGAATCTGCACCTTTCATGTTGGCCTAGCATTTCTGCTATGCCCTAGTGGACAAATTGGATATTGCCCACATGGCTTGATTACATGTTTTTCCAAATCCGTACTTACAGCTTTTTCTTCCAAATCTGCTCAGTTCCTTATCAGAAAAACATTTCCAACAACATTGGTGTCCATGCCAGAAATTCATCTCTTCCATGTGTAATTGCTCACTAGATCTTGTCAATTCAGTATCTTTACCCATTTCAAATTTCTTTCTTCCTTCTCTTTAGACCTTTGCTCATGACCCAAACACTGCATTTTGCCTCCAGAAAGTTTGCCCTTAGTGGGCGTTAGAACTCTTGGCTTTGATGTTTTTTGCAATATGGAAATCTAAATGCAGACTATAAAGAAGTTTTAGAGAAGAGAGATTAAAAGTCAAGGGAAGAGCCAGGCTCAGTGGCTCATGCCTGTAATCCCAACACTCTGGGAGGCAAAGGCAGGTGGATCACTTGAGGTCAGAAGTTTCAGACCAGCCTGGCCAAAATGGAGAAACCCTGTCTCTACTAAAAATACAAAAGTTAGCCATACGTGGTGGCATACACCTGTAAATCCAGCTACTCAGGAGGCTGAGGCAGGAGAATCCCTTGAACCTGGGAGGCAGAGGTTGCAGTGAGTCGAAATTGTGCCACTGCACTCCAGCCTGGGCAACAGAGCAAGATTCCATCATTTAAAAAAAAAAAACAAGGGAAGAGTTGGAAAGTCCCATCTTTGGGGATAATATATAGCTGACAAAAGATCTTACTCTTTCTACGTGCTCCAAGGTTCTAGGATTCACAGAAAGGCACTCATGTGATGGGGAAAAAACCAGTTATGTCACTGCTTGCAGTGGAGATGTTAACAGGTAATAGACAGGAGATAATGTATTAAAAAGGATAAACACAGCAGCACGTCGTAAAAACTCAACGTTTTTAAATATCATTGTTTACATTTTTATTAGTTTAGAGGAAAATAGTAAAATAGGAAATCATGAAAAGGAAATGAAGAGTGGCAAACATCAGTAATTCTCACCAATTATTCAATATTAATCATTTATTCATTCTATTTTGTGTTATTTCCACCTAAAGATTGCCCTTAGCATATTGTAGAGTTTTGGATATGGAGCCCCATATCACATATGACAGTTTACATGTCTGAATCAAAGAAACTATTTTCCATATGGTAAGCAGCTAGTCAGTAATGAATACTTTAAAGGATATGTGATTGCTACCAAGAATATTGAACATATAGCTGGCTTATTTCTATTCAAAACAATGCAGGATGAGTTGCTGCTTTCATTGAGAATTTGAAATAGAAAAGGTCAGAATCTCTCTTTGCTCTGTTGACAGATATGGAAGACTATGTTTGAACAACTGACCCTGTGTAGTTTGTGTGATAAATTCCAGGCAAGGGAATATAAGTTGAAAATGCTCTTATTTTGGGGAAAAAAAAAAACACATTATAAACTCATGTTCATGAAAGACAGATTCTACAAGTTGAAAATAAACTTCACACTAATGGCAGCGTCATAGAAAGCACTTTGCTACCAGCTTTTTAATAGTCATTTCATCTATATTATGTACCATCATTTCTCTTTTCAGTCTTGTGGACCACCCTGATTATCCATTTTTAGATGAATATTAGCATAGAGGGTGTTGCACGACATCTAGCAGAAGGCCCTGCGTGTGGATGGTGATGCAGAGGATGTCTCTATGCTGGTGGACACATGGCCTCTGGTTAAATCCCTCCTGCTTGGCAACTCTAGTTAGCTAGATACATCCATAGTCCAGAAAGCAAAGAAAATAAATTTTATCTTGAAGTAATTGAATGTTTTCCTTAAAGGTTCTTTCCCTACTCCTTTCTACACACTTGTGTGTTTCTTTTCCTTCTACTTCATTAGGGCCAAAAATTGATTTGCCTATAAGTTTGGGGCAGAGTGGATATTTTATAGACATTTTTGAGGTGAGAGTGGGTAGAGTTTGCAGCCCCTAGAGGAGGAGCAAGTGACCAGTATTTATCAGTTAGTCTGTCTTTAGCTCTTTCAGAAAGAAGAAACCACACAGCATAGAACCTGAACACGAGCCATATTGACAGGATGACCAACAATCTATGGCCTCCCTCCAGCATCGCAAATTGGAGCTCCAGCAACCTAGGGATGCAGCATCCCTGTGGGGTCATGATTAGGGAGGTGGGAGGGCACCCATCCAGGATAAATAATTAGAAGTCAGATATGGGAGAGGTTAGAAGAAGAGAGTTGAGCAGGACTCTGCTTGGAAAATACAAACACATGCTCTTTTGTCAGTTACGTCTTGTGCATAAAAGGAAACTTCCCACATTGTTTCAAGGCTGAGAGCCAGGCCTTGACCTCCTGTGTGCCCAGTATCAGCAGTGGCCTTGTTGGGCTGTGGTGGAGCAGGACATCAAAGACACCATTGACTGGTCACATTCTCCTGAATACCAGCTCCATATAGAGCAAATATTAGCATCTAAAAGTATACTATTAATTTGTTCTACTCAGTCTTTTGAAATCTTTTGTACATTTAAAAAGGCACACTAAAACATCCAAAAGCCATTACATGTTATTGTCAAATTAATTTCAAAATTGCAAATACATCTAATTATCCAAAATTTCAAAAAATCTTTTGAAAACAGTGTATGTAAAATAGCATGATGCTTTCAAACTTTGGTAACTTTCAGGAATAATTCTTACAAAGACACCTAATTGTTCGTATACTTTGTAGGAGTACAAATTTAATCAGTTAGTCAAGAACATAACATTTCATTCCAGACAACTTTTTGAAAAGTTGGGACAATGTCATGGGCTACTGGCCAAAGCACTTTGAGACTGACAGATGTTTATGACCTGTGCACATTTCCAATGCGTTTACCCTCCACTGACTTAACCCCATTAGAGGGGTTTCCTTGAGCCACGTATTTCAGCTGAGAAATATCCTGCCAAGTTTCTTAGTTTACAATATTTCCTAAAATGATTTATTTCTTAAAATTGGAAGAGGCCATAAACTCTTGGGTGATCTCTGGACTGTTTTCTGTCTTCACTCATTTCCTTGATGTCAAATATTCTTGTGGCTTTAAATACAGCCTTTAGGCCAAGAAACCACAAACCAATATCTGCAGCTCAGCTTTTTCTCCACAACTTCAGAATGAATCATCATATTGACGGCATCTCTACCTTAGTGCCTAATGGACATTCACACTTAGCATGCCTCAAAGCTCATTTCGATTGCTGCCTTCCTGTTCCACCTCAATGTTCCTAGACTAAGTAATGATTATTTCACATCTTGTCAAGTTGATTGACATAATCAAAAATTAAACTTATTAGTCAAGTATGTAATGCCAAAGAATTTCAGATTTTCTTAGCATGCGTGACATTTTTTTCCCCAAGATGTGAAGCAATAATTAGAACAGTCATTTATAAATAGTAAATCTGCTACAGGCTTATTCCACTTGTTTATCCTTCATTTTCACAAAAACTTTATTAAAAAAAAAAAAAAGGCCACGCGCTGTGGCTCACATGTGTAATCCCAGCACTTTGAGAGGCCGAGGTGGGTGGATCACAAGGTCAGGAGATCGAGACCATCCTGGTTAACATGGTGAAACCCCATCTCTACTAAAAATACAAAAAATTAGCTGGGTGTGGCTGCGGGCACCTGTAGTCCCAAGCTCCTCAGGAGGCTGAGGCAGGAGAATGGCGTGACCCCGGGAAGTGGAGCTTATAGTGAGCTGAGATCGCGCCACTGCACTCCAGCCTGGGAAACAGAGCAAGACTGTCTCAAAATAAATAAATTAAAAAAAAAAAGTTACTTAGAATGTTTTAAAAGCTTAAATTGGTAACACATGGGATGTAACAAAATTCTATAACCTCCAATTCCTCATTTCACTATTTTTTTTCTATAAGAAATGCTAAAGTGAGGCTGGGAGCAGTGGTTCCCGCCCATAATCCCAGCAATTTGGGAGGCCGTGATGGGCAGATCACTTGAGGTCAGGAGTTTCAAACCACGATAGCCAACATGGTGAAATCTCATCTCCACTAAAAATATAAAATTAGCCAGGTGTTCTGGCATGCACCTGTAATCTCAGCTGGTCAGGAGGCTGAGGGAAGAGAATCGCTTGAACCCGGGAGGCAGAGGTTGCAGTGAGCCAAGATTGCACCATTGCACTCCAGCCTGGGCAACAGAGTGAGACTCAAAGAAAAAAAAAAAAGAAATGCTAAAGTCAGTACTTCAGGTTTAAATAAAAGTAGACAGTAACTCAAACCCATGAAGAGGTATAAAGACTGCTAGTCTCTATATATAGGACAAAATATGAAAAAATATATTTTTGAAATTCACATTTGTACTCCAATTATCTCAAGATTTAAAATATAAATGTATGCAAATAACACTAAATATGTACATAATGTATAATTTTACTGACAAAAGGTGAGGTAAAGAGAAACCCTGTGGAAAAGGAAAGTTCTTTATGAAATATTGTTAGATTAGTATTGATTCAAAGTAAATTGTTATAACTTTATAAAGTTGTATGTCATCCTCACAGGAACCACAAATAACTATAGAATACACTTAAGAGAAAATGATATGGGAATCCCAATGTCACTCATAAAAATCATACAAACACACCAAAAAAATTAGTAACTGTGGATATGAAAGACAAAGCCACAGACAGAAAGGAAAAGCTGAAAATGTCAAAAGTCACATTTTCCCTGTCACTAATTCAATCGTGCATCACATCACACCTGGGCTCTCTTCTGAAAGAGGCTTTATTAGGCAATTACATCTTTCTTTGTACAAAGATGAGGGAGTATAATTACATGAACCTGGATGGCATAGCTTACTATACATTAAAGCTATGATAGAAAATATGGGGACAGACACGATGTTTCACGCCTGTAATCCCAGCACTTTGGGAGGCCGAGGCAGGCAGATCACTTGAGGTCAGGAGTTTGAGACCAACCTGGCCAACATGGTGAAACCCTGTCTCTACTAAAAATACAAGAATTAGCCAGGCATAGTGATACATGCCTATAATCCCAGCTACTTGAGAGGCCGAGGCAGGAGAATTGCTTGAACCAGGGAGGTTGCAGTGAGCCAAGATGACACCACTGCGCTCCAGCCTGGGCAACAGAGAGACACTCTGACTCAAAAAAGAAATTTGTAAAATAAAAATATGGGTCCCAGTCTACAGACCTGTACAGCACCGTCCTGCACTGAACACCATGGGCAAGTATAGCACAATGGATAGTATTTACATATCCAAATATATTTTAACATGGAAATGGTACAATAAGTTATTAAGTTATGAAACTGCTGTTGTATATGTGGTCTGTCATTGACCAAAATATTGTTATGTGTGCTGAGTAGGGAGGTGGGGCTGAGGCGGGTCCAGGTGAGGGCCGTGGGGCTGAGTGGGGAGGTGGGGCTGAGGTGCGTCCAGGTGAGGGCCGTGGGGCTGAGTG
>NW_016821796.1:39162-41357 GCF_001698545.2 Rhinopithecus bieti | reverse complement strand
CTCAAAGGATATTAACTAATACTCAGAGAAGAAATGCAAATGGATGTTAAGCATGTGAAATTATGCTCAAAATAATAGATATTTAGGAAAATGTGAATTAAAAGGACAATCTGGGCCAGGTGCAGTAGTTCACACCTGTGTGATCCCAGCATTTTGGGAGGCCGAGGCGGGTGGATTGCTTGAGCTCAGGAGTTCAAAACCAACCTGGGCAACATGGCAAAAATCCATCTATACCAAAAGTACAAAAATAGGCTGGGCGTGGTGGCATGCGCCTGTAGTCCCAGCTACTGGGGAAGCTGAGGTGGGAGGATCACCTGAACTCAGGGAAGTCGAGGCTGCAGTGAGCTGTGATTACACCACTGCACTCCAGCCTGGGCAACAGAGTGAGAACCTATCTCAAAACAAAACAAAAAAAGGACAATCTTTTGTTGAGTCTTATACTAGCAATAATTACTAATACAGATGGTCCCCAATTTATGACGATTCAACCTATGATTTTTTTACTTTAATTGATGGTGCAAAAGCAATACACATTCAGTAAAATCTGTACTTCAAGTACTCATACAACCATTCTGTTTTTCTTTCAATATAGTATTCAGTAAATTACGTGAGATATTCAACACTTTATTATAAAATAGGCTTTGCATTAGATGATTTTGCCGAACTGTCAGCTAATGTGAGTGTTCCGAGTAAGGTAGGCTAGGCTATGATGTTTGGTAGTTTGGATGTATTAAATGCATTTTAGATTTATGGTATTTTCAACCTATGAATTTATTTGGACATGGCCCCATTATAAGTTGAGAAACATTTGTACACAGTGTGCATTAGGGTGTGGGGAAATAGATCCTGTCTTTTGTTTGATGGGGTATAAATTGGCCCAGCCTTTTGGAGGACAGTTTGGTGGTACATCCATTAACGATATAAAATCTCATATCCTTCTTTTGGCAATATCAAATGTTTAAAATCTCATACATTTAACCAAATAATTATATTTATGTAGAATATCCTAAAGAAATTCTTCTACCTGTTGGCAAAGCTGTATGTGCCAGATTGTTCATTGTAAACTTGCTTTATTAGCTCCAGATCCAGAACTCATAATATGAAGCAGTTAAAAAGAATGAAGCAGCTTTAAATGTACTGGTATGTAGAGCTCTTTGAGACATAACTTTAAGTGAAAAAAAATCTAGTTGCAAAACAGTATGTTAATTATGATCCTGGTCAGGCGTGGTGGCTCATGCCTGTAATCCCAGCACTTTGAGAGGCCCAGGTGGTCAGATCACTTGAAGCCAGGAGTTCAAGACCAGCCTGGCCAACATGGTGAAACTCAGTCTCTACTAAAAATACAAACATTAGCTGGGCATGGTGGTGCACACCTGTAATCCCAGCTACTAGGGAGGCTGAGGCATGAGAATTGCTTGAATCCGAGAGGTGGAGGTTGAAGTGAGCCGAGATCGCGCCACTGCACTCCAGCCTGAGTGAAAGAGCAAGACTCCATATAAAAAAAAATCTCATTTGTATATTTTAATAAGACATGTATGTGTATATCATGTATACAAAAGGTTAACACACCAAACTTAAAATGGAGAGGTAACTGTGATTTGGGTAAGGATAGGGGAGTTAAAGTGGTACTAGTGCTTTTTCTGGGTTTGAATTTTCTTTTCTTTTCTTTTTAGAGACAGAGTTTCACTCCATTGCTGGTCTGGAGAGCAGTGGTGCAATCACAGTTCACGGTAACCTTGAATTCCTGAGCTCAAACAATCCTCTTGCCAAGTAACCTCCCAAGTAGCTAGGACCACAGGCGTGCACCACCAAGCCCAGCTATTTTTTGTTTTTTAATAGACAGGGTTTCCCTATGTTGGGAAACCTGTGTAGGCTGGTCTCAAACTCTTGGCCTCAAGTAATGCTCTTGCCTCAGCCTCCCAAAGTATTGGGATTATAGGCGTGAACCACCACACTTGGCCTTGGGTTTGAATTTTATACTAGAATTGTACTCTTGTGGAATTTGTATGTAAAATAAACAGCAAATAATAAAACACCCCAATTATCTTTCCACCGGGATACACAGACCTAACTCCATCAGCCACATTGTATAAATATAACATGATTTATTTCGTCTCTCCCCTATCAATAGCCATTTTTTGTTATGTCAGGTTTTTTTGTTTTGTTTTGTTTTGTTTTGACAGAGTCTCATTCTG
>NW_016821796.1:11045-35451 GCF_001698545.2 Rhinopithecus bieti | reverse complement strand
AGGCCCTGTCTCAAAATAAAAATAAAATAAAATAAAATAAAATAAAATAAAATAAAATAAAATAAAATAATGTGCCTCTGTCTGTTGCCTTTTACTTTTCCTGCCTCCCTTTTCCATCCTTCCCATTTCAGTGCTGGGGAAGCCCCAGGCTTTTTTTTTTTTTTTTCCTGCCAGCAAATGGGTCTCTAAATCCAGACAGGCAGGTACAGGGACCTATATCTTAGATGGTAAAGTGTCACAAGTACTTAACATCCACTCTCTTCTTTTTCTCCATCTGTTCCAAGGTCTTCCCACAGGCCTGCAGTAGGGCTGTTTACCATTGGAAGCAAGGGAAAGAGGAGGAGACCAATCTAGAAGGATGGAGGTTGGTGTGAAGCAGGGATAGTCTCTGGGGATGACAAGAGAGGGTGGGCATAGGAGGTGGCTGAGATTTAACAGGATCTCAGTGGAGTGCTGGATTGCCACAGTGCTGCCATGCCTCCTGTGGATTTCAGTGCAGGAAATGATAGGAATATGGGGGTAAGGGTGGGCTGGAGTACGACTGAAGGAAGACTTGATGGGGGGACCATGAGATGGTACACATTCGTATATTGAGCCTGGGCTCTGGCGAGGCAGACATTGGGGTCAGGGATCAGGGTGCTTGTCTGTTCTACCAGGGACTTGGTTTCCATTACCTACTCTTTGTTTACTTGTCCATAGATCTGCCTGCATGTCTGCTACAGGGCGTAAGATCACTGGAAGCAAAGAAACAAAGAGGAGATTGCTCCTGATCAGTATAGACTGGTAAGAGTGTGGGGACTGCCTGGGTAGACCTCTAGAGTGGGTTGGTGGAGACCAGTGTGCATCCAGTAAGGACCAGTGACCAGTCTGAAGGATGAGGATCCTCAGCCTCTCCTTTTCCAGCCACCTTTCCCACCATCCCTGTCACTTACTCCATACCCTCACCTTAATTCTGGTACAGGGAAAAGAGTGTGACAGCGTCTTGGGGAGTGGGGTGGACTGAGAAGGGTAGAAAGGTAGTTTGCTAATAATATGCCTGTCCCA
Organism: Rhinopithecus bieti; assembly: GCF_001698545.2. NCBI lineage: Eukaryota > Metazoa > Chordata > Mammalia > Primates > Cercopithecidae > Rhinopithecus > Rhinopithecus bieti. The sequence goes on along the minus strand of NW_016821796.1, from coordinate 34,407 downwards.
TCAAGAACAAACTCTCTACTCCCATCTGTCCCTCCATCTGTCTGTCTGTCTGTCTCTAGGTCCAGAGATCTCATGAATTTATTTATCTACTTTAGGGTGTATTGCCAAGATAAGCAAGAGGAGAGGAGGGAACTGCCTCGGATCATTACAGGTTGGTATGAGGGTGGGGCCCTGTAGACAGGTGACCAGAGTAGGTCCAGTAGAAATCAAAGTCTGGGACTTCTTGGTTGCTCCCATTTATCGTCAGACCTCCTACCATCCTTTCCACTGTTCATTTGGTGTATGGAAATGTGTATAGAAGTACCTTGGAAGAAAATTATTGGTTATTGGGGAAGGTGGAGACAGGATGAAATAAGAGGAATGGATAGGCTGCTAATCATCCTCTCTTCCACCAAGCACATGGTTCTACCCTTTTCTGTTCCTATATGTATCTATCTGTATGATGCAACAAAATCAGAAGAGAAATTTTAGTCCATTTCCTTCCTCCACTTCTAGGTCCACCTCCAGTGGCAGCTGTAGTGGCCTTTGAGTGGCTGAAGACCAGCACCCTCACAGGCCTACACCCACAACTACCACTCTCTTTACCCCAGCCCAAGTGCGCTCTACCATACCTTGTTCGTGCTTTCAGCAGGGGTGATTACATGGGCCGCACTCAGGAAGTGGGCTGGGTGACTGCAGGACTGGTGATCTGGGCTGGCACCTGCTACTACATTTACAAATTTACCAAGGGAAGAGCCCAGAGTGTGAGGACACTTGCCAGAAATGGATCCACAGTTAAGATGGAGACTGTTGTTGGGGTACAGAGCCAGACCTTGGCCATAAGTGAAGCAGAGATTAAGACTAAACCCCAGGCTGAGACTGGAGCAGAAACTGGAACAAGAGGTGGGCCTGGGGCTGAAGTAGAGACCAAGGCCACTGCTATAGCCAGACACAGAGCCAACTCTCAGGCCAAAACAATGGTTGAGGCAGAGGCAGAGACTCAATCTGAGTCCAAAGTGGTGGCTGGAACACTGGTCATGACAGAGGCAGTGACTCTGACTGAGGTCAAGGCCAAAGCCAGGGAAGTGGCCATGAAGGAAGCAGTGACCCAAACTGATGCTGAGGCTGGCAAAATAGTTAAGAAAGAAGCAGTGACGCAGACCAAGGCTAAAGCTTGGGCACTGGTTGCCAAGACAGAGGCCAAGAGAGAAGCAATGACCCAGACCAAAGCTGAAACTCATATATTGGCTGAAAAAGAGACAGAGATTAACAGAGTAATGGTTACACAGAGTGAGACCTTGGCAGTACCCAGTGAAGTGGTCAAGATGGGGGCCACGAACAAGACTGGAATTGTGGATGAAACCAAGACAAGAGCTCTGGAAGAGACTGTGAGTGTGGCTAAGACTCAGTCTGAGGCCAGGCCTGGTGCCACAGTTGATGCTAGGGGAAATCCCAATGGCATGTCCAGGGAGGTGGCTGGAGTGGACATGAAGTCCTGTGCACAGTCTCAGGCTGTCACCAAGATCAAGGGTGATGACATGCCTGGTGCTGGGATTGAGGACATGGGGAATTGCAAAACCATGTCTAGGGCAGAGTCTGGGGCAGACATGAGGGCTTCTGCTCAGCCTCAAATTGTTGCCAAAACCCAGACTGAGGCCATTCCTGCGGCAAAGGTTGATGCCGGGAGTAACACCAATGCCATGTGTAAGGTGGGGGCAGGGGCAGATGTGAGAGCTTGTGTACAACCTCAGACTGTGGTCAAGAAGCAGGATGAGGTGACTTCTTGTGCCAGGGTTGATGGTAGGGGAAATACCAATGTCATATCTAAGGTGATAACTGGAGCTGACATGAGAGCTGCTGCTCAGCCTCAAGCTGTTGCAAGCGCTCACGCTGAGGCCATGTCTGATGCCAAGGTTAAGGACAGAGGCAATCCCAATGCCATGACTAAAGCAGGGGCCAGGGCAAACCTGAGGGCCAACTCCCAGGTTGAGGCCTTGCCTGATGCCAGGGATAAGAGCAGAGGCAATCCCAATGTTATCGCTAAGGTGGGGGATGGAACAGACATGTTGTCCTGTACACAGCCTCAGCTTGTGGCCAGTGTTCAGGCTAATGCCTTGTCTGATGGCAGAATTAAGGTCAAGGGCAATGTCAATACCATGCCTAAGGAAGGAGCTGGGGTGGATATGAAGGCTCAAGGTATGGCCCAGAGCCAGGGTGAAGCCTTACCTAATACTAGAGGTAAGGCTAGGGGCAAAGCCAAAGCCAAGTGTAAGACAGGGTCTGGGATGGACATGAAAACCTGTACACAACCTCAGACTGGGGTTAAGACCCCAGCTGAGGCCTTGCTTGATTCCAGGGTTGATGGTAGGGGCAATCCTAATGCTACTTCTAAAGCCGGGACTAAGGCAGACCAGAGGGCCTGTGGTCAGCCCCTGGTTGTGGCCAATCCCCAGGGTGAGGCCTTGCTTGGTGCCAAGAATAAAGTCAAGGGCAATCCCCATGCTGTGCTTAAGGTGGGGGCTGGAGAAGGTACAGCAGATTCTGCCCAGCCTCAGGCAGTGGTCAGTTTCCAGGGTGAGGCCTTGCTTGGTACCAAGAATAAAGTTAAGGGTAATCCCAATGTTGTGCTTAAGGCAGAAGTTGGAGCAGGTGCAATGGGCACTGCCCAGCTTCAGATTGAGGCCAGTTCCAAGGGTGAGGCCTTGCTTGATTCTAAGAATAAGGTCAAGGGTAATTCCAATGCTGTGTCTAAGGCAAGGGCTGGGACAGATACAACAGGCTCTGTCCAGCCCCAGATTGTGGCCAATTCCCAGGGTGAGGTCTTGCCTGGTGCCAAGAATAAGGTCAGAGGCAATTCCACTACTGTGCCTAATTCAGGGGTTGGGCCGTATACAACAGACTCTGCCCAGCCCCAGGCTGTGGCCAATTCTCAGGGTGAGGTCTTGCCTGGTGCCAAAAATAAGGTCAAGGCCAATCTTAATGCTCTGTCTAAGGCAGAAGCTGGGATGGGTGCAACAGGCTCTGTTCAGTCCCAGGCTGTGGCTAATGCCCATTGTGAGACCTTGCCTGGTGCCAAGAATAAGGTCAAGGGAAATTGGAATGCTGTGTCTAAGGCAGGGGCTGGGATGGATACGAGGGGCTCTGCCCAGACCCAGGCTGTAGCCAATTCCCAGGGTGAAGTCTTGCCTGGTGCCAGGAATAAGGTCAAGGGCAATCCCAATGTTGTGTCTAAGGCAGGGGCCAGAGAAGATACAATGGGCTCTGCCCAGCCTCAGGTTGTGGCTAACTCCCAGCGTGAGACCTTGCCTGGTGCCAGGAATAAGGCCAAGGGCAATTCCAATGCTATTTCAAAAGCAGAGGCTGGGGCAGGCATAATGGGCTCTGTCCAGGTACAGGTTGTGGCCAGTTCTCAGGGTGAGGTCTTGCCTGGGGCCAAAAATAAGGTCAGGGGCAATTCCAATGCTGTGCCTAAGGCAGAGGCTGGGGCAGATACAGTGGGCTCTGCCCAGCCCCAAGCTGTCGCTAATTCCCAGAGTGAGACCTTGCTTGGTGCCAGGAATAAGGTCAAGGGCAGTACCAATACTGTGCCTAAAGCAGGGACTGGGGCAGGCACAAGGCACTCTGCCCAGCCTCAGATTGTGGCCGGTTCCCAGGGTGAGACCTTGCCTGGGGCAAGGGACAAGGCTATGCCCAGTTCTGAGGCAGAAACCACAGCAGAAGATGAGGTCTATGCAAAGCCTGAGGCTGAGGCCATGCCCATTTCTGAGAGTGAGGGTGGGTCAGGCACTCAAGCCTGCAGAAAGACTCAGCCTAACATCCATGACTACTACTGGAATGGGATTGGTGTTGAAGATTGGATTGCTGCTGAGCGGTGGATCAAATTTAGATTTCAGACCATGGATGGAGACTGGGAAAATAGCGTGTCCTGGGCTGATGATGAGAATGAAGCCAGTATTGGGTCCTGGAGTGGGGTTAGTGATAAGGCTGGGATTATTAGGTCTTGGGCTGTGGCTTGTGATGAGGCCAGTGTTAAGTCCTGGGCTGGGGCCAGGGCTGAGAATGAGGTTGGTATTGGGACTTGGGCTAGAGCTGGGGAGCAGGCCAGTGGAGGGCTCTGGGCTGGGGGTCAGACTAGTGAGGGGACCTGGGCTGGGGACAAGGCCAGTGGAGGGGCCTGGACTGGGGCTGAGAACCAGGCCAGTGGGGGGTCTTGGGCACTCGCTGGGAGTCAGGCCATTGGAGAGCTTTGGGCTGCGGGTCAGGCCAGTAATGGGTCCTGGCCTGGGGGACAGGCCAGTGGGGTGTCCTGGGTTGGGGAAGAGGCTATTGGAGGGTCCTGGACTGGGGCTGAGAACCAAGCCAGTGGAGGGTCTTGGGCTGGAGCTGGGGCTGGGAATATGAGTAGTGTTTCATACTGGGCTGGTGTCGTGGATCAGGCCAGTGGAGGGTCCTGGGCTGGGACTAGTGATCAATCTGGTGGTGGGTCCAAGCCTAGATTTGAGGATCAAGCCAGTGGAGAAGGGTCCTGGGCTGGGGCTGGTGACCAGGCTAGTGGAGGGTCAAGGTTGGGGCCTGAGGACCAGTCCAGTGGAAGGTCTTGGGCTGACACTGCAGACCAAGCCAGTGGAGGGTCTAGGCTGGGCCATGTAGATCAGTCCAGTGGTGGGTCCTGGGCTGGGACACTTGATCAATCTGGTGGTGGGTCCAAGCCCAGATTTGAAAATCAGACCACTGAAGAAGGGTCTTGGGCTGGGGCTGGTGGCCAGGCTGGTGGAGGGTCCAAGGTGGGGTCTGAAGACCAGTCCAGTGGAAGGTCATGGGCTAACTCTGGGGACCAAATCAGTGGAGGATTCTTAGTTGGGGTTGTGGACCAGGCCAATGGAGGATCCTGGACTGGGGCTGGGCATCCAGCTAGTGGTGGGCCAAAGCCTATATTTGAGGATCAGGCCAGTGGCAGAGGGTCCTGGGCTGATGCTGGGGACCAGGTTGTTGGAGATTCTAGGCTGGGGCTTAGGGACCAGTCTAGTGGAGATTCCTGGGCTGGCACTGGGGACCAGGCCAGTGGATGGTTCTGTGTTTGCCCTGGGAGTCAGACGAATGGAGGGTCTTGGGGTGGGGCTAGTGGCCAGGATGTTGGAGGGTCTAGGCCAGGGCCCACGAACCAGTCCAGTGCTGGGTCCTGGGATAGCCCTGGGAGTCAGGTCAGTGGAAGCTCCTGGACTGGGGCTGGGGCTGTGGATCAGGTTGGTGGTTGTTCCAAACCTGGATTTGAGGATCAGGCCATTGGAGGGGGGTTCTGGCCTGGAGCTGGGGACCAGACTGGTGGAGGCTCCAGGCCAGGGTCTGAGGATCAGTCCAGTGGAATAGGTTCCTGGGGTGTGGCTGGTGGCCAGGTCCTTGGAGGAGCTAGGCCTGCAGACCAGTCCAGTGGTGGGCCCTGGGCTGGCACTGGGAATCAGGTCAGTGGAAGGTCCTGGATTGGGCCTGGGAATCAGGCTGGTGACTGTTCCAAGCCTGAATTTGAGGATCAGGCTTGTGGAGGAGGCTCCTGGGCTGGTGCTGGGAGCCAAGCCAGTGGAGAATCCTGGGCTGGATCTACGCCTGGGAATGAGGCCATTGGAGGGTCTAGGATGGGATCTGAGGACCAGGCCACTGGAGGATCCTGGGCTAGATCTGAGGACCAGGCCAGTGGAAGGTTCCAGGTCAGTGTTGAGGTGGAGGCCAACGAAGGATTCTGGTTTGGGCCTGGGGCTGAGGCCGTTATAGGGTCTTGGTGCTGGACAGAGGTGAAAGCTGATATTGTGTCTAAGCCTGATGATAATAATGAGGCCACTACTACATCCAGATCGGAGGCTGGGGAATTGGCCATCATTTGTTCTAGGACTGAGGCTGAGAACAAGGCTAGTAGTGGCTCCTGGATTAGATCTGAGGAGGTGGCTTATATGGGCTCCTGTGTAGGGGCTGAGGCTGGGGCTGAGGCTGAGGCTGGGGCTGAGGCTATGGCTGAGGCTGAGGCTGAGGCTGGGGCTGAGGCTGGGGCTCGGGCTGGGGCTGAAGCTGGGGCTCGGGCTGGGGCAGAGGCTGAGGATAGGACTGGGGCTGAGGCTGAGGCTAGGGCTGGGGCTGAGGCTGAGGCTGAGTCTAGGGCTGGAGCTGAGGCTGAGGCTGAGGCTGAAGCTGAGCCTGGGGTTAGGGCTGAGGCTGAGGCTGGGGCTGGGGCTGACACTGGCTGGCCTGGCTGGCTGCTCATGGGCCTCTAAATGGAGCCAGGTGAGGAGTCAGAGCTTCAGGAGCCAAAGTCCTGGGATTCTCTCCATGACACAGCCTGGCTCAAGAATGGGGGTTCTGTACCCCATACCAAGGCCCCGTCCTTTTCTTGGGTAATTTCTGCACACTGAGTTCCTGCAGACTTTATGCCTGCATTTCAGCCGGGCAGCTCCGTCACGGGCCTCCCATTTTGGTGCTCAGGAATGCTTTGGTTTGAAAAAAGTTCCCCAAACCATGACCTATGAGAGTTATAATTGTCAACCCTGGCAACACTTTGGGAGATTTTGTTTCCTTTTTAATTTTTTCTTTTCTTTTTTCTTTTTCTTTTTTTTTTGAGACAGAGTCTGGCTCTGTTGCCCAGGCTGGAGTGCAGTGGTACAATCTCAGCTCACTGTAACCTCACCTCCACTACAGGCACCCGCCACCACGCCTGGCTGATTTTTGTATTTTTAGTAGAGACGGAGTTTCGTTGGCCAGGCTGGCCTCGAACCCCTGACCTCAAGTGATCTGCTTGCCTCGGCCTCCCAAAGTGCTGGGGTTACAGGTATGAGCCACTGCACCCAGCCAAATTTCTTTCTTTCTATTTTAGAAATTAAAGAGAGGGTCTGGCTATGTTGCCCAGGCTGGTCTCAAGTTCCTGGGGTCAGGCAATCCTCTCATCTTGACTTCCCAAAGTGCTGGGATTATAGGCATGAGCCACTGTGTCTGGTCAGGGAGTATTTAAGAACACATAGGCCCAGGCAGCCACAGTTAGTAAGTCTGGGGCTGGGTGGGGCCCAGGATACTGGTAGTTTTTTAAAGCTCCCCAGGTGGTTCCAAGGTCTGGTTAGGATTGAGAACTGTTGGCTTTGGGGACTGCCCCAACCTCAGCCCCATGATCCAACCCACTTCTTACCCCTCTTAAAATCCAGCAGGAACCAGCGATAACAGAAGTAGAAGTGGGTGTAGTCTCCATTCTGATGCATCAGCTCAAACAGCTCTGAGTCCAGGATCTTATGTGGGTGGGAAAAGGGAGAGCCCTGAGCTGATGCTTCTCCTCTCTGGCCACCACTCACCCTCCGCTCACGCGCAGGGATGCACGCGATCCCCAGACCTGGCAGTGGGTCTGTCTGTTGCCCCCTGCCCCGCGGTGCGATCCCCAGACCTGGCAGTGGGTCTGTCGCCCCGTGCCCCGTGGTGTGATCCCCAGACCTGGCAGTGGGTCTGTCTGTTGCCCCGTGCCCCGCGGTGCACTCTCCCCCCCTCGGATCTCCTTGTGGAGGCTGGGTTGCTCCCTGCTACCCCTCTCATCACCCATCTCTCAGGGCTGCTTTTTATTTTTAGGGTTATATGATTTTCTGGGTATCTGATGTCATCAGCAACCCCTACTGTTCGCCAGAACTTTCATGGGCACGAGAATTCACACACACTCCTCAATTTCTAACACGGAGACCATGGGTTTTGGTTTTTTGTTTTTGAGGCAGAGTCTCGCTCTGTCGCCAGGCTGGAGTGCAGTGGCGCGATCTCGGCTCACTGCAACCTCCGCCTCTCCAGTTCGAGCGATTCTCCTGCCTCAGCCTCCTGAGTAGCTGGGACTACAGGCGCCCCCCAACGCCCAGCTAATTTTTGTATTTTTAGTAGAGGTGGGGTTTCACGATGTTGACCAGGCTGGTTTCGAACTCCTGACTTCGTCATCCGCCCGCCTCAGCCTCCCAAAGTGCTGGGATGACAGGCCTGAGCAGCCTAGCCCGGCCAAAACCATGTCTTTTAAAATGAAAGAAATTAAGTTTCTATGTCAAGTATGTTTTTGGAAAGCTCCCTAGCCTTCCTGTGGACGATGGACAAGCCTGGCACTGCCTGCTCCCGTGCCCATGGGTGGCAACCGGCCTCACCTGGATGAGGGAGCGCATGTTGGCGAAGTGGGTGTCCATGGCACCCCCGTTGGGGAAGTTCTGGCTCATCCTCTTCATGAGGTGGCTGAAGCAGCTGTAGGCCAGCTGATCTGAGGGGAGACCCGGGTAAAGCTGGCAGGGCAGGAGACTCGGGATAGGGCTGGCTCCCATTCCTGCTCTTCCAGACCTGGCCACCCTCTCGTCCTTTTTCCAGCTTCTGCAGCCTAGTCCCAAGTCCCATCCCTCACCGTTGTTGAGNTAGGGGCTCCTGGATTAGATCTGAGGAGGTGGCTTATATGGGCTCCTGTGTAGGGGCTGAGGCTGGGGCTGAGGCTGAGGCTGGGGCTGAGGCTATGGCTGAGGCTGAGGCTGAGGCTGGGGCTGGGGCTGGGGCTGGGGCTGAGGCTGGGGCTGGGGCTGAGGCTGAGGCTAGGGCTGGGGCTGAGGCTGAGGCTGAGTCTAGGGCTGGAGCTGAGGCTGAGGCTGAGGCTGAAGCTGAGCCTGGGGTTAGGGCTGAGGCTGAGGCTGGGGCTGGGGCTGGGGCTGGGGCTGAGGCTGGGGCTGAGGCTGGGGCTGGGGTTTGGTCCTGGGATGGAGATGCAACCACTGTAGAGTCTAGGCTTGGGGCTGGGGAAGAGGCTGGTGTAGAGTCCTGGACCTTGGCTAGGGATGTGGGAGAGGATGAGCTAAGTAGAGAGTCCAGCCCCGATATTGAGGAGATCAGTTTAAGGTCTTTGTTTTGGGCTGAGAGTGAGAACAGTAATACGTTCAGATCTAAGAGTGGGAAAGATGTCAATTTTGATTCTGGAGCTGGGGATAACACCAGCATCAAGGATAAGTTTGAGGCTGCTGGTGGAGTTGATATAGGGTCTTGGTTCTGTGATGGTAATGAAAATACAAATGAGGACAAATCTGCATCTAAGGCTAAAGCCAAAAAGTCATCTGAGTCAAGAGGTACATATCCGTCCATGGTCCCTGGGGCAGGAATGGGGTCATGGGATGGAGCCATGATCTGGTCAGAAACTAAGTTTCCACACCAAAGTGAGGCCAGTTTCCCAGTTGAAGATGAGTCCAGAAAACAAACCAGGACTGGGGAAAAACCTCGGCCCTGGTCTTGCCGCTGTAAACGCGAAGCTAATATGGATCCACGAGATCTTGAAAAACTCATTTGCATGATTGAGATGACTGAAGATCCTTCTGTTCATGAAATAGCCAATAATGCTTTATATAACAGTGCTGATTATCCTTATTCTCACGAAGCTGTTCGTAATGTAGGTGGAATTTCAGTTATTGAAAGCTTGCTCAATAATCCCTACCCCAGTGTTAGGCAGAAGGCTTTAAATGCACTGAATAATATCTCAGTGGCTGCTGAAAACCATAGGAAGGTTAAAACTTACTTAAACCAAGTATGTGAAGACACCGTCACCTATCCCTTGAATTCAAATGTGCAGTTAGCTGGACTAAGATTGATAAGGCATCTGACTATTACCAGTGAATATCAGCATATGGTTACAAATTATATTTCAGAATTTCTTCGTTTGTTAACGGTGGGAAGTGGAGAAACTAAAGATCATGTTTTGGGAATGCTTTTGAATTTCTCTAAAAATCCATCTATGACAAAAGACTTGCTCATTGCCAATGCACCGACATCACTGATTAACATTTTAGCAAGAAAGAGACAAAGGAGAATATTCTTAATGCTCTTTCACTATTTGAAAATATAAATTACCATTTTAAAAGAAGAGCAAAAGCATTTACCCAGGACAAATTCAGTAAAAATTCCCTTTATTTCCTATTCCAACGACCTAAAGCATGTGCCAAGAAACTTCGAGCTTTAGCAGCAGAATGCAATGACCCTGAGGTGAAAGAGAGAGTTGAGCTATTAATAAGTAAACTCTGATTTGCTGTATGTTCCCAAACAAATTTGAGTAACATTTTGGTTTTGCACTCTGGAAGTAACGCACATTGTAAATTGCATTATAACTTCGAAACTGATGTTACCTATGATGGTCTATAGCCAGACCATTTTATGAACACCAAATGAATTCAAGCTTGTACTAAAATACATGTGTTGATTTTATCTTGTCTGGATTGAGATATTTTTAGTATGCTTCATGAGCAGAAACTGAACGGATTCTTCATAAGTAAGGTAATCTTTGGTCCTTTGTGTGGACTTATGTTTATACATTTAAGACTTTATTTTTATGTCATCAATAAAGTTGTGTGTTTTAAGCAGCAGAAAAAAGTCATTGTCCTTGTCCTTGAGTTTATGATCTGTTTGGAAAGGCAAGATATATGGAAACAAAAAGATAGTAATAAAACTGGGAGCTTCCAATCACGGCCAGATGCCTCCTATCAGTGTTTAGAGGTGGCAAAAACTGCTGCAGGCAACAGTGCTCAAGGAAAGTTTTACAAAGGAGGGGGACCCTTAGGTAAGCTGGGCTTCAAGGATACAAAAGGATCAGAAGGGCACTCAAGATGGAAGGAGTGATGGGAAAAAAGGCATGGAGATGGGAATCCTTCTCCAGAGAGAAGTGCTGGCCTGCTGGAATGGAAAGTGTAGGGAGGGTAGTGACGAGAGAGAGAGTCAGGCGGTAAAGGTGAGTTCTGTTCATGAAGCACCCCTAACTGCTAAACTGGGGTGTCTGAATATTACTGCATCCACCCCTGGGAGACATCAAGGCTTTTTGTGACCAGAGGAATGACAAGATGAAAGGAAAAAGATATGGTAGATTTATGTGCAGGAGGAGTCCAAGCTGGGGTGGGGATAGGAGTGGTGACTGGAGATTGGAAAAACAGGAAGCTACCACAAGTTAGTCCAGGCATGAGATAATAAAGGTGTGAAGTTTTACTGGTGGCCATGGGAATGGTAAGGAGAGTATGGACGTGAGAGACCCTTTGAACCAAAAAGTGCTGAGATGTATTCTGGAGACATACAGAGAGGACCAATTTTATTTTAGGGTCCTTGGGGTATTTGACAGAAAAATGTCCTCTTGGCCAATTCTGGTATCCATGTAAGTGAATAGTTACAACTTTGGAATAATAAGAAAGAATAAGTTTTAGTGCTTGTATCAGATTTCCTTTATAAGGTTGGTTAAGGTGGGGCCTTTGTGGAACCATAGAGAGTGTTGTTGGGATACACATAGAAGATCTACCTCGCTCCCACGCCTCAGTGAGGGTGAGGGTGTCGGGGGAGGAGCACTCTCAAACTGCTGGTGGGAGTATACACTGGTACAAGGTCCATTGGAATATATGCACATCCATTGACCCTGTAATTCCACTTGTAGAAATGTATCTTTAGGAAATAATCACATAATTGGCTTGTGGAAAGCTGTGCATCTTCAAACTGTTTGGAAGGGTGAAAAATTGTAAATGACCCAAGTATCTCAAGATAGGCAGTTGGCTAAGCAAATTGATGTGTGTCTACACATTTAAATATTATGCAGCTATTGAAAATGTTGATGGACATCTACATGTGCCTACATTAGAAATTCAGCATATAATCTTAAGTGGGAAAAATAGGCTGTAAAAGCACATGCCATATTTTTAATGAAGAAAAAGTATATATCTAAATTATCTTGCTACATACTCTGAGAATGTTAATAGTTTTCTGTGGGTGTTAGACCGATGGGTGATTTCATTTTTTTTTTTTTTCCTTTCTTTTGAGACGGAGTCTCGCTCTGTCGCCCAGGGCTGGAGTGCAATGGCGTGGTCTGGACTCACTGCAACCTCTGCCTCCCAGATTCAAGCGATTCTCCTGCCTCAGCCTCCCGAGTAGCTGGGATTACAGGCGCCTGCCACCACACCTGGCTTTTTTTTTTTTTGTATTTTAGTAGAGACGGGGTTTCACCATGTTGGCCAGACTAGTCTTGAACTCCTGACCTCAGGTGATCTGCCCGCCTCGGCCTCCCAAAGTGCTGGGATTACAGGCGTAAGCCACCACGCCCGGGCTCATTTGTTTTTTACTTAACTCTATTTATGATATTTATATAATAAATGAAATTGTATGCATAATTTACCAACAAGGAAAAGGATGGATTCATACTAGGCAGGCCTGGTCAATAGTATTTGAGGGACCTGGAGCAAAAGTATAAATGGAGGCTCACGTATTTATGTCTACATATTTGGAAAGTATAACTTAAAATTTTAAATAAATATTATTTGTAAAGCAATAAGTGTTTTAAAATTTAAATCTTATTAGGTATTTTAAAAATGAAACCATTCTCAATACTAGCATTTGATGGCCACCAACTTACTCTACTGTAAAAAAATGGTGTCATGCTTGTAGTGGATTCTGCCATCTGATGCCCTGATGCCCCTTCAGGAATGAAAAGCTTATTATTTTAATTGCCAGGAGTGCGGCAAGTACACAGTTCTCAGCTGTCAGCCCTCTTCAGGAATTTCCTCAGCTGAAGAAAGCCACCTCCCCCAAGGTTACACCCCTACCTGGGGTATTTCACATCCAATTACTGATGGATATGGCCTTCTTGCCCCAAATTGGGACAGCTTAACTCCTCCCTCTGTCCAATCCTGCTTCCTTCTTTTCCCTTCCACAGGTGTTGATCCCAACAGCATTCCCTAGTAAAAACCCTTCCTGCTGAACTCTGTCTCTGGGTCTGCTTCCTGGGAAGCCAACCTGCAACAGTTGGTTCAAGAAGTTGTTCGAGAAAGCAAACACTGTGATGAAATTTTGGAGATGAATCAACTGCTACTCAGCTGTCAATGAAGACCCATCATTGGTGGTAGGTGGAGTACATAGGCCTCTGGAACAAGGTAGCAGAGGAATTGTTAAAACTTTCAATGTGGTTAACTGGGGTGGCATACAGGTAAAAGGGGACACATTAACTGGTGCCATGTATCAGACCTTTGAGAAATATGGGAAATATTAAATATAAGGAAGGCCAGAAAATTGGGTGGCTGTTGCTAAGTGGATTGAGCTCTAGAAAAGAATAACAAAAAGCTGAATTAAATTAATCAACAATTGAAAGCTATGTTTGAAAGCAGAGGGGTTTATTCATAACATATAAAGAGGTTCTCATCTTTTCCAGGTAGATGGTGGAGAAATCTGAGGAGTAGACTCAGGATTTGTTAAAAGAAAGCTTCAAAGAAAGTTAAAATTCTAACCAAGACAAGTCTTCTATGCCGAGTTCAGTGCCATGGTTAAGAAGGAATGGGACTCTGACACTTGGGATGGGGACATCTGGATTGATGTCCCTAAAAATTCTTATATTCCCAGATTCCCCTGAGTCCCTTGAGAAGTGTCCTACTCCTCCCTATTAAGGGCTGGCACTCCATCTTGCTTCAATATATGGAATCCTTTCCCCTGTAAGATAACCTGGGTTTCCCTCAGAATCTGCCCTCACCTCCTATCCTGGCCACTGGGCCTATAACTAGGATTAAGCCACAGCATAATCTAGCTGGCGATGTGCTGGGTGTAGTAAGGAAAGAAAGAGAATACACCAACAAAGAGTTTCAGGACATAACCTAGCCAGCATGTACCAGAAGGTGCTGAGGGAATAAGTATGACACCAAATTCTGAGGAGCTCGATCAGGAGGGCTGGAATATAAACTTGAATATGAGAGAATTAATCAATTTGAAAGTACTCTCCCAGAATACAGGATTTAATACCCTAGAAAAAAAAAACACAGGAAATGACATGAACTCATTACTACGATGGGTCCTCAAAGTATGGAAAAAGCCATGGCCTACATTAAGTGAGGTGTAAATGCCAGAGTTGCCATAGAAGATGGTGGAAAAAGGGATCAAAGATTCAAAGAGGTGAGAATTATATAATAAACCTATTATGTAAGGCCAGAAAACCCTCTAGAAGATTATATTCTGCGGGAGGATCCAAAGGACAAACCATTTACCACAGCTATAAGGAATATTCTGGTGAGAGGGACATCAGCATCACTGAGAAGTTCAGTAGTGGATCTCTTCTGCATGCCAGGGCTCAGAGTAGGAGAGCATCTTATGGAACAAGGATCACTGATAGAAACGATGATGCCTCTGAAACAATAGAGGCAAGATGGCTGCACTTAACTGTCAGAAGTCAGGTGGATGTAAATACCACAATGCACTGCAGGGTCAGAGTGGCAGGTGGGGAGGCCTGACTTGCAGAGAGCTATGGAGATGGTTAATAGAACACAGTACCCCTAGTGGGTAGATGGTTAAGAGACAGTTAATAGGACATGGACAATCAATACAACATAATGTCCTGGGGGGAAATAGGCAGCCAACAATCTGCACTCTATACAATCACAAGAAATGAAAGGTGGTCACAGGTTTGAGGGAGGTTGCCTCAATAAAAAGTCATAATTACTTATCCAGCTTCTAGTCTCAAGTCAGGTTTTGATCCACAACACATGGTTTGAAGGAAAGGCTGAGTGCCCAGGAAGAAGGACCCTACAACGCATGTGTAGTAATGATTTCTCTAGTCCTTCCATTTACTCAGGTAACTGTGTACCAAGGAAAGAGAAATACTCGAACATTTTGAGAACAGATGGACACTGGTTCTGAGTTGATATTGACACCCAGAGACCTAAAGTGTCTTCATTGGCCCCCTTATTAGAATGGAGGCACATGGGAGCCAAGTATTAAAGGGGATCCTGGCCTAGGTAGGGTTCACAGTGGGCCCACTGAGTTCACAGACCCACTCAGTGGTTATGTTTTTGATCTCTGAATGTATAATTGGAATAGACATAGTTGGTTAGTTGGTACAAGCCCTATAGTAGTTCTTTGGCCTGTGGAGTCAGGGCTATTTGTATATGAGAAGGCCAAGTGGAAGCTTCTGAAACTGTCCTCACCTTCCCTGGCCAAGATAGTAAATGAAAACATATGGCATCTATGTAGTGGAGGATGGCAGAAACTATTGCTGCCTTTGGAGACCTAGAGAATGAAGAGGTGTGGTCTCCATCATATCTTCATTTAATTCACCAGTTTAACCTGCAAAATGTGGACAGAGCCTAGATGACACTAGACTACTGAAAACTCAGCCAAGTAGTAAGACAATTGCAGTGGCATACCAGATATGATATCTTTACTACAGCAGAAAGCATGGCCTTAAGTACCTAGTTTTCAGCTATTGATTTAGAAAATGTGTTTTTTTCCCTATCTGTATCATAATGGAAAGTCCATATTCACACAGAATGGATAACAGTATGCATACACAGTTTTTCCTCAGTGCTCTACTAACTTTCATATCCTCTGTCACAATATAGTCTGAAGAGATCTGGACCACTCAAACATCCTTCAGAATATAGTACTAGTCCACAATGTCAGTGACATCATGCTAATTGGACCAAAATGAGTAGGAAGGGGCTAGCACATTGGAGGCCTTAGTAAGGCACATGCACTATGGAGAATGGGAGATGAACCCTACAAAGACCTAGGGGGTTGGCCACATTAAGTATAATTTTAGGAGTTGAATGGCCTGGGGAATGCCGCAATATCCTCTCAAAGGGAAGGACAAATTAAGGTATTTTTTTACCTTCTTCACAGAGAATTTTCTGGAAGTGCACTGCCTGGTAGGCCTCTTTGGGTTCTGGAAATACCACATTTCACACCTGGAATTACTGTTTCACCCCATATACTGGGTGACACAAAAGGTGCCAGTTTTGAGAACTATAGCAGAACAAGCCCCTATAGCAGGTCCAGGATGCAGTTTTAAGCAGTTCTGCCACTTGATGCATGCAAGAGACAGTCCTTATGGTACTGCTTCAGGTGAACTCCAAAACTGGGGCTTAGCCCAGGGGGGTTCTTGCCTTCACTCAGGAAAGAATTCAAGAGCGAGCTGACGGTAAAAGAAGGCAAGTTTATTAGAGCAATAGTGTATAGTGAAATGGCTGCTCCATAGACAGACCAGGGCTGTCTCATAGGCAGAGGAGCCCTGAGTAGCAGTGTACAGCAAAGTTGCTCCTCCACAGGCAAAGCAGCCTGGAGCAGCAGCAGCAGCAGCAGTATATAGCAACAGTAGCATTCTGGAGCAGCAGAGGGAGCAGGACAGCAGTTCTGCTGGCTAGCTATATTTATACCCACTCATAATTATATGCTAATGAAGGAATGGGTTTTTGGAATTTTCTAGAAAAGAAGTGGGAAGTTCCTGGAACCATATAAGGCAACTTCTGGGTCATTGCCATGGCATATTGCCATGGCATTTGTAAACTGTCATGGCACTGGTTGGAGTATTAATAATGAGCAGTGAGGACAACCAGAGGTTGCTTTTTTCATCATCTCCTGGTGTCTTTACTGCATCCTGTTTTTGATCAGCAGAGCCATTACCAGTGCTCGGAAAACAAGTCCTGCTGATCTCCTATCTCAGTATTAGAGGTATCTGTGTTAGAAAAAGATGCCATGTGGAGTATTTGGAAGCCCCTATGGGAAAGGCCCTATGGGAAGCCCCTATGGGGAAATCACAACATAGCTAGGGTTGTGGAGCAAAGCCATGTCATATGAATGGAAAATTATATACCTTTTAAGAACAGCTCCTGACATGCTACTACATCCTCGTAGAGATGAAATGCCTGACTATAGGACATCCAGTGGCCATGCAGCCAGAATTGCTTTATGAGCTGCGTTCTGTCAGATCCACCAAGATATAAGGTTGAGTAGCCCCAGCAATGAGATGGAAGTTTCTTTTTTGTTTCTTTTTTTTTTTGAGACAGGGTCTCACTCTGTCACCCAGGCTGGAGTGCAGTGGCATGATCATGGCTCACTGCAGCCTTGACCTCCTGGCTCAAGTGATCCTCCTACCTCAGCCTCCTGAGTAGTAGGAATATAGGCACACACCACCATACCTCACTAATCTTTTAATTTTTTTGTAGAACTTGGGCTCCACTATGTTGCTCAGGCTGGTCTCGAACTCCTGGGCTCGAGGGCCTCTCCTGCCTTGGCCTCCCAAAGTGCTGGGATTAGAGGCATGAGCCACTGTGTCCAGCCAAGATGGAAGTTTTCTATATGGGATCAAGCACAAGCAGGACTGGAGGGCATAAGCAGTTGCACGATCAGGTAGAGTAGATCCTCTATGATATCCACCACTGTTGCACTAGTACCTTTCCTTATCTACAGCTATGGCCTTACACCAGATCCCATGTGACACAGGCATTCAAGTGTTCTTTAATAAGTATGTGTGTGTGTGTGTGTGTGTGTGTGTGTGTGTGTGTCTGAGACAGAGAGAAAGAGAGAGAGAGAAGGAGAGAGAGATTCTAGACCCAAGACCATTCAAAACTTGGGACTTAGGGGGGCCTTCTGCTCAGTTCTAAGAGCCCTCATGCCTACTTATGAGGCTAGGGTAGCAGTGGACAACATTTCTAAATGTTTTGGAGAGATAGGTGGTCTTATAGTCAGTTCCGGGTCTGACTCTGCTCAGGTCTCCAGATTCTTACTCTAGTGTTGTTGTAGTAGTAGGCTCAGGGCTCAGAGGTTGGTTTAAGATTTTGAGTACAGTGGCTTTGCTGGGTCATGCACATATAAGGAGTCATATAAGACCACTTTCCAAAGGTGAAAATGCAATCTTTCTTCTTGGGCAAAAAGGTCCATTTCTGAAAATCACATGAACTGATTGGTCTTTGAGGCAGTTTAGTGTAGGGGAAAGTATATAATCTGGAGTGAGGAATGAATGGAGAGGGATACTAACAGTTCTCTTCCCCTTTTATTTTTCAGACATAAAGGAGAAGATTTGGGAGAGGAAGAGGATTAATCCTGATTTGAACTCTTTGAATTTGAAGTGCTTATGTACTATGATTTGAAATGGTTTATCCCCATCCAAACTCATGTTGAGGATGAGTTCCCAATGTGACTGTGTTGGGAGGTGGTAACCTTAAGAGGTGTTTGTGTCATGAGGAATCTGTCCTGATGAGGGTTTTAATGCAGTCTCTTTGGAGTGAGAGAGTTCTTGTGCTCATGGGACTGGATTAGTTACTGTGAGAAGGTTGGTTGTTATAAAGTGAGTCTGCCTCTTGTGCTTGGTGTCTTTTGCATGTACCTGTTTCCCCTTTTGTTTCTTTGCCATGTTTTGATGCCCTCAAAAGAAGTTGTCAGATGTGACTGCCCAGTCTTGAACTTCCCAGCCCTCAAAACTGTGAGTTAAATAAAACATTTCTTTATAAATGTCTAAGTCTTAGGCATTCTCTTACAGCAACACACAACAAACTAAGACACTGTGGGACTTCCAAGTGGAGAAGCTCAGTATTTATTTGAGAGGTATGGATCTAGAGCTCAGAATAAATGTCTGGGATGAAGATACATATTATGGATGATAACAGAAGAGTAAGTCAGGTAGCCTCAGTGAGGAGTACAGATGGAAAAACTGAGGACAGAACACTGAGGAAGCCTAGTACATGTGGGGCTTTGGAAGAGAATAGTGCAGAATTGAAACCGAGAATACAGCCTTCCATGAGTATTATTATGCATACCCTTGTACATCCTTCTTTTTTCTTTAAAAATTGTAGTAAAATATACATAACATTTACCATCTTCACCATTTTAAGGTGTACAGTTCAGTGACATTAAATACATTCACATTGTTGTGCAACCATTACCACCATTCATCTCCAGAACTGTTTCCTTTTATTTTTTGAGATGGATTTTCGCTCTTATTGCCCAGGCTGAAGTGCCATGGCACGATCATGGCTCACTGCAACCCCCGCCTCCCGGGTTCAAGCGATTCTCCTGCCTCAGCCTCCCAAGTAGCTGGGATTACAGGCACCTGCCATCACTCCCGGGTAATTTTTTGTATTTTTCATAGAGATGGGGTTTCACCATATTGGCCAGGCAGGTCTCGAACTCCTGACCTCAGGTGATCCATCCACCTTGGCCTCTCAAAGTGCTGGGATTATAGGCGAGAGCCACCACGTCCCGCCCAGAACTGTTTTCATCTCCCAAACTGAAATGTTTACCTGTTAAACAGTAACTCCCCCCACTGCTGCCCCAGCCCCTGCAAAGCACTATTCTACTTTCTATTTCTATGAATGTAACTACTGAAGGTGCCTCATTTTAGTGGAACCATATATGATTTGTCCTTTTGTGACTTAGCATAATATTCTTCTATTAGTCTACTTGGGCCGCTATAACAAAATACCACAGACTGGGTGGCTCACAAACAGCAGAAACTTATTTGCTGGAGGCTAAGAAGTCCAAGATCAAAATACCAAAAGTTTCTGGTAAGGGCTTTTTTCATGGCTTGTCAATGGCTGCTTTTCTCACTGTTCCGCGACAATGGTGCCCTGTGGCGTGGTGGCGTTGAGAGAAAGGGGGTGGGGGCGGGGGAGAGGAGAGGAGAGAGAGAGGACACTTTTCTGATTGTCTCTTTCTTATAAGGTACGAATCCTACAAAATCAGAACCCCACCCTTTTGATTTCATTTAACCTTAATTACTTCCTTAGAGGTCCTATTTCCAAATACAGCCACATTGGAAGTTAGGGCTTTAACATGTGAATTTTGCGGGGACACAACCATTCAGTCCATAATGGTTCTCAAGTTTCCAGTTCTTTACACAGAATTGGAGTCCTACTCTATGTTCAATCTCAGAATCTGGTTTTAAAATGTATTTTCATAGTTATGGGGTGCCATAACAATTGCAGAAATCCAGCAGAACCTTCCTTCATCCTTCCCTACCCCAGATTTCTGCTTCCAAATTAATTTCAATTTCTTTTTAAAATTACTTTTAATTCCAGATTACTTACAATTATCTTAACTATTTCTTCTGATATTGCCTTTACATTTTTATCAACCATTTTATTTCTTGATTTTTAAATTTTATGTATCAGCTAGGACTTCCTACAGTGGAAGGATTCAGTTGTCTTATACCTCCCATCCTATACACAACCACACTTCTCCCATATTCTCCCAATATATTGTTGTATCACTATACTATGTTAAATCAACATTCAGTGTTTACATTATGTCTATGTAAGGATTTTTCACAGTTGAGACATTAGAAGGAGAGGCAGATAAGTGCATAGACTCTGCCACTAGACAGCCTGGCTTCAAATCCTGAATTTGTCATTTAATAGCTACATGATCTTGAACAAATCTCTTTCACTCTCTGTCTCACTTTCACCATGTTTAAAATGGGAAATGGCATATCTCATACGATTTCTATGAGGATTAAAAGATTAAGCACTCAGAGTCATACTTGGTACATAGTAATTGGCATCTATTATATGTTATTGTTGTTCATTGTATACATTTTTCCCCTAGAGTTCATGGATCGGTCTGTATTCCTGCTCCATTTTGGAAGATTACTCTTCAGGCCCAAGGTACAGCTATTGTCCTAGAAACTCCCTTGTCATCATAGTGGAATTTTCTTAGTCTCTTTTTCATGTTGGATTTTGCTTTCCCTACATTCCGTGGCTTCATCTTTCTTGATTTATGACCTCATTTTGACAAAATAAATCTAGGTTTATGAGAAAGAGTGTATAGTATATAAACACTTTGAGATTTTGCCTGTCTGAAAATGCCTGTATTCTACCCCCTTGACTGATAATTATTGGATATAAAATTCTAAGTTTAGGTCATTTCCTTCAGAATTTTAAAAATTTACTTTTCAAATCAAAGCTGTATATGCATATAGTTTAAAAAATCCAATATAGTCATGCACTGCATAACAACATCAATGATGGACAGCATATACGATGGTGGTCCCATAAGATTATAATGAAGCTGAAAAATTCCTATCAGCTAGTGATGTCATAGCCATTGTAATGTTGCAGCACAGCACATTACCTTTTCTATGTTTAAATGTTTAGATATGTAAATACCATTGTGTAACAATTGCCAACACTATTCAGTACAGTAACACGCTGTTCAGGTCTATAGCCTAGGAGCAATAGTTTATACTATATAGCCCAGGTATGTAGTAGGCTATATCATCTAGGTTTGTGTAAATACACTCTACAATGTTCACACAATGACTGTATCACCTAACAATGCATTTCTCAGAACGTATCTTCATTGTTAAGCAATGCATGAGTATAATCATAAAAGGCTAATGTATTAGTCCGCTTGAGCTTCCATAACAAAATTCCACAGGTTGGGTGGATTAAACAACAGAAATTTATTTTCTCATAGTTATGCAGGCTAGAATTCCAAGATCAAGATGCAATCAAGGTTAGTTTCTGGTGTAGCCTCTCTTCCTGGCTTGTATATGGCCACCTTCTTGCTATGTCCTCACACGGTCTTTTCTCTGTGTGTGCATGGAGATAGCGATCTTTCTTGTCTCTTCTTATAAGGACAGCAATCCTATCAGATTAGGGCTCTATTCTTAGTATCCAATTTAACCATAATTACTTCCTTAAAGGCTCTATCTCTGAATACAGTCACGTTAAGGGTTTAGGGCTTTAATATATACATTTTGGGGGACACGATTCAGTACATAAAAGCTTACTATGAAAAACAGCAATATCCTGTATCTCAACACTATTTCCCACACCCAGAAGCAATAAATTTCTACTCTTTTAATGGATTATTTTGGTATTATCTGTCTATGTCAAAATAATATACTTATATTGTTTCTTTATTTTTGAGTTTTAAGTCACTGACTTCCCACTATGGGAGATGAGTTTAGCTCTTCTTTTATACTCACCCCTGCTTACTGTAATCATACATTTCTACATTTCTTATACCCTGCCCTCCCAATTACTTTATTCTTGTTTTAGTTATATTGACAGTATTATGTTGACTATGCACTTGTTATTGAAAGTTGAGTTACATAGTACATTAGGATTATTTTTTCCTGTCCTGCACAACTTTTATTTTCTCTAGATTTAATTTCTTTCCCCTCTCTTTTCTATGTATTTATCACCAATTTATTTCCAAAATATACTCCCAATTATGTAAATATTCTTCCATTATGTTTAAATAAATTAGGTATTCTGCCAATTTCATTTTCTGGACAAAGTTTCTCTTGGGAATCTTCTGAACTGCTTTAAACTAGACTGGTTGCACTCTAGGTATGCAACACAACTTTTATTTTGGGATCTCTTTTCACAATAATCTTGGTGACTTTCTTTGCTCACTATTGTGTTAGACTCACTGTTTCCTGGATCTCATATCTCCCTCTTTCTTGGTTTGTGCTCTCTTTTGGCAGAGCACATCTTCTAGTAGCTTCCTGAGAAAGTGTATATGCAAAGCACACTTTTGAGATCTCTCAGGTTTGAAAATGTCATTTTTCTACTCCAACACTTGATTGATAGCTTGGCTGGAGATGGAATTTTGAATTGGAAATTCTCTAAGAATTTTGAGGACATTGTTTCATTGTATTTTAGCTTCCAGTGTTGCTGTTGAGAAGTCAGATGTTACTCCAGTTCTTTTGTATATATTTGCTTTTCACTAGGTAATACATTCACATGGTTCAAATGAATAATAAAAAAAATGCAGTGAAAAACCTCCCTCCAACCAACATTCTTCCTCCACTCAGTTCCCCTTTTCCCAAAACAGATAACTATTGTTATTAGTTTCTTTCATATTTCCAGGATTTCTTCTTGCATATGTAAGGAAACATAAATGTAAATATTCTTATTTTACCCCTTTTATGAAAGATAAAATGTAGTATATATACATGCATACATTCACACACTTGCTGTCCTGCACTTTGCTTTTTTTAGATTATTTGCTTGTTTTACTTAACAGTATATCTCGGAAGTCTTTCCACATGAGTACATAATTTACTCACATTTTACAGCTGCATAATCTCCCTTTGTGTGAATGTACCAATTTTATTTAGAAAGCTCTCTTCCAATCAATATTTTGATTATTTCCAGTCACTCCAATGACAAACATTGCTTCAATAAATAATCTCCAGTCTTCTGCCAGGGTCGAGGAGAGATAGTCACTGAGGTACTTGGAGTGGAAGAGTGAGTGAGGGTCTAACTGTTTTTGAAACATTTAACCAAGCCTCCTATTTTGGTCTTATTTTCACCCTTGCTTATTAAAGAATACTATTCTCTGAGCTTGGGGTTCTGTGAGGTAAATTAGATTACTTCTCACCTTTTTCTACTTTAGGGATAGGATGCAGCTCTCTCAGATCTAATAAGTTGATTGCAATGTGCCCATCTGTATGTACTCCAGCTTCTAAACTTGTGTTACTGTTGTCTCCTATCCTTTTCTTTTTACTATTGTACCTTTAAATATATTTTTTAAAATTTTACTTTAAGTTCTAGGGTACATGTGCACAACGTGCAGGTTTGTTACATATGTACACATGTACCATGTTGGTGTGCTACACCCATTAACTCGTCATTTACAT
>NW_016821796.1:0-8063 GCF_001698545.2 Rhinopithecus bieti | reverse complement strand
TATATATATATATATATATATAGAGAGAGAGAGAGAGAGAGAGAGAGAGAGAGAGAGAGAGATTCATTTTTAAGGAGTTGGCTCACATCATGGGAACTGACAAGCCTGAAATTTTTAGGGCAAGCTGGCAGGCTGGAAAGTTAGGTAAGAGTTGATGTTGTGATCCTGATTCTGAAATCCACAGGGCATGTTGCAGGCTAGAAAGTCAAGTAGGATTTCTATGTCTTGAGGCAGAATTCTTTCTTCTCCAGGAAGCCTCAAGTTTTGCTCTTAAGGTCTTCAACTGATTTGGTGAGGCCCATCCAGACAATGAAAAACAATCCATTGTGTCAATAGATTATAAATATTAATCACATCTACAAAATGCCTTCACAGCAACATCTAGACTAGTTTTTAAACAAACAACTGGACATCACAACCTAGCCAACTTTACACGTAATATTAACCATCACAGTCTACCCTTCGTCATCTTGGCACCCATACACATCTCCTTAAACCATACATAATCTCCAAATATAGACAATAACAAAGTGATACTTCCACTTATCATGATACAGATATCCTGTGTTCAACTGAAAATGCACCAGCGTTTTTCCCAGAAGAGGATGCAAAGTCCTTGGGTAATGTTTACACTTCCGCTTGATATCCTATAACTTAAATTCTATGATGTAAAGCTAATACATATTTTGTTATACGAAAAGGGAATAGAGAGGGAACGACCCAAAGATATTTGCTATATACACACACAAACTTAATCATAATGAAATGAGGAAAAAATACACATGATAATTACAGTCCTCATTTCTGCAACTGGTTATGTGGTCATAGCTGGTTTTTATAACTAGTTTCTTTCACTATCCATTCCATATTCCCTCTGCCCTCAGCAAGTACTTCAGCTGGTCATGGTTCTTTGCTAGGTCAGGTGAACTACACCTTCATTGCTGAAGAATTTGGGTCTTTATTAGTCCTGCTTGAATTGAGTTATTGTAGCTTTCCGTTGACTTTAATCACAGGGCACGGAAACACTAAGGAATACTAGAACTAATACTAGTACTAGTACTAGTGGATATTAGTACTAGTATTTGTACTAAGGGATACTAGTGCATGGTAGTACTAAGCCCTAAGGGATAGCTTATATTCCAGACAAGCTCTTCCTTACTTCCATTGTGGAATAGACTCACATTTCCCCCTTGTTAATCAAGACCAATAAACCCAGCTAGTACAGCAAGTCTGTTCATTGCCTGTTTATTCACAGGCACGAGAAGCCCAAAGTGGCCTGGTGGCAGTCTTAACTTCAATGGAATCATTGTTGAATTTCCTACTGGAAACATTTCTCCCTTTGGAACTAAGATCTTCAGACCAGCAGAGCGTAAGATCATGGAGGCAGGAAGCAAAAATTTTGGTATTGGAACACCAGGGGTGATAGAGAGTGATGCCACTCTCATTTCCACCCCTTGATTCCTGGGCCCATGAAACCTGGCTATGAAAAAAATAGCACCATATATTGGATTGCTGATGTAGATCACATACAACTTCCTGGAGAACATTACTCCTATATATAGAGTTGCCTGTAAGAAATTGCTACCTACCTCATGCTGTAACTGAGTCTTCAAAAGGCCATTCTCTTAAGCCAGCTGCTTCAGTTAATAGGGAACATGGTTTAATACCAGTAATTCCATGACCATGCGCCTACTGTTGTACTTCACTTGCTGTGAAGTAAGTTTTTTACTAGAAGCAATGCTGAGTGGAATACCACAATGGTGAATAAAGTATTCTGTACATCCATGGATGACAGTTTTGGCAGAAGCATTGCAACCAGGGAAGGCAAATCCATATCCAGAGTGTCTGTTCCAATAAGAAAAAAATGATGCCCCTTCCATGATAGTGGTGGTCCAATATAATCAACCTGGCTCCAGGTAGCTAGTTAATTTCCCTGAGGAATGTTTCCATATGGAGGACTCAGTTTTGGTCTTTAATCCTGGCAGGGTTAATCTCCTTAGAAAGGGATGGAAGGGCTGTCTTTACTGGCAAAGAAGCCTTAGTTGAATTTGGGGGTTTAAATTCCTTAACAAAGGTCCCCAGCTTCATCAGGATCTACCCATATGTCCTCATTTAAACTTTCAGAATCCAATTCCCTCCTAATCAATGCTCTCACTTTAACATCAGACACCCTGAGAATTGGGAATTCAATTTACATTGTAATTCAGCCACTTGCAGACATAGAAACTTCCAGATCATTTATACAGTACTTGTGTTGGGAATTTGAAGCCCTGAGCTCATCCCTTTTTTCTGCAACTTTATCCAGCATGATTAACAGCAACCAACTAATCTCATCTTACTTGTTAGTTTGACATAAAATGTTCTCAGGTACAAAATACATGTTTGATCACTCAGAACCTTGACTCTTCCAAGTATGTGATTAGGAGTATCCAGTGATGATATTTTGTGTTCTTTTCTTTTTCTTTTCTTTTTTTCCCTTCCTTCCTCTCTTTCTTTTCTCTTCTCTTTTCTTTTCTCTTCTCTTCTCTTTTCTCTCTCTCTCTTTCTTTCTTTCTTTCTTTCTCTCTTTCTTTTTTCTCTCTTCTCTCTCTCTCTCTCTCTCTCTCTCTCTCTCTCTCTCTCTCTCTCTCTCCTTCTTTCTTTCTTTCTTCTTTCCTTCTTTCTTTCTTTTTTTGACAAAGTCTCACTCTGTTGCCCAGGGTGGAGTGTAGTGGTGCAATCTTGGCCCACTGCAACCTCCGCCTCCTGGGTTCAAGCAATTCTCGTGCCTCAGCTTCCTGAGCAGCTGGGATTACAGCCAGCTGCCACCACATCCAGCTAATTTTTTGTATTTTTAGTAGAGATGGGGTTTTGCTTTATTGGCCAATTTGGTCTTGAACTCCTGGCCTCAAGTGATTCTCCTGCCTTAGTCTCCCAGAGTGTTGGGATTACAGGCGTGAGCCACCGTGCACAGCCATGTTTTGTGTATTTCTACTGCCTCATCATGACATTGACTATCCGTGTTCTCTTTACCACTGGAAACAGAGTTATTAGTCTCTTTAAGTCTAATCAGAATAGAGAACTAATTCTAAAGCCACAGAATTCACACTTAAGATTCTTTATAGAAATAATATAAAAATAAGAAGTACAGAGAATGAGAACAATGCAGTAAAGATGATTTAAGTTTAAAATTTAAAATTAATGCTGTTTGTTGAGATAACAGTTTTATTTTAAATTAGAAGTATGGGCCAGATGAATGGGACACAGTTTCTCGGAAAAAAATCTATCCACATTCTTATTTGCAAAGTCAGAAAGCTCATTTATCTTTCTGAATCACTTGTCAAGGATAAATTAGCAAGTCAATACTTGGAAAAAAATGTGGTTGTCATCAGAGCAGAAAATGTCTAATTAGACATTCCTTGTCTAATTAATAACTTTATAAACAGTGGATTTCTAAAAAGTGGGCCCCTCTTTTCACCCCACTAACATTATAAAATTGTAAGTGTATCTTAATTGGAAGAAACATTCTTCAATAAACAAAGTAAGGCATTGTTATCAATAAAATAATAAAAATTGGGGCCTGATCCACAAAATGTCTTTTCTCTGATTACCCCTTGCTAAAGAACATTCAGTTCCTCACCTGTAGTTATATCTGCATCCAAATCTCTAACAAATGTGTTGTGTTATTAGAGTTTGAGTTGTATTATAATACGTTAATTGTGGAGTCCTAATAAAGGAAAAGGAGTCAGGCTGGCGGGAGCAGGAGAAAGCAAGAAGAGAAAGCAGATAATCTATAAGTCTGTCTTTCTTCATGGTCCAGGACACATACCCCTCCTGCGCAGATAACTCACAATCTTCCTGTGTCCAGCTATTACCAAACCCTCGTCTGACAGAAAAACGCAAGTTAGCTCACTGCAACCTTGGCATTATCAGTACTGCATGCAGCCCTCTCCAGTACAAGCACCATCCTAAAAAATCGCCAGCAAGCCTTTGTCTCCTTGCAGTCACCTCCTCTCTTCCTGATTTCCTTGTTGCTTTCTTGCAGCATATTTTCATACTTTCTCTAGTAAATTTACCTTTATTTACCTACAACTGTCTTGATAAATTCTTTTCACTGCTCATGCCACCGGCCTGGATAGTTGATACCCGTGGCAGTAATCTTGTATTTGACTAATTGGTTTTGGTCAAGGCTTCACATAAAAAATTATTTATTCACTTAATTTTCTTTCACTTTTAACACAAGTTAGAAATTATATCTTTACCTAAATGAGTGATTCATATTCAAAAGCAACCTAATATGTAGTGTTTATTTTACTGAATGTTGAGATTTAAACAATGAGGCTTCTGTTCAGTGAGTTGTATTCTGATTTAGAAATTTTACATATATTTGAAAGGAAAATATGTGCTAAATAAACAATATTACTGTGAAAATTACCTATTTAGATTTAGAATAACTGTCCCAACTATAGTTATTACTTTTCTTTTCCTTTTTCTTATTGAGATAGAGTCTCACTGTGTCACCCGGAATGGAGTGCAGTGGTGGGATCACTGCTCACTGCAGCCTTGACCTTCTGGTCTCAAGTGATTCTCCTGACTCACCCTCCTGAGTAGGTGGGACTACAGGTGCATGACACTATCCTGGGCTAATTCTTTTTTTGTATTTTTTGTAGAGATGGGGTTTTGCCATGTTGCTCAGGCTGGCCTCGAACTCCTGGGCTCAAGCATTCCATGTACTTCAGCCTCCCAAAGTGCTGGGACTGCAACGGTGAGCCACCACACTTGGCCCGATTATTACATTTACTTTTGTATTTTGAAGTACACTGAGATAGTTGAAGACTAACAGACCTTTTAAGGCAGTATCAAAGATGTGAAACAAAAAACAAATACCCCATCAGAAGTATGGAAGAACCTAATAGATATGACTGAAGGTGGAATTTGTTATTTGGGAGATTTAATCATGGAATTATTCCTAAATAAAAAGAGATGGAAATTATAAAAGAAAGATTGAGTGACATAGAAATTTAATCCAGTAGATCTAATATCTACTCAAGGTTTGTAAAAAAAAAAAAAAAAACCAAGCAATTAAAGAAATAATAGAAATTTCCTGAAAGTCTGGGTCCTCTAGATCTGAAGGCCCCACCAAATGCTGAGTAAGAAAAATTTCAGAGCACACGTAAGAATAGTTAGATACATCTTAAGCACGTAGAACATATAAAATCCTACATACTTCCAGAGGGAGAAAAAAGGTAACTTTTAAAGAGAAAATTAAAATGTAATTGGGTTTTTTTTACCCAAAAAAGTTTATGTTAGAATGTAATGGAGCAATGTCTCTAAAATTCTGAAGGAAAAAGATCATGAACCTAGAAGTCTGTACACAACCAATTAATCATTTGTAGTAGTAATATTCTGTAAAGTTTAATGCAATTGTTTGTAAATAATTCCTAAAATTATAGTGACATACTGTAATAACAGAGTAAAAAATAGAGAAATGAAACTGAAGTTCAAGGTGATGTGAACACATTTGGAAGTGGAGTTAGGATATAATTGAAAGCATATTAAAGGTCATATCTTACTTGAGATTGAGTGCAGTTATAGATAGTAGTTAAATGATGACATTAGTAGAAAATACATTTATATACATTTGGTAAAATTTTCAATTGTAGCCAATAGTAGACTAGCATTAAAATGTAGAATTTTCAAGTGACTGGAGGGAAAAATTTGTCAGAAAAGAAAAACCAAAAGGAGCAATAAGGAATTATTAATAGAAACCATAAATGTAAGATGGCAGGAATAAAACCTAAAAGAAGTAATCACAATTAACATGGATGGTTAAATTCCCTTATCAAAATACAAAGATATCCAGATTGGACTAAAAAGTCAACAATATAATCTTTTCAAGATACACATCAAAAACAAACACACAAAGATTGAAAATAAAAAGATTTTAAAAACCCAGGTAAATGGGAATTAAAAAATCAGAATTGCTAAGATTAATATCAGATAAGTTAAATTCAAAGCTTATCTGGTAAACTTGAAATCAGAGGTTTTATCAGAGCTTAAAAAGCTATTTTATATTATGATCTATAACGTTTTATTTTATATTTATAAATGGTGTGATCCACGCAAGAATATAGCAAGAAAACTGTTTATCAAACAGCATAGCATTGAAATATATAAATTAAAATTATTAGAAATATAGCAGAAGCCCTATTATCCAATGAAATTTGGACTGGTAGCTCATCAGTTAATTGAAAAGTAATTGAGACATTGGAGAAAATAATAAAATATATATTAGGCATTTTAACTTAAAATATACAAATTCTCTTTCACTTGGCTGCCTTTGATATAGAACCAACAACTTAACTTTGAGTATAAATCTTCTGGTTATAGTTTCACATCATTTTCCTTGTATAAGCCACATCCATGATGTATCAACTATAATTTTCAGCTTTGTTAACTATAAGTACAATGTTTTATAGCAAATCTCCAAAACTTGTTTATCTTGTATCACTAAAATTTTATATCCATTGAACAGCAACTCCCCATTTCCCTCTACACCCAGCTCCTGGCAACCACCATTCTACTCTCTGTTTCTGAGTTTAACTATTTTAGATACTTCATATAAGTGGAATCCCACAGTATTTGCCCTTCTCTGACTGGCTTATTTCATTTAGCATGTCTTCCAGTTTCATCCATTTTGTCACATAGGCACATAGGCAGAATTTCTTTGTTTTTAAAGACCAAGTAACACTCCATTGTTTGTATATTCCACATTTTCTTTCTCCATTCATCTTTTGGTGGACATTTAGGTTGTTTTCTATCTTGACTACTGTGAATAATGCTGCAATAAACATGAGACTGCAGATATCGCTCTAAAATTCTGATTTCAATACTTCTAGATATATATACAGAAGTAGAATTGCTGGGTCATATAGTAGTTCTATTTTAGTTTTTTGAGGAAGCTTCATACTGATTTTCATAATGGCTGCACCACTTTACATTCCCATCAGCAGTGTGCAAGGGTTCCAATTTCTCCACATCCTCACTAACACTGGTTATCTTTTTTTTTTTTTGACAATAGACATTCTAACAGGTGTGAGGCAATATCTCATTGTGGTTTTGATTTGCATTTCCCTAATGATTAGTGATGTTGAGCATTATTTCATATACCTGTTGGCCATTTGTATGTCTTTGTTGAAGAAATGTTCATTCAAGTCGTTTGCTTATTTTAAAATCAAGTTATTTGATTTTCTTCTATTGAGTTGTAGAAGTTACTTATATATTTTGGAGATTAACCCTTATCAGATAAATGCATGATGCTATTTTAAACAGAATTATTTTCCTAATTTTATTTTTTGACTGCTTGTGTATAGAATTATAACTGATTTTTGTATGTTAATTAATCTTTCATCCTGCAAATTTTCTTTAAAACTGTTCATATACAAGGTTATGTTAAGTGCAAATAGACATCATATTTTTTCCTTTCCAATCAGGATGCATTTTATTTATTTTTCTTACCCAATTACCCTGGCTAGGACCTCCACTAAAATGGTGAATAAAAGTGGTAAGAGCAGACATCCTTGTCTTGTTTCTGATTTTCACCATTGAATATGTTAGCTGTGGGTTTTTCATAGACACCTTTTATCAAATGGAGGAAGTTCTCTTCCCTTCTTAGTTTATCAAGGATTTTTTATTATGAGGAGTGCTAATTTTGTCAAATGCTTTTCTGTGTCTGTTGAAATGATCATATGTTATTTGTCCTTTACTTTTTAAATCTGGCATATTACACTGATTGATTTTCAGATGTTAACCTGACTTTACATTCCTGGGGTAAATCCTTCTTGGTCATGATGTATAATTTTTTTATGTGTGCAAGTATTGTGTTGAGAATGTTTTCGTCTGTATTTATAAGTTATATTGGTTAGAGTGGTTTTCCTTTCCTGTGATGCCTTTATCTGATTTTGGTATCTGGGTAATACTGGCCTTATAGGATGAGTTTTGAAGTGTTCTCCTTAAGTTTTTGGAAGAATTTGTGAAATATTCATATTACTTTTTCTCTTTTTTTTTTTCTTTTTCTTTTTCTG
>NW_016821795.1:244663-249135 GCF_001698545.2 Rhinopithecus bieti | reverse complement strand
ACTTTATAATATATCATACATATAATATATTAATATGCAATAATATGTTATACCTATTATATAATTAGATCAATGTATTATTATATATTGCATATAAAATATATTTGACATATTGACGTTATCAATATATCAAATCTGTGCAATGCACACATATTATATTATATATTATAAATTTTTTATAGCTATTATAAAAATATAGGTATTGCATATTATAGGCTTGCTTATTATAGGTATAGCTATGCTATATATAAAAGACTGTATAATATATGACATACACTTTATATAATATATTAATTATAGTTACTATCTAATACATATAATACCTTTGTAGTCTAATTGTCATGAATGTAATCACCACACTGCATTACATGACATTGTGAAAATTCTTTTATCAATATTTTATATAAGTTTAAAGTGATAGTACTCAGATCTTTTCAGTAAATTTTCTTTAAATCTATGTTACTTAATAGTATTTTCTAACAAGAATGTGGCTGAATATCTTCTGTAAGTCGGCTTCCATCTGTTTTATCTGTTCCTGCAATACTGCCCTCTTTCTTTCTTCTCTTGGACTGCAGCACTCTATTGCACTAGATTTTTGAACACCCCTTTCTCCTAAAAGCTTTGCTTTTCCCCCTGTGTTTCCTCTGTTCCTCTATCTGCCCTCTATTTTGGCCTTGTTTCTCGTTGGCTACTCTACTAAAATCCTTTAGCTTTAAAAATCATAATTGAAAAAAAGAGAACTTTAGGGTCTGGTTAGACATATTTATTATTTTTGTTTCTTTCTCTTTGTTTTTGAGAGGGAGTCTCGCTCTGTTGCCCAAGCTGGAGTGCAGTGTGCCATCTCGACTCACTGCAACCTCTGCTTCCCTGGTCAAGTGATTCTCCTGCCTCAGCCTTCTGAGTAGCTGAGATTACAGACATGCACCACCACGCCAGTCTAAGTTTTTTGTATTTTTAGTAGAGACGTGGTTTCATCATGCTGACCAGGCTGGTCTCTAACTCTTGATGTCAAATGATCTGCCCACCTCGGCCTCCCAAATTGCTGGGATTACAGGTGTGAGCCACCGTGCCCGGCCAGACATGCTTATTTTTAATGAAGCTATTAATGCTAGTTTTCATGATCACAAGACCACAACTCAATTTCCATGGCAGGTGGGACATCAAATTTACAACACGGTTCTTGTCCTGCATGGCTCCTGAGAAAAAAGAAGTGACCTGGGCTTACATCAAATAACACATTGCCAGCTGCCTTCTGTCACTGAGACCTGAGGCCTCAGCACCTAAGAGTTTTTTCTTTTTTTTCTTTCTTTCTATTTGGAGATTTTACATTTGTCACTTTTAAGAGTTCATGACCTGACTCTGATTATTACTGACAGTCCACTCATCTCTAGTGGTTGCTCTGACAACGGGTGAAAAACAATGGATTAACAGCTTTCCAGGAACATCTCTCAGACATAATTAATTTCTGCCTTTTGTGTTTATAACTCATATATCAGTGCCATACCTTCCTGTTAAATTTCTGTTCTATTTTCCAGGCTTGGAAAAAACCCTAGATTCACCTCCCTACTTAAGTACAACTAAATTATGTACTTTTCCTGCAACCAAAGAAGTGTTTTCTGTTGCCCTTTACTCAAACGGAGTTTTTGAATGAGGAAAAAAAAAATCACAAGCACGATTTGGACTCAATAAATTATCGTTCAGAGTTCATTATCTCGTTCTATATTGTAGGAAAGGCATTTCAATAAATCAAAGACTAACAATTTAAACAAGGGAGAAAACTAGAATTCTCTCCTGTGAGAGTAATTCATAGATATAATTACTTTTGGTTCGATATCTGTATTCACCATAAGTTTTCTGACTTCTATAATAAATAACCCTAAAATCTCAGTGGTTTAATAAAATACACACACACACACACACACACACACACACACACACACACATATATGTATATATATATATCTCCTGACTCACTCATACTCCAGTGAAGATGTGTGTGGTCCAGGGGATCTCCTGAGAAGCTCTTCTTTAAGCAGGAAATCAAGAGTCCAGGCTGCCTTCTTTTTTGTGTACTCTCAATCCTCCAGGGCCTTGGAAATCTCCTCTGAATTCTGTGCATGATTTGTTGGTGAGAAAAAAAAATTAAAAATTAAAAAAAACTAAAGACTCTCAAGGATGATATTTGGTGTAGACTTCATGTGGCATCATCAGTTTCTCCACATTCCCCTGGTGCCATCAAGTTCATGGCCCTGAATGATGCAAGGAGTCTGGAGAACCTGTTCTCTTGTATATACACGGCATTCCCAGACATCATGTCAGTCACAGTTGTATTTCAATTTTCAGCGTTATCTACAGGTCATGATTTCCCCAAGTGCCCAAAACTGGTTTCTAGTTTTCTTGGACAGACTAGCTGGGGAAACTTTCTAGAACCTTCTGAGGCCCAATTCCCTTTAAGAAAGTGGAAATGAAATAACAGTCCTAAAGAGAGGTTGTGAGGATTAAATGTAGTGATGACTAGGGTAGCGCTTCAGATGAAAGAGCTATTAATTTAATGGATTGTGATTACGATACAGTACTAGTCCATCAGTTTTATGGGGGAGGGAAAGTAGAAATCAAAGATATATCAAGACTCATGAAGAATTAAATCACCTTCTGATAAAAATATTAGAGAAGAGACCCCCCAAACCTTCCCCTACAATGGCTGTAAATGCCATGCATTATGAAAATCTAATCTATTTCCAACAGTCAGAAGGCAGCAGAAAGGTGTTAGATTAAATTAGGAAAAGGAACTGATCTTCCATGCATTTCCTTTCATAATTTTATTATAGATTGGATTGAAGATCCTCAACAGAGCAAGGTACAAACAAGAGATACTTCTGATTTTTAAAAATGATTGTCATCACTTTTGTTAATTCCCTACTCTTCCACAATCTAGGGCAAAAAGTATTGGATAGAGGGAGGAAACAGAAAGTAATCTTAGTGCTGCCTATAATAATAGGCATTCATTAAAACAACTAGTTCATCTAGTGATTGGTGTTGCAATCCATTTCAATGACACCTAATTTGAGGGTAAATATTCAATCCTGTTTAGATCCTATTAGCCTTCATCACTGCCAGTTCTGGGAACTCAGAAGGAGCATCCAGCCGAGCCCCTGTTGGCAGATGGGTGTGTGGCTTACTTTCCCTAACCCTTTCTCCTCCTCCCCACATTCTACAGAAAACCCTGGTGGGAGGTGGAGTTACCATCCTACAAGGCTGATCACGCTTGGTGATAGTGAGTTTGCTGCCCACCATCTCTTGGTCATCGCTCCTAATTTAGCTGCTTGAGCAGTTAGAAAGCCTAGAGAACTATCAGGAGCAGGTGCAGCCTGAAGCCTTCTAGGTCCCCAGAATCATAGTGAACATTTTAAGCAGACCTTTCACTCTGCTAGACTCGGTGCTGGCAGCATCAGGCATACTTTCCTTAGATGCACTCCTTTCTTTGTCTCAGCAGTCTCTGCCCAGCATGCCTGCTCCTATTGTCATCTACTCTTTGGAACTCAGTCCATAGCCCATAGAGTAGGCTTACCAGTCATGTAGGTAAGGTCAAGGGGTAGATTTCTCTCATTTTCTTCTAGTAACATAACTTGCCTCTGTTGTGTAAGATACTTCTCCTGTCTTCTAGCATTGCTGATGTTGATGGGACTATGATGCTCAAGTGTCTAACCAGGAAGAAAAATGTCTAATTTTCTATCCCTTCATGAATGGAACTAACCAGAATATACTGGAGTAGACAGAAACTTAAAGCAGAAACCCTGGCTACGCAGATATTTACATAGCCTATGCCAAAATAAATAAATAAATAAAAATTAACTTGGATCAGGGACCCATCATTGAGAACAGAAGAATCCAAATGTGGGATTTACTTACTTAATTAAGATTTCTTGAGCACTTTGTATTTACCTGTCCCTACTCGAGGTTCTAGAAATATGACAGTCAAAAGACTAACACTGACACAGAGCATATAACCTAACAGCAGAAACATTCTATAAACATTTACTGTAGTATGTAATGCATATAATAAAACTACAAGTACAGGGCTGATAAAAGAATACAATAGGAAACATAGGGCCAGGAATAGTGGCTCACGCCTGTAATCCTAACACTTTGATAGGCCAAGGCGGACAGGTCACTTGAGGTCAGGCGTTTGAGACAAGTCTGGCCAATATGGCGAAACTCCGTCTCTACTAAAAATACAAAAATTATCTGGGCACCTGTAGTCCCAGCTATTTGGGAGACTGAAGCAAGAGAATCGCTGGAGACCAGGAGATGGAGGTTGCAGTGAGCCACGATCATGCCACTGCACTCCAGCCTGGGTGATAGAGCAAGAGTCTGACAAGAAAGAAAGAAAGAAAGAAAGAAAGAAAGAAAGAAAGAAAGAGAGAGAGAGAGAGAGAGAGAGAGAGAGAGAGAGAGAGAGAGAGAGAGAGAGA
>NW_016821795.1:236663-240898 GCF_001698545.2 Rhinopithecus bieti | reverse complement strand
AGGAAGGAAGGAAGGAAGGAAGGAAGGAAGGAAGGAAGGAAGGAGAAAGAAAGAGGAAGGAAGGAAGGAAGGAAGGAGGGAAGGAGGCGGGAACATAGGATAGGTTAGGAACTGGGAATAAAAATAATCAAAATGATAATGATAATCACTTATATTAAATTACACCAGGCTTTGCACTAAACTCCTCACATTCATTAGTTTACTCCTCTTTCAACTTTAACAAGTGTCGGCCAGGTGCGGTGAGGAGATGGAGACAATCCTGGCTAACATGGTGAAACCCCGTCTCTACTAAAAAAATACACACACACACACACACACACACACACACACACACAAATTAACTTTAACATGTGTATGTATCACCTGAGAATCTTGTTTAAATGCAGATTCTTGTACAGCAAATACATGGGTAAATCCATCATTCTGCATCTCCATAAGCTTCCAGCTGGTACCACTGGTACTGTTCTGGGGATCACTTATTGAGTAGGAAGGAACAGGCTCATTAACATTCATAACAATTCGTTAATGTTGCTGTTCTTACTATCCCCATTTTGAACAGAAGAAAATTAAGGCAAAGAAATGTCAAAGCTGTGTTACAGGACCCATAGCTAATAAGTGAAGGTGCAAACTATGGAGCCAGTTAGTCTAGCTCCCGACTTGACCTCTGCACTTCCTGTTGTGAGAGTCATCTTAAACTTGCGTCTGAAGGAAGAGGAGGTTTGCCTGAATGTGAAAGTGCGTGAGGAGTTTGTGTGGGGAGGTGTGCAGGAGGCATATGGTACACGGATGAATTGGTGGAAAGGGGAGGAAAAAGTGTGTATGGAGGTTCAGAGAGAAAGAGGGGACAACATCGAGAAACTGATATATATTCCAGAATGTTTAGGAAGCAGAATCAATAGGATATGAAATATGCAGGTAGGGTGGAGTGAGCAAGAGGTGAGCACAAAGGAAGATTCTTAAGGCTTCCATCTTGAGTGGCAGGATAGGGTAATAAAACCAACAATGAATGGCTTAGGTTGGGAGTTGAGTAGAGAAAGCTGAGGACAGGAGCACAGTTCTTGATGAAGAGGAGTGATAATCTAGGTTAATCATCCTTGGCTAAGATGTGGCTAATTACCAGGCAGCAGAACAATGTACTAAGCACAGTTGGCGACTTCTGTAGCCTTGGAGATGCAATCAAAGATTATTTCTCAAGCCAGCAATGAAAGATTGGAGTACCCAGTTAGGGAAATGTTTTCCCCTCTGGACTCCCATTTATTTTTTGCTCACACTGAGCTACCATTCTGTCACTTGCTTAAGTTGTTACCAATGTTGCTGCATCCTGGAAAGGAAAAAGATACAGAGATAAAAGTTGAGGAGTGGGAAGAGAGAACTTTCAAATTTCCATCAAGGAAATGATTACAGACTGTCTTGTAAGCTCTGTCCCCTGGCTGCATTCTACAATGTCCTCACTTCCGGAATTAAATCACTATAAAACAAGACCAGCCTCAACTATGCAAGCCACAAGGGCTCCTATGAATTCAGGCATCTCTTGCCTTTATTTATTTATTTTTTTCTTTTCTCTTGTAGAAACACAGTGCTGAACTGCCCAAGTACTCACTCTTTCCTATAACTAAAAATATGTGAAACCTCTATTCTTGTTTTATCCCCTTAGAAACAGATTTCTTCTTTTGTTTCATATTAAATCTTCAAATTTGTTCCATGTTTTAAATATAGAGGAAGGAAAATTCCACATGGTTTACTCAAATTGCAGAACAAATAAAGTATAATTACTTAGCTATCCCAGCATTGAGTGAGAAGATAGGGAATCAAATGCCTCCTGAACAGAAAGATGATTATAGATATGATAGTCAAACTTATTAAACGGGAGACTAAGGACACCTTAGAATGAGCTTCCCATCCACCATTAATAAATAAAAAACACTTATTTTAAATAAATGTCCAATCTACTTTGTCAGGAGTAACTGAGACACCTCTTCCCTGCCATTCACCACACACACTTAGGGAGTAGAGAGCAATTAAGAGAGTTTTTCAGACAGAATTATGCATTTAAAACTAATGATTTCCTGGAATATGTCAAAACATTTTTGAACTAAGTACCTGCTGCAAATCCAAGGTTTGTGAAGGCATGTCACCATTAAAATAGCCTGAGCCTTGTCTTGTAGCAGAAATAGTTTGGTTAAAGTTGCCCATGCAGTAATGATGAAAACATAAGCA
Source organism: Rhinopithecus bieti (assembly GCF_001698545.2). Taxonomy (NCBI): domain Eukaryota; kingdom Metazoa; phylum Chordata; class Mammalia; order Primates; family Cercopithecidae; genus Rhinopithecus; species Rhinopithecus bieti. The sequence continues at coordinate 238,681 of NW_016821795.1, read as the reverse complement.
ATTCTATGTGTAAACATGCTTAAAATAAACAGGAAAAAGCTGGCCATTGCTAACAATAAAGGCAATACATCTGTAAATTTATTGCATAATTTTGTCCAAGTTACAACAATGTACAACCACCACGAGCGAGGCTGCTTTTCACAAACAAGTTTATTACTACTGGATGCTCTTCTATTGCTTTCAATAAGAAATGCCAAAATAACTGTGATTTAAAAATGCTATCAACTGATTTGAATGCTCAATAGATTCTGTGCATTATAATAAAACTTGCCTCTAAGTGTTGTACTTAGAAGAAAACACTGTGTAGACTTAAATCCTCCGCTTTGGCTGCACATTTCGGCGGATGTATTTACTACAGAAAACTGGAAGTCAGTCTTTGGTTTCCTATCTGCATATTCATAAGGCTGTCAGACAGCTTGGAGAGAGTTTTTACTTAGTTATCCCACTTTAAATATTAGGACTTGCTAATGTTCAGTTTATGCAAATCTTGAGTTGAGTTCACATCATTCCTCTGCTGTTGTAGGTGATAATTTCTCTGCAAGACAGCCCAGAGACCATACAGCAGCTGGATCATGGGCCTCCGTACCAATACCCCAGGATTCAAACAGCCATTTAGAAGTTGGGAAGCAGGCCCTTTCCCAAGGAAGAGAAGTCGGAGCCTTAACCACGGCCCCATTTCTCTGAGAAAACAGGCTCAGATTGTTAAAACAACTTCTCCCCTGCCCATGTACTCTTCAAATTAAACTTTTGTAGTGCCAAAGCTGGCTTTGACGTAATATTTTTAACTGTGGGGAAATTGTGTGTGTGCACGTGTATCTCTATGTGTGTGTGTATAGGAGCATCTCAGTCATCATAAAATTGTCATACTCCGTCTTTGACAGTTGCACTCTTATCTTTTTAACTGAAATCCATTACTCCAGTATTTGAAACCCTTTTATTTGGGAAAATAATGATCATATCTGGTTATTTCTAGTTTGGCAAAGAATTCCATGATGTTAGGATAGCAATTCAGGGTTTAGAACTGACAGGTCAATTTGGATCACAATTAGGGCTAATGGCAAAAATATCGATTACTCATATAAACTGGTATTTTCAGCTACCTATGTAATAGGCAGTTTGGAGTATTGTCTGAGGCTACTGGTTTTAAATAATGAATGCTATCTTACCTTTCCTAAGACTCATATTTCATGTCCAGACTAATGAAATTTATCTCCAACCCCTCTGATGCTTATATTGTACAATGAGAATAATGTGTATTAGTTAAGTGGGAATTATGTGTGATGAAAACTATTGCTTCCCCAGCAATCGTTCTTTTAAATTAATATCTTTATTAATGTGATTATGATTTTCCTGAGTGTAAAATTGGCTCTTCAGAGATCAAAGCTACATGAGAAGGGTCTAGAAAAAAATAGACATTTGTTTGTTGGGAATTTTTAAGTGGAACTTTATACATAAGCAAAGAATTTGACAAGATGATCTCTGATTACCCTACAAATTCTGAGGTTCCACTGGAACTACAACCAGTTAAAGGCGTATGGATAAAATAACTTTGGAAGTTTAATGTAGTAGGCATGATTTTTATTTCATTCTGTGGGCCACAAACAATAACCCTTTTTTTCTTAGTTATGAGTGGGCCAAATGTCCAATTGTGTACACAATTTATAAGGTAAAAATGTTCTTATTTACATAAACAAAATGTACTTTTATTTAAAGTTTCCTTTTATATCCACTTGGTGTTACTAGGCATAATTTGGTGGGTGATTGGCCATAGAGTTTTATACAGAGTTCAAGGTTTCTGGGGGCTAAGCTGGATCCATATACACAAAGGGTGGGAGAAAGACAGCATAAACTGAGGTAGCATTTGACAAATCACTGAAGTAGGAGATAAAAATATAAAGCTGGTAAAATAGTGCTTTGTGTTAAGTACCATTTAGCAATAGCAGGTGATTAAAAGAAGATGAAGTCCAAGGTCAGAAATAAGAAAGGAGAGAAAAACAACAGAAAATGTGTTCTTTTTT
>NW_016821795.1:192997-236487 GCF_001698545.2 Rhinopithecus bieti | reverse complement strand
GATCTCAGCTCACTGCAAGCTCCGCCTCCCGGGTTTACGCCATTCTCCTGCCTCAGCCTCCCGAGTAGCTGGGACTACAGGCGCCCGCCACTTCGCCCGGCTAGTTTTTTTGTATTTTTAGTAGAGACGGGGTTTCACCGTGTTAGCCAGGATGGTCTCGATCTCCTGACCTCGTGATCCGCCCGTCTCGGCCTCCCAAAGTGCTGGGATTACAGGCTTGAGCCACCGCGCCCGGCCCAGAAAATGTGTTCTAAGATGTATTGGTCAAAGCTTTTTGATATTAATATCATAAAAAGTAGGTTGAAGACTTAAATAATGTGACATTATGTATGAACTGGGTGAGAAGAGAGATCAGAAACCCAGAACTCCTCAACGGTGAGGTCAAATAACATTTTAAAATAATTCCAAATAACATACTTTGACATAATTTCTACAAAAATCTTGATACATTAAGTATTTTCCATGAAAATAGTTCCAATGTGTGAATCATTGCCTATAGAGTGTATGTGGTCTCTCAATATCCTGTTGCATGATACCAAACTGGTATGATTTGCTTTTTTCCAAAAGCATGTCAATAGGTGACTAGATAGGATCTAAATAAAAGGTTATAGAACTCACTTACAGGCTACCTCAGTTCTTTCAACAAATATTTCAGGCAGTTATGAATTAAAGTTACTCTTTTTGCTACTTTAATGAAGATACAACTAAAGTGGACCCTGAGCAAGAAAAGGACATGAATGTTGTGAAAATATCAACGAACTCTGGATAATCATGAAGTACCAAGGTCCAGGAGCTATTGTAAAATGTTGCTCAATAACTTGAACATGAACAAAATATCTTTCTTAGATATTGGGATTATATTATATCCTGATAATGGTTCAGAGAAGAGATGAACAAGGTCACCTTGAAGAGACCTTGACCTGATCCTCAGGTATCTTATTGTGATACTATATATAGATATAACAAGATGGAGAATTTTATTGATCAGAACTCATCTTTGAGAATTCTCTATTAGAATTTCGTCTGAGAAAATCAGGCTGAGAGTGAGAAGAAATGCACTCCCAAGGCACTCTGTGAACTTTACTGTTGCAGATAGAGGGAGACTCAGACATGGTGGCTGCCAGTCCTTCCAAACCTCTAACAGCAACTTGGCACAGCTGATGAGTGGTACTATAAACATAAATAGCCACTATCAGGGAGTGGGGGTCCAGCAGAAGGCTAGGGAAGGAGGAAAGCATAAATTCCTTACAGGCAGGATATCTTGGGGTTTTTCATGGAGAGAGCTGAAAGCAAGTACATAATGGGAGGCTCAAAGCACCTGCAGTTTGTGAGGGAATTGAAGTGCAGTTGAAGAGGAATTTCATTTGTGCATTCCTGCTGTGGGTTAAGAATTGGATCCTCGTTAATGTTCATTGAAAGCTACAAGTAAATGCTAGAATTGTTTTTTAATTACTCTTGCTAGACAGTGGTATCTGTAAAGCATTACCATGTAAGAAATGATCCATACAGGATCTCTGTTTATTGTTGTGCTACATTTAAAAAAATAAGGAAGGTAATTTAACCACAAAACCATGAACAACGAAGAAACACTTGGGAAATATTCACAGTGCTCATCTGAGCACTGTCTGGTGGGCTGGTCAGCCTAAGGACTCATCATCCTACATGTATTATTGATAGAAAGACTCTTAGCTTGGTATCAGTAGAAATTTAAATGATCTAACTATTTTGTTCTGGTTCCATGCAATCTTCTCATTATACTCTACGTTTATATTTTGTATACTCACAGGACAATAGCACATTGGATGAAGACCTCAAGTTTCCAGTCTCCTTAGCATTCATAATTCTTGTTCCACAATAATAAATGGATTTACTGATCTTGTGTACTTCAGTACTTATGACCTTGGTTAATATAAGTCTGCCTCTGATTGAACAAGGCATGTCCTGAGGTTTCTGAGCTTACGACTTAGCAATTGACACTTAACCTTGGAACATTTAAAAATGACCTTGTGAGGGCTTTTATGATATTGTCAGTCTCCCTAATTTCATTTTGGAAATCCTCTTCCTACTCAAACTACCCTAGTGACCATGCCAGTCACACCTATTTGGGGAAGAAAATGCACACACACACACACACACACACACACACACACACTTAAAAGAAGTTTACAAAACAAAATAAAGGAGGGGTAGATGAGAAAGACAGAAAGCAAAATGACTCATATTAGCACAAAGAAAAAGTGCATATGTTCATTGTCAACCTTGTCCTAACATGGTAAGTTTCCCCACTTTGGCATTATTCAAGCAGAGCTGGATGGTTCTCTGGAAGTGATGCCACTTTGATTCTGTGAGACTTATTTTTATCATCTGATTCTGACACTAAAATGAAAAGAGCGTATAACATTGTTTGCACAATGATTAACATGTAAGCACTCACTAAACACTTAAGTCATTATTGTGGTTGCTGTTGTTTTGATATTGTATGAGAGAATCAAGTATGAGATTTACAGCCAAAATGGATAATGTGAATGTCCTTTTCATATTTAAAAGTCTGTGATTCTATGAGAATAAGTGAGTTTTTGATAATACTTAAATGAGCTAATTTATAGACATTAATAAATAACATAAGTATGTAGACAGTTTGTCTCGCATTCCTAATACACCTCACCCAAATTCTTACATGGCTTACACACTCCTCCATGATCAATGCTGCTGCCAGCTTTCTAGCTACGTCTTCTGCCAGTCTCCTACTAACTCACTGTCTTCAAACATATTAGCTTCCTTGTCGCATGCTTCTGATTCAAAGCCCGTGCATTTATTCCTGCCTTCCACATAAAGCTGGTCTTTCCTCAACCCCATCTATCTGCAAGGCCTGCTTCTTCTTGCAGGTTTAATTTTCTTTCAAATAGCTTCACAACACTTTTCTAATTTTAAATAGCATATGTATTTTTTAACGTAGCATATATTTGTCTATATCTGTTTCTCCTATTACAATATAATTTTTATGGAACAGAAACTTTTTTGGTCACTGTTACATTCCTCTCACCTAGAACAATGCCCAGCACATAGTGGGCACTCAATAAATATTTGTTCATCTCCCAGCTGTTGCTTGTGGTGTCCATTCTGTTCCCTTCCTTTCGGATGTCCTCAAACTATTCTCTTACCATTTGTGCATATCTTATTATTGCCTGTAACTCATAGGAATGTGATATTCTGTGAATTTTGGGCTCCAATTGAACCTTGTGCTACTAATGCCTGAAACCATGTACTTTTCTGCTGAGTAATTTACCTTTTGCCAAGCATTATGTACTTTGCCTGCATTATCTCATTTAAACCTCATTAACAACTCATTAGCTAGCAGCTCTATTACTGTTGTGATTTTTTCAATGGGGAAGCAAGGTTAAATCACAAAATTACTATGAAACCAAAGGTCATGTTTCAATTTTCGAGAATCATGCCTCTTGGAATTATTATCTTTTGTATTCCCAGCACAAAGTGTATTGCTGGCAAATAATAATTGACTAACCAGTAAACTGAGTAAATGAGTAAACCAACCTTCAAAAATAATGCTCCTTTCCTAAGTTGTAAAGCTACTGGGCAGAAATATATCCTTCTTATTGGGGTGGATCAGGATTTGGTAAATGGAATGTTCCTAGGAGGGGGCATTAGGGCTCAGGAATAATGCAAGATCTAATTGTCTGAGTTAGACCATAACTTTAAAGCTTGTCTAGAAACTACTAAATTCATTGAACCCATTGATGTGTTAGCTTATAATTTCTTATATTTCTGTTGAGGTCAGAATTGGCGCTGGAGCCTTAAGAAAACAAAAGCTAGTGTCAAACTGCATGAGTCCAAATCGTAGCTTAACTATTAATTGTGACTTTATGAAATTTCTATAAATTACAGCATTGCCCTTTATTCACTGAGGATACATTCCAAGACCCTCAGTAGATGCCTGAAACCACAGATTGTAACACATTTCTGTTCATGTCTTCCACCCACAAATTTAATACCATTTCCATCTTAGCTAAGCACTTAATACACACTGTGGACAAAGGAATAATTTACATCCTTTGGATGGAAAAGAACAGAGCAAGATATCATCACACTACTCACAATGGCTCACAATTTAAAACTTATGAATTGTTTATTTTTGAAATTTTCTATTGAATATTTCCAAACTGCAATTGAAAGCAAGTAACTGAAACCATGAAAAGCAAACTCATGAAAAGCAGTCATAGATAAGGGAAAACTACTGAACTTAATGTTTCTGTACAGACAGGTTTGTATCATGTGTGCTACAAAAAAGAAAAAAAAATGCTCTACTTCATGTGGTCTTTGTGATGATTAAATATATTAATTTACATAAAGAGCTTAACATACTGTTTGTTCATGTACGTGTTGTAAAATTGATAGCAACAGTTAGATTTATCATACAGTTGAGGGTCAAGTGGCCCTACTTACTGAAAGAGGCAAGTTTCTAGCTCCTACAATATGCTGTTGTCTCTGAACCACAACTTAAAAATTCTCTCTCTAGTTCAACCTAGAAAAGAAGTGGATTCTGTACACCCATTAAATAATAATGACTTTGATTATGCTAAAGTGCATCAAAATCTGACAATTTTTATTTCAAAAAGTTTGGGGTAATTATAGCAATAACGTTATTTTATACATTTTCTAGAAAATTTTCTCTATCTTTGACTTTGCCTTGATTGTGGACACCAGGTCATAGTGTTCTGAGGTGAGTTCCCAAAATAACATAAACCTGCAATAGAGAAGTGCTTACAAAATGTAGTGAAAGCTGGGTCCTGAGGTTGCCAGGCAACAAGTCATGTACTTGGCATGGTAGTTAGTTTCCTGGAAACATTAAGAGAAGCAACTCAGACATGCTTGACGCTGCAGGTGTGTACAGATCGTACAGATCAGATGTTTAAGTCATTTCCTGACATTAGAGCAAATTCTCATTGGAATCCTCTGAACACATAGCCTATCACTCATCATATGGATTTAGTCCCATCCCATTCAAAAGCAACAAGAATTGGGTAAGTTAAACAAAACACTATACAATAAGAAAATAAATAATTGCTGCTAAAATAATTATCACCGCTTTTCTATGCTATTCTGACCACTGTGTACAGATCCTTCTTTTTTTCCACTTCCTAAAATCAATCAATCAATTGATCAATCAGCAAGTCTTATAACCCTTCTATGACAGAAACATTTTAATTAGGTGTTTGGAAGTTAGAGGCTTTTATGTAATACAGTTTCTATATTCTAAAGATTTTACCATTCCTTCAGAGTATCTGATAAGCATTCTGGAGGTTTCTTTTGACTACCACGAGTATAAAAAGATTAGTGGTTTCTGGGGGTGAGGGGAGGGATGATTAGGCAGAACACAGAGGAATTTTCCAGCAGTAAAACTGTATGATACTATAATGGTAAATATGTACCATTACACATTTGCCAACACCCACGGTACAACACCAACAGTGAACTAAGGTGAGCTAAGGACTTTGGGTGATAATAGTGATTTGTCAATCAATGTAGGTTCATTGATTTTTAACAGATGTACCATTTCTAGGGGTGGATGTTGATAGTGGGAAAGTCTATGTGTGTGGTGGGGGAAGCAGGATGTTTAGGAGAACTCTGTAGCTAATGCATAATTTTGTTGTGAACATAAAATGCTGTAAGAGAAAAAGTGTATTTAAAATAAATAAATAAATAAATACCAATGTTAATATCTGTAGTTATGGAGAAAAGTAAAGCAGAAGAAAGAGAACCTAGAGTAAAATTGTTTTCTCAGAGAAGGTGGTCACAGGAAGTACTGTGGATGCCTTCTGTGAACAGAAACCTGAAAGGTGTGAGTGAGCCATCCAGATATCTGAGGGAAGAACTTTCCCCGCAGAAGAAGTGGGAAGTGCAAGGACAACAAATAAATGGCAAGGAAAATATTAGTGCATTTCATTTGGGGTCATTAAGATGCTAGTAGATACAGTAATGACAGATAATAAAATCAGTAAGAAAAAAATAGCTCAAGGCTTGGAACATTTTAAAAAGAACTGGTCATCCAATCAATCTTCTATTTATTTATTTTTACTGTCAAGTAGTGTGTTAGTCCATCTGGGCTCCTATAACAAAAATATCCTAAACTGGGTGGATATAAACAGCAAGCATTTATTTGTCACAGTTCTGTGGGCAAGAAAGCCCAAAATCAAGGCCCTGGTAGATCTGGTGTCTGGTGAGGAACAGACTCCTCATAGATTGTTGCCTTCTTGCTGTGTCTTCACATGGTGGCAGAAAGAAGGCAGCTCTATGGGGTTTCCTTCATAAGAGAACTCATTTCATTCATGAGGACAGAACTCTCCCAAAAGGACTGCCTATGTGTCACCTCCCCAAAGACCTACCTCCTAAGACTATCGTCTTGGTGATTCGGTTTTAACGTATGAACTTTTGGGGGATGCAAACATTCGGACGACAGCAGATATTGTTGCAATCAGTTATTTATCTGAAAATTACACCTAGACATATTTACTCAATGAATATTCATGCACCAACTGTTATGTACCAGTCACTGCCTTTCCCTGTACAAGCATTTATCGCGGACTTAAGTTATCAGGAACTTAAGCATTTATCCATTGACCAGACAATAAATGCTAGACCAGCAGCTGTCATTCTCTCATCTAGCATGTACTGCATGGACTATTACAGTAGCTTCCTTCATGGTGTCATGGACTTGAGTGTCTTTTGGTGAAACACTCTTGAGAGTGTCTTTTGGTGAGAGTGTCTGTGCTAATATAACCACTTGTGACCTACAGTAATTTTTTATGGGCTAAAGATCTGTCCCATAATGCTAAGTTTAACACTACAAGTAACTGTAACCCACCAAAATGAGTTAAATTTCTGAATGCATAATGGATTCTATGAAATAAAAATGTATTCAAATTATCCATTCATTGAAAATAAAGCAAGAGTTTGTGTAAAAGTTTAATATTATGCTAAATCATTATCCATCATTTTATCTACAGGCCAACTTACTATTTTGGGGTCTGTGTTTGAAATAATATTTACTACTGATTATGTCCATGATACTTTACATTTTCATATAGCTAGGGGTTAACTTTTAGAACAACAGTTAATCAAGATAACTTTATTTATTGTAACAAGGAAAGATAAAGTCTATGACTTTATTGCAATCTAAATGAACCAGTCTACTTTTTTTGTTGTTTTTTATTTTGTTTTTGTGATGGAGTCTCCCTCTGTTGCCCAGGCTGGGATGTAGTGGTAGGATCTTGGCTCACTGCAACCTCTGCCTCCAGGGTTTAAGCAATTCTCCTCCCTTAGCCTTTTGAGTAGCTGGGATTACAGGCACCCACCACCATGCCTGGATAATTTTGTTTTTTTTTTTGTTTGTTTTTTTTTTTTTTTTTTTTTGAGGCGGAGTCTGGCTCTGTCGCCCAGGCTGGAGTGCAGTGGCCGGAACTCAGCTCACTGCAAGCTCCGCCTCCCGGGTTTACGCCATTCTCCTGCCTCAGCCTCTGGAGTAGCTGGGACTACAGGCGCCCGCCACCTCGCCTGGCTAGTTTTTTGTATTTTTTAGTAGAGACGGGGTTTCACTGTGTTAGCCAGGATGGTCTCGATCTCCTGACCTCGTGATCCGCCCGTCTCGGCCTCCCAAAGTGCTGGGATTACAGGCTTGAGCCACCGCGCCCAGCCAATTTTTCTATTTTTAGTAGAGACAGGGTTTCACCATGTTGAACAGGTTGCTCTCGAACTCCAGACCTCAAGTGATCCACCCTCCTCGGGCTCCCAAAGTGCTGGGATTATAGGCGTGAGCCACCGTGCCTGGCCCAATCTACATTTTAAATTGAATGTAAGAATCTTACATTAGTATTCTTTTTTATTTCATTGATTGTATAAAATCCTTTTCTTCATATATTTTTGAATCACTTTCCTCAAATCACTGGTTCCCTCATTAATAAATAAAAATTTGACAAATGATCCCTATTTATTTACATAAGAATTATGTTTCTAACATTTTGAAAATAAAATTTTGACACATGAGTGCTTTTATGATACCAGATTCACTTGCTAAGACCAGAATTAATAGTTTTCTTATACGAAATTCTGAATATCATCTATGTGTGAATGTTCCACAGATGTATTCAGAGACATCCACAATCACAATCGCAACTAAACTATTCTTTTGGGAGTTAGAAATGCTTTGGAAATCAATTTTGCTTAATTTGAATTAAGATTTCCTAGTAAATGTGAATTCTAATAGGACTTTCAAAGACTTTGGAAAAGATTGATTTAGAACATTTATGTAAAGGTAACATTTCTATGTAATACCTTGATTGCTTTGTATGAGAGCTCACCAAAAGACAACCAGCAGTTGTACCTTTAGTTATAATGGAAGTAGAGGATAAAATATTTTTAATTACTGAAACTGAAAGTGTAATGTGAAACATTTGGAAATTGGTTGGCAAATTTTTACTCAAAGCCACTTGTAGAAATGGTGTCAGACAGATCCAAAGTAAGAAAATCTACAAGTTTATTAAAAAGACTAGGGTATCTATTATTACCTACTGGAATGCAATTCTACTCACATTTTAAGGTGCTCAGTAAATTCTGAAGTTATTTATGGTGAATTGGCATCAACATAAATCAGGCATTTGGTAGTAGTAATTAAAAGAGAAAAATAAATCAGAGGACACTATAAATTATGCAAATAGCAAGACTGCACCAATAAACTAGATTCACAACAGTGTAGTGGTAAGTATGAACATTGGTGCAATACTGCCTGGGTTTACTATTATGTGTAGGAGCTTGAGTAAATTATTTAAGCTATCTATGCCTAATTTTCCTCATCTGTAAAATAGGACTAATCATTATTCTTATTGTATAGAGTGGTTATAAAGATTAAATTATTTAATAAAACTAAAGGACTTAGGAGAATTACTAGCACAATATATGTGCTACTTAAATCTTAGCTACTGTTACCATTACAAGTATTAATTGCACATGGAAAATGAAAGAGAAGGAATTAAAGTAGCTTCAAAGGCCTGATAAGTTAGATAATGCCATTGCTTCTCATAGTTAGAAAGTTAAATGAAATGAAGATATGAAACAGGCAAAGCTTTCCTGGGTCAGTGATGACAGGATTCTCCTAAGGAATTTTCCACTCAATTTTTATCCAATAAACCATTTTGAATTCATTTAATTCAAAATTTAACCCCAAAGAATGTTAGAATAGAAGAGATTCTACAAACTATTTACTCTAATCAATCCTAATCTTTGGTTTGTATCAGAATGACTAGGGGAGATTGTTTAAAACTACACATGCCTTGATAAAATCTATAAAATCTATTAAATCAAAATTATTGGAATATTTCCTTCAGATTATTCTGATGTCCATAAAATGTGAGAAATAATGAATGCAGCACAATCACCTTATTTTACAGTTTGAAGAATTGAGGCCTAAAGACATTAAATGGCTTAGGCAAATTTAGATTAGTATTTTCTTTATGAGACAAGATCTCAGTCCGTCTCCCAGACTGAGATGATCTGCCTTGTGGACAGTTGCTGGAAATATGTGATAATTCCGTCAGTGGTATGATCATGGTTCACTGCAGCCTCGAAATCTTGAGCTCAAGCAAGCCTCCCATCTCAGCCTCCAAAGTGCTGGGTTTACAGGCATAAACCAATGCATCTGGCCACATTTGCATTTTTAAGGATAACCTGGCCTCTTGTGTCCTGACAGGGCCCAATTCCCATCACCATGGAAAATGTACAGCACAAGGGAAGAGTTGCTCCCACCTCTCACCCTGAGGTGCAGAGGACTACTGCATCCATGAGGGTTCTGACTAAGCTCATGTTACACCGTCCGATTCACCTGCATCTTGCAAGGAAATGTCTGATCTGTTGCTTAGCAATAGCATTGTTCGGGAGTAATAGGATTCCAGCAAAGAAAAAAAGTGGGAGGGGGATGAATCACTAAATAAGCTCCCCACATCTCATTTTTGTGCTTCTTCCAATAGAATGTTACATTTTAACCTTCTTACCAATGAAGAAAATACGTGAGCTTGGCAAGGATGACAATGACATAATATAATCTTTTATTTGCTACAAATTGTTTCTTTTGTGAGACTGGGGATAAGAGAGATGACTGATGTGTCAGAATACACACTTAAAAAAAATTCTCACTATAAGAATAAGACATAGTCTAGAAAATTGCTGCATTTAAGAGCTATTTCTTGCCATTGCTTTAAATGTCCCCCCACCCTTTATTTTCACTCCATTTGAAATTTTTTCTGCAGGGAATTCTACTCTAGGCTCAAGAAGACATCTGGCAGCAGTGTGGAACGAGATCTGCCTTATGGACAGTTGCTGGAAAGATGTGATAATTCCATTTTCTGTCGAACAGCCGAATGCATGTTGTTAAATGTCAAGTATTTCCACAAACAGCTGGAAAAATGAAGCCACGGAAAGTCTTGTTTATTACCCTACAACTTCTTATCCTGTACAGGAAACATAACTTTGTTTGACCATGTGGTTCAGAATATTAATAGCAGCTCTATCCAGGATAGATTTATCTTCTCTTTTAACAATAAAAATGTCTATTTTTTCTTCCTCTCATTTTTCTTCCCACCAGTTCAACTCAGAAGTCATCTGAGGGGATTTACCAAATCAACTTTCAAATTGAGAAAACAGTCCTGCTACAGTTGACTAAAGCATACAATAAATTGTACATTATATGAGGATTGATTGAGTTATACAGCAAGACCATTAAATGTGAATAAAATCATTATGAAAACTAGAACTTAATCACTATTATGATAATGTAGACACTTTCTAAAACTCCTGAGTTGAAATTTTATGATTTTTGGAGATATTAACTTATGTGGTCTTTCAGTTCCATGTTATGGATATGCTACTTTATTTGGGGAAAATATTTTTAGAAAGCAGAGCATCATATTAGAAGGATCATAATCAGAGCTCTCATTTATAGATTATAATATTAAGGCCTCAAAAAGTTAAGTTAATTCAAGTTATAATATCAGAGTTGATATTAACACCAAGGTCTCTTGTTCCCCTGTCAATATAATTCAGTTAAACAAATATGTGGTGAATGAGTGAATCATTGAGCCAGGTGTTGTGCTAGGCACTACGCCAAAATAAACAACAAGGAAAGGAAAAAGGCAATTAAGTTCAGTGAGCTGTGATTGATAAGCCAAGGGCAATGGTGGTGGGGGTGCAAGGATCAGGGAAGACATCTTGGAGTAAGTGTCAGCCAAAGTGAGACCTGAGTGTGAGTTAGCATTTCTTTATTCCTATTTCGTCTGTTCCCACCTGAGACAATGAAAGAGTAAAAGTATGGACTGGGTGCCATGGCTCATGCCTGTAATTCCAGGGCATTGAGAGGTCAAAGGAGGTGGATTACTTGAGTTCAGAAGTTCAAGAACAGCCTGGGTAACATAGGGACACCCTGTCTCTACCAATAATAATTTGCTTAAAGAATTAGCAGCATACAGTGGTACATGCCTGTAGTCCTAGCTACTTGGGAGACTGAGACTGGAGGATCTCTTCAGTCCAGAAATTTGAGGCTGCAGTGACATAGGATCATACTACTACACTCCAGCCTGGGAAACAGAGCAAGATCCTATCTCTCAACAAACAAACAAAAGAGTGAAATTATAGGGTGGAGAGAGAAAGAGACAGAGACAGAGACAGAGACAGAGAGAAAGCAGTTAAAGGAAATTAATTTCATCATGGCTGGAATAGCTGAAACATACAATGGGAGGGTGGAACTGTAAACAAGTCATGTGTTGTTAAGGATTTAGATGTTATTCTAATAACCATTGGAAACTGCTGAAAAGTTTTTAGTGGAGCAGTTACAGTTCTTATTCCATCACATCACGTAAAAACGTTGGACTCACGCTACAAAAGAGGGCAGCAAAGTCAAGGGCAGCATACAAGGCACACCTAGAGTAAAAGGAATGATTTTAGGGATGTTAAAGTCAGGCCTTCTGTCCCCAGACATATCTCTTGTCTACCTGTTACTCTTCTCAAAGTCCTACACTACTCTATCTAGCATGGTGAGTTTGATGTCTAGATTCTGTAGAAATGATTAAAGACCAAAAACAGTGTGTGAGCAAACACTGCTGGAAAATTCCAGGAACATCTTTCCACTCACTTATGATAGTTGCCTTAGAATCCCTTCATTTCAATGTTGTGAGCCCACACTTAACTAGTCTGCTGGTGTCTGGGGTGATATTTAGACCCCCCAATCCACACACCTCTTTTTTTTTCTGTTGCTCCAGTCACCATTTAGTCCAGTAAAATCAAATTATTGCTAAAATTCTCACCTGCCAGATGCTCTGCATGGTCCTGCCATGACTACTAATTTGCAAAGAGAGAGGGGGGAAAAAAAAACATTTCACATACTTAGGTGCCAAATAAAACAATCAACTTCAACTCACATTTTAGCTTAATCAGATAGTTGAAATGGATTATATTGTTTTATTTTTTTCCTCTTCCATTAGAGCAAATGTTCCTGCTGTTTCTTTGAACATTTTGTCAGTGTAAATAGGTGCAATATTTTCAAGACCTTGATTTCTAATTCCATTTTTTCCTCTGGGGAAAATTTATTCTCCTCTATGTCTGGCCATACTCTAGGAAGCTATCCCCTCTGCTCCTAGTCTTCAGTATTTGGTTCCAAAAAGTTTCCAGCATGGAATGCGACACAGAAAGAGGACCTAGTATATGCTAGCTAACACTGAATGCTTTCCTGTTCTAATTCCAGAAAAAAAAGAAAAATACAGTTGTTGAAGACCTCTAAGCAGGTGTCCAGGTTGACTACTGCTAATCTCAAGTTAGGACAAGGTGGGCTGTCAATGCCAAGTAAGAGCTCTCGTTATTCATAAAATGGCAGGGATGTCAAGGAGTGCAGCACAATCGTGAAGCAACACAGGCTTCATAATGATCGAATTTGTTTTATTTTTCTTGAGATATTGCACAAAAAGATGGCTTGCCACTGTCCATTTTAAGCTTGAATTTCCAATGAGCCAGCCCTGGGCTCCAGCCAATGGGCTGCTGATTGGTTTGGAAAGAAATTCTTTATGAAAAGTACAAAAAGAGAAAATAAACCTAAAGTCTCTCCTCTGGGTATTTTGTGTTTTCTTTCTCCCAGAGATGATCAGGTGGAAATCCTAGCCAGGATTTAAAACCTGTGTTTTACTTGAAGATGCTAATCAATGGAATGCATTTGAGACTTTCTCTGATGATCAGTTATTCATGAGG
Organism: Rhinopithecus bieti; assembly: GCF_001698545.2. Taxonomy (NCBI): domain Eukaryota; kingdom Metazoa; phylum Chordata; class Mammalia; order Primates; family Cercopithecidae; genus Rhinopithecus; species Rhinopithecus bieti. Next base: position 223,191 of record NW_016821795.1, on the reverse strand, counting down.
GAGCAATCACCATGCTCTTTGTCAAAGGCAAAAAAAAATTTAAATAAAAAAATAAATCCTAACATCTAGTGGAGATGCTCAGTGTTTGAGAAAGCTGCACTTAATTGAAGTGAAAATTCAGGGCAGAAAATAAGCTTTTTTATTCCTTTCAAGACTAAGGGTTTATGAGCTTTGAAATGTAGAATTTAAGAACTCATGTTTCAAGATTTTACTGTAATTTACTCAGTTACCAAGTATTTGACAGGTGTTCAGACTGGGGTTAGAATGAACTCTATAATAATTGTTAAAACATTTTAGAAAATGAAATATCTGTTAGGTTCAGATCTTTACATCAGCTTCTGGAATAAAGATAACTGATTTGTACTTTACCACTGAGAATTAACATCAACCCAAAGACAAGATAAAGTCTGGTCAGAGACCAAGAAAATAGACTACAATGTCTAACCTGAACTCCGGAATCCACTCCTTTGCACTGGTCTTGACATCAGACAGGGGCAGATTTTCCATTTTACTTGGACTTCACTATAGTAATTGACAGCTGTAAGGATGAGGCTTCCACATATAAGTAAGAAAACCGCTATATGACACGATTGATTTCCAGACCCAAAGTTGTAAAAGGGCAAAAACAAAAGTCAAGGGTGGTAGACTAAGACAATACAGGAAACAGGGGCATATATATAGCATGTGTTCTGGTTCAGCAGAGATAAAAACACCCTTTCTTGGCATCTCTCAGATCTCCTTTCTTTCCTTTTTCTTTCTTTCTTTCTTTCTTTCTTTTTTTTTCTTTTTTGATTGAGTTTCACTCCTCGTGTCCAGGCTGGAGTTCTAGAGTGCAATGGCACAAACTCGGCTCACTACAACCTCTACCTCCTGGGTTCAAGCAATTTGCGTGACTCAGCCTCCCCCCGGTAACTAGGATTACAGGCGTGCACCACCATGCTAGGCTAATTTTTTTGGTATTTTTAGTAGAGATGGGGTTTTGCCATGTTGGTCAGGCTGATCTGGAACTCCTGACCTCTGGTGATCTACCCGCCTTGGCCTCCCAAAGTGTTGGGATTACAGGCATGAGCCACCATGCCCGGCCCAGATCTCCTTTCTTAATATTCACCCATTACTCACTGCACCCCAACACACAGGTCTTGCTGTTCCTCCAGTATGTAGTCAAGACTTTTCACTGGCTATTATTTCTTCTGCCAGGAGTACTCTTCCACTGAACCCACTATTTAACTTTCCCATCAATACACTCTCCAATTCCACAATTCCTACTTTTTTATTTTTAAAACTTTCCATAATATTTAGCATCATGTAATTATAGAATTAGCTCATTCATTGTGATTACTGTTCAATTTCTGCCTCGCCTTTGTTAAAATATAAGTTCTATGATGGAGAAGGTCTCTCTTCTCTTTTTCATGAATATATTCCACGAATGCCTGGAACAGTGGATGGGTCATAGTGGGTACTCAGTAAAATGTTGTGAGTACATGAATGGATAAATGGACAATAAAACAGGCTAAAAACCTTGCCTGGATAAAGTGTGTGAGTGAAGCAAAAATCATTTTCACAGGTTTGTTTTAAAAACTCTTTTTTAACCTTTGCTAATGAAATTCTCTGGAATCAGTTTGAAAATTAGTATTACTCTTTCATCACATATGTTAGCCAAGAGTCACTTATCTAAAATTGTTAAGAGCGTGGACTTTGTACTAAGACAGACCCACACTTGAAATTTAGCTCTGTCATTTGCTAGCAGTGATTGCAGGTGAGTTACTTAGTCTTAAGATACAATTTCTTGCTAACATGGGGATAAGAACACCCACTTCACAAGGTCATTCTGAGCGTTAATCATAATGTTTGTAAAATGCCTAACACAGTGCTAGGTGGAAACTCCATAAATGTATTTTTATTAGATTTATTTAAACACCTCCATGTCCTGGCATTTGTTAAAGCCATGAATACATAACTCTGTGTAACTGAATCAAATCAGAAATGATGCAGAGTGATATGGAAAATATTCAGAGTGTACAGCTGGAATATGTATCATTAGGAGTGAATTATGACATCTCACTGGACCTCAGTTTCTCTTTAGTAGAAGGAGAATCTCGGTTAGCATCTGTGCTTTCAACATCACGTATAAAACGTTACATTTAACAACTGGAAAATGAGACCCCTTAGGTTCTGATAAGATGAATGACTTCAAACTTGTAAGTACTTTTGGAGAAAAATGAGCAAGGTAGTATTGATCTATGTGACTTTGTAAGCATGTGTGAGTATGGACACACACACATGCATACACACACACAAACATAAACATACCTGTAGAAAACTCTTTCTAATGTGGTCCAAACTAATTCAAAATTCCAGAATCAATTGCATATATATATGGCAAGGATCCAAAATTTGGAAAGTCATGCCTAGAGAAGTGAAGACTACCAGTATAAAAAAGACAGGGTCACTAACTTTAAGGAATATGTATGTCTGAAACTTCCTGTAGACAAAAGGAAACACACATGAAAATACCTACATAAAATGTTCACATTGCAAGTAATTATTTATAAACAGCAGGCCCTGAAAAGGCTTTATAGGGAGTTCACATATGAATTAAAGCTTGGGTGAAGGAGGAATCTTGGTATAGGTGAAGGAGTATCTTGGTAAGTTGATTAATTGTAGGATAAGGGTAATTCTAGGATATGTACAAAGTTGGGGCTAAAAGTACCTGTCCGGTCCAGGAATGTCAGTGATCGGCTGTGAATAGAGTACAAGTGTGAAAGGAGATTCTGGGGACAATTAAGTTAGAAGGATTGATTGGGACAATCACATGGGAGACTTTAAACACTAGATAAAGAGCTTGAACTTGATTGTCCAAGTTTCCAGGTTTTAAGTATTTGGGGAGGAAAAATAACAGCATGAACTGATTTATTCAGATGACAACTCTGATGACTGTGAAGGATAGTCTGAGGAAACACTTATAATTTGAGAGACAAAGAATGACAATCTAATAAACTCTTCAGAAAGGGCGGACGCAGTAGGAATGGAAAAGAGGAGACTGATGTAAGAGGCATTGAGGAGGAGGAGGCTGGAGCTGCTTTGCCACTGTTGACTATTCCCCTTGTACTGTGACTTCTGTAACACCTTTGCTTGGTTTTCCATCTTCATCTTCATTGTCTTTTTCTCAGTCTTTCCCATGAGCTCTTTCCTGCATCTCCTCCTTAACTATGTTACTGCTGAGGGTCTGTGGCCATTTCTTGGGTGGCTTCATGTTAACTTGTGGCCTTCAGGCTGGCTTCAGTGCATGTGACATATACATTTTCATCTTGCAGCCCAAGTTAAATCTGAGCTTAACTTGTGTATTTAACTGTTTACTATTCATTCTCTTACAAAGATGTTTAACCTCAATCTATTATCTTCCCTTGAAAACTTGCTCTCACTTCTGATAGTCCATATTTCAGTGTTAGTTGCATTATATATTTAACTACTGAAATGATTTTTGGAAATCAGTCTTTATCCCCTTTCTCATTTACTCTCCATATCCAGTAGATCACCAGTACTTAATAATAATGGTATCTTTTAAACATTACAGAAATATGACTTTCACTTAATTCATATTGTCATTCTTTAAGTTTTACTTTTATGTTATTCGTGAGTTAAGGTGGAGCTCCAAGGGAGAAAATCCAGGGTCTGTCTGGAAGTGGCATTCTATGAGTAAGTTCGAGGACCCCTTGCAAAGATGCATAAGCCAATAAAACTTAGAAGGAATAAGGAGCATAACTGAAAAAGGCAAAAAAATACATTAAAATCAAGAAATCAACATTGACATAACAAAACAATGAAAAGTACCCAATTTGGTGGCTGTAAAACTGTAGAGAGCAAAGCAAAATGGAATGTATAGATTAAATCAAGAAATTCAGTTACTAGTTTATAAATAAAAGGCACGTTCTTGATAAACTGACTATCAGGTTAATACTTGATACGTTTTGGCTGTGTCTCCAGCCGAATCTCATCTTGAACCCATGTTTTGTGGGAGGGACCCAGTGAGAGGTAATTGAATGATGAGGGCAAGTTTTTCCCATGCTCTTCTCGAGATAGTGAATAAGTCTCACGAGATCTGATGGTTTTATAAGTGAGAATTCCCCTACACAAGCTCTCTCTCTTTGTCTGCTGCCATCCACGTAATAAATAACTTGTTCCTCCTTGCCTTCCGCGGTGATTGTGAGGCCTCCCCCGCCACGTGGAACTGTAAGTCCATTAAAACCTCTTTTTCTTCCCAGTCTTGGGTATGTCTTTATCAGCAACATGAAAACGAACTAACACAATAGTCTTTCCACCATAAATCTCGTCTTTCTCAATGCATCTTGTACAAGATTGTTGGAATGGTCTTTCTTTAGAATGGTCTTCTTCCACCCTGACGCCCTAAAGTCCATTACATCATTCTTATGCCTTTGCATCCTTGTAGCTTAGCTCCCATTTATAAGTGGGAAGATAACAATATTTGATTTTCCATTCTTGAGTTACTTCACTTAGAATAATGGCCTCCAGCTCCAAGCTGCTGCAAAAGACACCATTTCAATTCTTTTTACGGCTGAGTAGTATTCCGTGGCCTATATAGATCACATTTTCTTTATCCATTCACCGGTTGATGGGCACTTAGGTTGGGAATTTTCCAGTTCTTAACATGTGATTTGTTTCCTCATGATTTGATCCCTGCTTATCTCTCCTTTCTCATTTCCTCATTGGATACCACATCACACCCAGAAACTGTGATCTATTAAAGTTCAACTCTTAACATCAGTTTAACTAAACATACTATTCTCTCCCACTTCAAAATTATTTTCACATGCTATTTACCCTGCCTATAATGCCACCTTTGCGCTAATCCATTAAATTCCTATACAATACATCTTAAACATCTCTTCTTGGGAAGTTTTCTTCTACCACACACCCAACCCACCAACTCTCTTTTGCTCTACTACTATGTGTCCCTTTATTATAGCACTTAACCTGCATGGTGCATAGACAGTTTCTCCAGCAATATTACATGTTCTGTTTTGTTATGTTGTGCCATGGTATTGTATTGTGCTATATTATGTTATATCATATTATATTTCCTGAGTGCAAGAAATACTTTCATATTTGCCACAGTGCCATGAACAATATAGACAATTAATATATATTAGTTGAAGGAATGAATGAATAATTGAATAACTAAGGAATTGATTGAATATAAAAAGTAGATTTAAAAGCTGGGGTCAAACGCTCCTGAGATTTATAGGCTGAATTATTAGGAATTAACTGACCCCAAACACAGGTCAAATCTAATCCATTATCCACATATTCACTGTTTGTACATATTCAGCTGAAGATACTTGGAGAAAAACATGTATCATGTGGATAATATTTATTTCAATTTTATTACATTGAATCTCAAGTGGTCCTTCAGTGCTGCCTAACAATTCTACCACATTCCCCTAATCAAGTCACTTGCCAACACTCCCAGATTGCTATTTCATGTCTTCTGCCTGTTCTCAAATTGTAATACATCTTCTTATCCTCTGCTGTTGCTGACACTTTTTATTTCACTGAGGAAATACACATCCAGAAGAAAAAGTTCCTATTCCATACCTCTTCCCCACACCTTTTATTTTTCTCTTATTTCTTTCCATAGTACTTATAAGTTCTAATATACCACAAAATGTAATCCTGTTTTCTTATTTATTTTTATGTATTTATTTTGTTAATTTTAAAATTTTATCTATTTGACTAGATTTGATTTATTTTGTGTTGGCTTTCCCCGTCCTTCCCTCTACCCCACTAGAATGCAAGCCCTATAAAGGTGAGGCTGTTTCTATGTCTTACTCACTTCTGCACCCCCAAGCTCTTGGAATAGTGCCTGAAATGTGCCAACAAATCAGTACATATTTATAGAATGAAATAATTAACTCTCCCACCAATAAATCTTCCAACCTCTCTGTAACTGTAAGAATGCATTGTATTACCCATTCTATTTCAATATGAACTATTCTTTTTCCCTTAAGACTTGGATATAGGGCCACCATGATAACCATATAATTTTTTATTGTACAATGTGCCTGGCTGAGGGGGCAAATGGAAGCTAAAGGTCATCTTCCTAAAGGAAAGGGTTTCTTTTCTGAAAAATTGCTGCAGGAGATAGTAACAGCTCTAACTAAATGTTAAGTCTTTTACTTAATAACTGTTATGCAAAATGTTTTAGCAACTCCTATCTAATAAAAATAACCATCCTTCATTCTACATCCTCTTCTTACTATTGCCTCATCTTTCTACTGCCCTTTATAGCAAAACTTTCTGAAAGTAATTTATATCAGTAGAGATAAACCATGTTATGCCAGGGCAAAAAGCAACTTCCAAGTATCAGTGGTTTAGCACAACAGTAATTTACTTTTAATTCACCTAAAATTTGCTGTAGGTCCAGGAAACAGCAAAATGCAGCTCCAAATGTTGATGAAACAGGCAAAAATGTTTTGATCTATTATACCTTCATATAAACGTATGCTTCCACTTTGATCTCAGAAGGAGAAGAATAGGCCGAAGTTCAAGAATCAGCATTTAGTGATGCCTGTTACTTTGACAGTAGTTCACGGGCCAAAACAAGCCACAAGGCTATTCCTAAGTCCAAGGGGACAAGAAATCGCAATTTTCCTTTGTGCCCAGAAGGATAGAGAATCAGATATTGATTAACTATCTACAGCTATATTCATTGTCTTTAGTTTCTCTCCTCTCATTCTATTTTGAACTTACTCTAATTAGTCTTTAATCTTCAGAAAAGCACTGAATCTTTTGTCAATGTCACCATCGTGGCAATTTTTAAAAACAGCTTTAATGAGGTATAATTGACAGAAGTAAGTAACACATATTTAAAGTACACAATCTGACATTTTAATAGGTGTATTTTTATATGATAATATACATTATTATATAGTATATATATTTATATAGATAAGTTTTTTTTTTATGTACATATAATATATATCTATATATAAGATATATATATCTACATATATATAAGATATGTGTATATTTTCTCATATATATTAAGGTTTTCTTTCATATAGCATGCTTTTGCTGTTGGTGTTGTACCTAAAAAATAATTTGCTTAATCCAAGTTCACAAATATTTGTTCCTTTGTTTTCTTCCAGAAAGTATAGGTTTCATCTTTAGAACTAAAATTCCTTTTGCATTTCACTTGTGATCATTTCTATTCTTAGGTCTTCAAGTTCACTAATATTTTCTTCTGCAAATGTCTAATCTGTCATTAACCATATTCAGCATATTTTTTCTTTGAGAATTTATAGTTTGATCCTTTTACATCTTGGTTTTAAACTTGGTAAGGTATAATCAAAAGGGAATGTTATATAGGGCTAATAATTCCTCCTTACTGAAGCAAGAGCCCTCTGAATACTCTTCCTGCGTTCCTGTGAGTTATGTGTTTTTAAGATCTGGTTGGCGGGAACAGACACTATTCTGTATTCTGTTCCTGTATAAGCCCTGAAAACTGTTTCTGCTAATCTTTTCATGTGGTTCTTTCCCTACTCTCTAGTAGCTCCTCATAGTCTTGCCCCAACTCATACTCTACAAGATAATTTCCGCAGGTATCTCCCAAATTGCTGCTATGTCATGTGTCCAATAAATTCACAACTTTTGGGTTTCTGTGAGGTTCTCCTCATCTATCTCAAATTTGACTTGGTGTCTGTCACTGTAGATGCTATACAAGGAAAACTTGTGCCATGTTTAATCAATCCTAGGTAAAATTGCTGCCCAAAGAGTCAAACTGCCAAGGAAGGACATTTTTTTTATCTCACAGAAAATGTTTCTACTTAAGAAAGTGTTTCCCACGTGTTGAAGAAAGAGGCAGAGATACTGCAACAATTAGGGGTACCTTATCCTACCACTCTTCGGTGACAATCCTATACCCAAATGAACTATTCTATGTTTTTGTTGGAAAGATGATGCTTTTGCTGTACTTAAACCAAAACCATTTGTTGAGTGCTACTGTACTTTGAGGGAATGTAGTGCCCTTATCCCCACCAGTGTTTGGAGTAATTAAAATATGGGTGCAACAGCTAAAAACAGTCTTAGAGTAGATTGAACTGATTGGAAAGTATGTTTTTTATGAATGGTCACAATATACTTTCTACTATTTCACCTCAACATACTTCCTAATATTTCATAAACTTAATCTCCTGTTTTTTTTTAAGAGAGGATCTTGCTCTGGCTCCAGGCTGGAGTGCAGTTGTGCGACCATAGCTCACTGACTGCAGCCTCAAACTTCTAGGCTCAATCCTCTTGAGTAGCTAGGACTATAGGCACATGCCATCATGCCCAGTTGATTTTTTAAATTTTTGTTTTAGAGGCAAAGTCTTAATATGCTGCACCACTCCTAGCCTCAATCTTGCAATTGTTAACTGAGTCCTATCTCATGGGGGAGCAAGCCAGAATTCAATCTTTCTCCATAGGCAATAAAATTCAAAAAAGATACCCAGAAGAAGCTTAGTCATGTCTGTCAGTCGTCTAAAATTGCCCCCAAAAGGAATTCTCCTCTCTTTTCTGGTGAAAGACAGAGGGACAAGGTCTACTAAGAGGGCAGGTATGTTAGTTATGTGGAATGCACTTCACATGGGGACATTAATCAGGGGCATGGAGATTTCTAACAATTGAGAACATGAGACAGTCAGAAAGAGAGAATCATCTTGAATATTGCTCTATAATTCTTTTAATTCAGAAAAAAATGTGAACACATTTCCTAATATTTTACATACTGTGTACCTTATATAATTTTCAATTTAATAGATCTTTAAAATGGTGAGGTAAACATGAAATAAATGCCATTTATCTTTCAATTTTATAGTATTTATGTTGTTTCAATTTTGTTTTATATTACTGAAAATATATATTCATATTTTATAATATGAAAATGCTTAATTACAACAATGTGATGTGTTCAAATACCTAATTTTGAAGTTTGATTCAAGATTGGTTTTTAAACAACTTCATTGAGATGTGATTCATAAACTGTACAAATCATGTTAAGGTGAAAAATTCAATCCTATTCAGTATATTTGCAGGGTTGCACAACCACCGCTACAATAATTTAATTTTAGAATAATCCTGTCTTCCTTAAAAGAAACCCCAGTTGCTTTAGCCATACCCTCTAGGCAAACACTAATCTATGTTTTGTCTCTATACATTTGTCTGTTCTAGACATTTACTATAAATGAGATCCTACCATATGTGGTTTGATTGATGGCCTTAATGTGTTTTTAAGGTTTAACTGAGTTATAGCACTTATGAGTAGTTTATGCCTTTTTATTGTTCAATAACATCCTATTGGATGCCAGACTGTCTTTTATTAATTAATCAGTTTATGGACTTTTGATCTGTGTCTACTTTTTAGTGATTACGAATAATGCTGTTATAAACACTTATGTGTAAGTTTTTGTATGGACATGTGTTTTTTTCCTTTTGTGTGTGTGTGTGTGTGTGTGTGTGTGTGTGTGTGTGTGTGTATCTAGCAGAGAATTTCTGGATCATATGGTAACTCTATTTTTAACATTTTGAAGGAACTGCTATAGCATTTTACAGAACAGCTACACCATTTTACATAAACATCAGTAGTGCATGAGATTCCCAATTTTTTTATCCCCTTGCCAACATTTGTTATTACTTGTCTTTTCTATTACAGTCTCTTAGTGGATGTAAAGTAGTATTTCATCGTGCTTATGATTTTTATTTCCCTAATGACTAACAATGTTGAGCATCGTTTCATGTACTTACTGGACATTTGTATATTGTTCCTTACAGAAGTATTTATTTAAATTATTTGCCCATTTTTAATTGAGTTGTCTTTTGTTGTAAGAATTATTGGTATATTTTTGATACAAATCCTTTATTGAATATATATATAGTACATATATGTATATATAATATATGTATATACAATATATATGTGAGTGTATATATATATATTTTCAAGATGGAGTTTTGTTCTTATTGTCCAGGCTGGAGTGCAACGGCGCGATCTCGGCTCACTGCAACCTCTGCCCCCCTGGTTCAAGTGATTCTCCCGCCTTAGCTTCCCAAGTAGTTGGGATTACAGGCATGCTAATTCAACACGCCTGGCTAATTTTGTATTTTTAGTAGGGATAAGGTTTCTCCATGTTGGTAAGGCTGGTCTCCTTGTGACCTTGTGAACTACACGCCTCAGCCTCCCAAAGTGCTGGGATTACAGGCGTGAGCCACTGCACCCAGCCTATTGAATATATTTTTGCAAACATTTTCTGCCATTCTGGGGTTTGTCCTTGTACTTCCCTGATGGTCTTATTTGTAGTTCAAAAGTTTTCCATTTTAAAGAAACTAATACTTTTATGTATCACTAGTACTTTTGGTTTTGTATTTAAGAAACAATTACCTAACCCAAAGTCACAGAGTTTTACCCACATGTTTCCTCTAAGATTTTTATAGTTTTCCTCTTATATTTGGGTCTATGATTCTTTCTAAGTTAATGTCTGTGTATGTTCAATGGCAGTGATTCAAGTTTAATCTTTGCATGTGGATATCCAGCTGTCCCAGAACTATTTGTTCAAAACATCTTTACTTTCCCCACTCAATAATCTTGGCACCTTTGTTGAAAATCAGTTGAACATAACTGTAAGACCTAATTTCTGGACTCCCAGTTCTGTTCTATTGATCTGTATGGCCATCCTTATGCTCTCTGGATTGCTGGATCTTTGTGGTACATTTTGAGATAAGGAAGTGTGAGTCTTCCAATTTTGTTCTTTCTCAAGGCTTTTTTTTTTTTTTTTTATATGTATATATTCTCGGTCCTTTCAATTCTCAGATGAATTTGAGCAATAGCTTGGTAATTTCACATGAAAATATCAGCTGGGATTTTGATAAGGATTATGTTAAATGATTTTTAGTCTAAATGGCTGCCATAGATGAAGAAGTAAAGTGACAAGGACATATGAGACCATATTTAAAAGCTGAATTGTTAGTTGTACTTAGTAATCATGACACATATTTTCCAATTCAAATTGCAAGTCATGATTCTAAGCATGCTGAACTTTTAATTAAGAAGTTTTGTAAAATATATTACAACATTTTGTTTCCAACTTATTTTAAAACCTCTGATATAAAAGTTTTAAACATAAAACGTTTCCCTTTTTTTCAGTAAATAAGTCATTTAATTAAGAAACACTCCCAATTTACTTTAAAAATCATAATGTCTCCATAGAACAAATTGTATTTTTTTGGAAAATTCGTTTTATTTTGCTTAGTGTGTGTGTGTGTGCTTGTGTGTGTGTGTGTGTGTGTGTGTGCATGTCTGTTAATATCTGCTGGGTGGCACGACACACCAATTTTTAGTATTTTTTCTTTTACATTTAAAGTTTAGTAAAAGAAATTTTGAAGCTCTTTGCCATAAAATAAGCAAACTCTGTATGGTATAAAATAGTCCTTATCTTACTGTAAATCATTGTCAGTATTTTAATATGTAATTTTTATATATTGCTTAGATCCACTTAGGTAGGCATATTTATTAAACCATTTCTCAAGATACTGAAAATAACTGAATAAGGGAGGCCACCACTTACAACCATCTTCATGGAGGAGCTCCCATTCTTCTCTCAGTTCAGTCCCAAATCTTACATGACCAGTGAAACTTATAAATAAAATACAAGATAATAAAGTGCTTCAGGATGGACAGAGTGGTCAACTATGTTAAGTGACATAAACAGGTGGAATAAGACAAAGACAAGAAAAAAAAAAAACACTAGGATATAAAAATGGAAGGTGATTAGAAGAGCTGTTTCAGTGAGGTAGAGTTTTGGACAGAATTGTGCACCGTGACACCCCAAATTCACAGATTGAACTTCAATGCCAACGGTGACTGTTGGCATTGTGAAAGGGATTTCCTTTCCTTTTTCTCTTCCTAATTTAGAAAGGAAAGAGGTTTAATGGACTCACAATCCTACTTGGCTGGAGAGGCCTCACAAGCATGGTAGAAGGCAAAGGAGGAGCAAAAGCACATCTTACATGGTGTCAGGCAAGAGAGCCTGTGCAGGGGAACTCCTGTTTATAAAACCATGAGATCTCATGAGATTTACTTACTATTGGGAGAACAGTATGGAGGAAACCACCTCCATGATTCAATTATCTCCACCTGGCCTGCCCTTGATACCTGGGGATTATTAAAATTCAAGGTGAGATTTCATTGATGACACAGACAAACCATACAAGGCCTTATCTGATAGAACTGGTGTCCTTATAAGAAAAGGAAGAGCTCTCTCTTTCTCTCTCTCTCTCTCTCTCTCTCTCTCTCTCTCTCTCTCTCTCCCCATCTCTCTGTTTCTCTCTCTCTCTTTCTCTTTCTCTCTCTCTTTCTTTCTCTCTCTCTTTCTACACACAGACAGAAAAGGCCATGTGAAGACATCGCAAGAAGGTGGCTGTCTGCAATCTAGGAAGAGAGTCCTTACCAGAAACCAAATGTGCTAGCCAGCACCTTGAACTTCCAGCCTCCAGAACTGTGAGAAAATAGATAGATGTGTACTATTTAAGCCATCTCATCTGTAGTATTTTGTTCTGGAAGCCTGGGTGTACTCGTGAAGGTGGTAAGGACAGAAGCCTGATTATAGTAGGTTGAGGAAATGGTCAATGGTAAGCAAATCATGACACAAAATTAGACAATTCTTCCTCATTTCACTGGGTAAAGGAGTAAAGACGTTGAATGGTAGCTGGACAGGTATGTGAGGAAAGGGAGGGTATTGTTTTATTAATCCAGACTATATTTTTATAATGTTATGCTTTGGAGAATAATACAGTAGAGAGGAAAACTTAATGCAGAAGAAAGAGTTTTTAATTTTTTTTTGTATTGTTTGTCTTATGTAGGAGAGTATGGGAGCCAAAGAAAATGTGGAATCACACGAGATAGGGACATGGGCCCCTTTCTTTTCATACAGGAGAAAAGGGAAAGTGGATTGGTATATAGCCATGTAAACTTGATGGTGTGAGAATGATGCAGCATTTTTCTGAGGTAGTTTGGGAGTTTATAAGTGAAGGGAATATAAAATGAAAAGTTAGCTTGATGGAAACAGAGACTCAAGAATGTTATTTATTTAATTTTTTTAAAAAAGCTCTTGTGTATGTTTATAAATAATAAAGGGTCATCAGGTTTAAAATTTTACAACTGAAGATTTAATAAAAAGAATAATTGATAAGCCCACCAATTAAACATTTGGCTTGAGAAAGAGTGTGGAAATTCTTTCTCAAGTTTAGGAAAAAATGTAGAAAAGAATGAGTTCAAGACTCAAATAGTACTGGAGGAGAAGAAAATTGAGGGAGACCAAGTTGAAGTCAATTGCTAAGAGTAAGGGGTTAGGGGAAGGTTTTGAAAAAGGGAAGAAGCACTAAATAGTCACCTTGGACAATAGGTGCATTAAGTTGAGAAAAATAAAACATCTAGATTGATGATTAGCATTAGTAGTCCTGATGTGTGACTTACATAGTATTTAATTGAAGTTATATCAATAAACATATTTTATTCTCTCCATCAGGCAGTAGAATAAGAGAAAATGGGCTATTGATTTTTGTTCTAGATAGACAAAGATAAAAAGTTCTGAAAGTAAAGCAGTTTGAAGTAATCTGGGATCTGAATTGAGACTATGTGCTTTTGTTAAACAAAGTGGATGAAACAAGAATTTGGAGAAGACAGAGGATATTGAGAAATCTGATGAACAGGCTGCCTTATTTTCTGGTTTCTGTATAGAAAGGGAGGAAGTGTCTTATTTTGAGGGGACAGAGGAAATTGAGTAGTATCTAAGGAAGACAGTAGAGGAAATAATTAGGAATAGTTTAAAAATGTTAAATTGTGACAAATGTAAGAAATAAAGGCTTATTGAGCAGGACTAGTAGAGATACTGACAAGAAGGAAACGATCAAAACAGTAACTACATGTAGGTTGCAGATGAGAAAGGAAGAATATGAATGTGGAAAGCACATACAATCCCAAAAACTTGCTCCTCAGGAACTGATTAAGAATCACAGGAAATGAAGACATGAAATTTAAAACCACGTTTTATTCCCCACAACTCTTCTGAGCTTTGGAGAACATAATTAAAAGCATTTATTCACTTTAGCTCTTTTAGTAAGAATAGTATTGAAAATACATTAATGGGATATAGTATGTGCTATAAACTGAATGTTTGTGTTCCACACACAAAAGTACATATGTTGAAGGCTAATTTCCAATGTGATGGTGTTTGGAGGTGGGGTCTTTGGTAGGTAATTAGGCTATGAAGGTAAAACCCTTATGAATAAATGAGATTCGTGCCTTTGAATGAAGAGACATACGATAACTTGCTTACTCTCTACTTGTTCTCCACCATGTGGGGATACAAGAAGATGGTCACCCACAAATCAAGAAGAGGGTCCTAACCAGACACCAGATTTGCTTGCATCTTGGTCTTGGATTTCCCAATCTACATGCTGTCAGAAAAAAAATGTTTGCTTTACAAGCCACCTAGTCTATGGTATACTTGTTATTGCAATCCAAACTGACTAGGACAATATGTTTCATGTGTCTATTGGTACAAATAATAGACAATAAAATCTAAGAAAAATTGGGAATCAGGGTATCAAATTTGTTAACTAAAAGGAATAGGGAGAAGCATCAAATTATGAGTTGGAGAGACCCCTCAGTTCTTTACTGTATTATAACTTTTATATCCATTCTTACTACAAATTAGCTAATCTTTTATCATCCTAGGAAAATTTTCTGAGTAGTTTTGAGGACATTTATGAGCTTGAATTGGAGCATTTAAAAATATTTAAAAGGAAATGACATGTTTAGTATGAAATTGAGCTAATTGACTGTAGAGCAAGCATAGTCAGTTAAAACCTTTTGGGTTTCATAAACACAGTAAGAAAAGTGCATATGTGATACAAATTATTTTCATGGTTTGCATCTATCTCCCCTTATTAGAGAACATTGGTTACACAATATCCTCCCTGCAGCTCATATAAACTATGTCTTTGGCAATAATGTACATGTTATTTAACCTCCAAATGGCCAGATTTTGTAATAACAGAGATGG
The DNA here is from genome assembly GCF_001698545.2 of Rhinopithecus bieti. Lineage (NCBI taxonomy): Eukaryota > Metazoa > Chordata > Mammalia > Primates > Cercopithecidae > Rhinopithecus > Rhinopithecus bieti. The sequence continues at coordinate 208,075 of NW_016821795.1, read as the reverse complement.
TTCTTACCTGGATGATGAGTACAAAGTGTTTATAGTGAAAGTCTCACCATTAGGTGAGCTAAATCCTCTCATGATACTGGTGTGCTCAAGGAAAGGAGATTGAAATTTTTAAGCAGTTACTTCCTTTTGATCCTGTAACTTAGAGCCTGAAAGATAAAAATGACCCAAGTACTCCCCAAATCTCACCTGTGATGCCTGCAGAGTTTACTGCTTCATAAAACTGCAGTAAAGCCCTGCTATTTAAAAAAGATCTCTTGCTTTGTCACATGGTGTTTACAGTCTTTGATCACTTTAGATGGAAGAGCTGGCATGCGGCCAGTAGTCAGGAAAGAGCAGGTTTTATCCCTTTCTAGCTATTAAAATATTCTTAAGCATAAGGGGAAAAAGAACAATGCCTCAAACTAGGTAGTTCTGTACAGTGTGAACATTGCAATTTAATTTGCTAATCTTCAAAACTACCTTGGAAAAGGAAAGACTACCTGTAAGCTCTCCACCTGGATATAAATCTTACTGTTAGTATGCAAGCTTGTGAGCCCATTTTTTAAGATTAGATCCGCTCATTACATATGGGTATGTCCTCTGCATATTCTATGAACAAAAGAAAGCAAGAATGTGGCTCTGATGGGCAGGGGCTCAGCAAGATTCCCATGTGGGAGCATCTTCTAAAGGGGCTGTTTCCTTAAACTAACCAGAATATTTTCTGTCGGCTTAATGAGGCTGAATCTTTTACGATAGCCACTTGAAAAGTAAGGTTGGCAATGTAAGAAGAGACTCTCTGAAAGTGGACATTGTCAGAACAGGGAGAGGCTGCCACTGTTGTGAAGCAAACAGATTGTGTTTGGGGCTGATTAGCTAACAGCAGCAAATGTCCCCTGTGAGTAAAGAAAAACTGAGAAGTTTGCTTTTTGGATTGGCCTTCTAGCCCCAAGGCTAATATGTGAACCCATTTAGCAAGGCCACATATATATAGGTAATAGAAAAGCATCTCAACTAAAATACATTTTGGAGCAAAGTAGATAGTGAATAACATTTAAAGTGCATTTTAAAGTATTTTATCTCTCCCATTAGGTTTAAAATTTCTTGAATAAGATGATGCTAAGTGGTACTGCTTCCTGTGGATTTTTTCCATATATCCTCCTGTACAAGTAATCTTGAACCATCACCATATCCACAGACATTTGCATTTTCATCATTTGTTACATTTGTCAACAAGGACTTCATCATCACCTTATTCAGCCCAATGATGCAATCATCATCACAGTCATCCTTCAACATTTCTTGAATGCTTTCCACTTTTAGGGCACTCCACTATTTACTCACAGGAACACCAGGTAAAGTCATCATTTTACTAATCCACTTCATAGTCTCCAAGGATAAGGCTACAAATCTGAGTTTGTGTGAGGGTAGCAATATAGCTTGGGTGACTTAGTTGAAACTGAAACACTACTACTAAGGCAACCTCCCTCCTCTCCACCATAAATATCTGTTTATTATTATTCATGACAACTAGGAGAGAGAATTCCATTTCTGAAAATATAAGGCATTGCAGTATGTATTTATTAGATGGGCCAATGTTTAGAACACTAACAACACTGAATGCTGGCAAGGATGCATAGAACAGGAATTCTCATTCATTGTAGGTTGGAATGCAAAATGATATGGCCAGTTTGAAGACAGTTTATCAGTTCCTTACAAAACTAAACATCCTCTTACCATTACATCCAGCAATCTTGCTCATTGGTATTTACCCAAATCAGTTCAAAACTTATACCCACACAAAAACGTATCCATGGATGTTGATAGCAACTGTATTCATAATTGCAAAACTTGAAAGCAAGCAAGATCTCCTTCAATGGGTAAATGGATAAATAAAATGTAAGTTAATGGTATATTATTCAGCACTAGAAAAAATGAGCTATTAAGTCATAAAAAGATATAGAGGAAACTTAAATGCATATTATTAAGTGAAAGAAGCCAATCAGGATAGGCTACATACTGTATGATTCCAACTATGAGACATTTTGAAAAAATGCAAAACTATGGAGACAGTAAAAATACTACCAATGGTTGCCAAAGGCTGGAGGGTAGGGAGAGATGAATAGGAGGAGTACAGAGGAGTTTTAGGACCCTGAAACTACCCTGTATGATATTATAATGGTGGATATATTTCTTTATACATTTGTTGAAACTCAGAATTTATAACACCAAAAGGGAACCCTAAGTAAACTATGGACTTTGTGTGATAATCATGTGTCAATGTAGGTTGATAAATTGTAGCGGATATACTACTCTGGTGGGGGATGTTAAACATGAGGAATTTTGTGCATGTGTGAGTGCCAGGGTCAAGTTGGAAATCTCTGTACCTTCTGTTTACTTTTGCTGTGAACCTCAAACTGCCCTAAAAAAGTAGTCTATTAATAAATAAGGAATTAGATATCTACAAGAAACTTCTTGGGAGCAAACATATAAAAGACTGGATAAATATTAATAGCATATTTTATAGTACATGAACGAACAGTTACTTAAGTAAAGAAAAGCATCCAAGGACAGAAATTCTGAAAAAAAGTGGAAATATAGAAAGCCAAATGCACTATGAAACCAATATTCACTCTGAAGCATTTGCTAATCGAGACAGCTGGGATGTGATCTTAATGGACTGCATGAGGAAGATGCAGGATACGAAACCAGGGCATGAACAAGGAGGAAAACTGGGTTACATACCCCTATGTAAAGCTAAGACTTTCTGCATTCCATCCTACTAAGCAAAACAAAGAAACACTTCAACAGTTTCATAAGGGGAAACAGCAGAGGGAGACAGAAAGAGGATTAGCTCTCAATCTTGATTTTTGGGGAAGGTGGTGAAGGGAAGAAAAAAAAAAATGTGTCTCACAGGAATTCTAACCACAAACCCACCTGCACCTGCTTTTGGTGATAAAATTCATATAATTCAGTTACTCCCACAACACCAAAATAAAATAATCTTAAATTGAATTCTTAGTCCCAAAGTGGCCTTGGATTGATGGTGTCCTCAGGGACCAGACAGAAGCAAATTCAAATTCTTTTTTCAAAGAAGACACTCTAGATGCAGAAACTCAGGCAGCAAAGATACAGGGGTAAAAGAAGCATGAAAAAATGATGATAATTGTAATTGCAGAACCAGCTCAATCTGTTTCAGCTTTGTTAGTCATAAAATGTAATAAAATGGTGAGTTGTTTTTCAGTTGCCATGAATCCCCAGGTTGCAAGTCAAGCAGCCTGAGGATATGCAGATGAACCAAGCTTGCCCAATTCATGACCCCAGAGCTGGCAAGAACAAAAAGTCAGCCACATAGGGAACCTAAGTGTCTGGATTGGGGAATGGAGAACACATTAAGAAGCAATGGGGAACCCTATTTTTGTTGTTGTTGTTTTGTTTGTTTGTTTGTTTGCAGATTTAATAGCCAAGGACCCATCACTACCTCTTTGCATGATCCAATCAGATCACACCTCCTTGCGTTTTCCTGCCTCTCTCATTGCTACTTTCTGCCTATAAAACCTCACCCACCATCCTCAGCTCAGGGAGACAGATTTGAGTGTTGCCTCCTGTCTCCTTGCCAGTAGACTCACAATAAAACCTTTTCTTTTCTAGAAAGCCACTGCCATAGTATTGGCTTCTATGTGCATCAGGTAGCCAGCCCATTTCTCAGTAACGTCATCACAATACTTACACATAAACAGGCCATTGCTAAGGGACAATCAGTGGAAGAAAAGATTATAAAACCAGATGCTCAAAGGATTTTCAGAATTTTACTGTAAAATAAGAAGATCTAATATATTTTAGGAAGTTAAAGGGTATAAGGTAATATATGAAAAAATTAAAGACCAAGAAAATTTTAAATCTAATAAAACATTTAGAAATAAATAATACATTATAATTGTTTAAAATGTTTTGTAGTTATACAATAATTGAGCATATTTTGGAGCTATTGCTGATATTTTGATAGATGCATACAATGTGTAATTATCAGATCAGGATACTTGGAATATTTATCACCACAAACATTTATCTTTTATTTGTATTGGGAACATTACAATTCTCCTAGCTATTTTGGAATGTACAACAAATTATTGTTAGCTATAATTTCCCTGCTGTACTATTGAGTAGTAACATTTATTCCTTGTATCTAACTGTATTTTGCTATCCCTTAGCAGAATAGAAATGTGTAAAGAGATATTCTGTGAAGTGAGAGATAGATGGGAAGAAATTATCTGGAATTCAGCATAGCAAAAGAGAAAGGATATACAAAAGAGATATTAAGAGAAATGTAGGTGAAAGTCATAAAATCTAGCTTGCCTTCTAGACTTCTGAAGTTGTAGAAGGCGAATAGAAAGAAATTGGAGTATATTAGTTGAGTAATAGAGCTATTCTTATAGATATACTTTATCATCTCAGTGGATTAATAGAAGGATTAGTAGAAATTTTTAACGTGATGTGTTAAACAAGTGTTTCTGATTTGCAGATCACCTACCCAGGGAATACAGACTTAAGTATATACATTCTATCATCTTTGAACTGAATCAGGCCCAAGGGGCCCATAGAACCGATAATTACTATATTTTGGATATATACAGAAATTGACTCTCCTCATCTTAAAGCATGAGACTTACATTTGTCTTTTCTGAGTTTCTTCCTCAGGGAACCAACCCTCAGGCATCCCACACAGTATCAAGGAACTGAAACTCACCAAATCACTGCATCCAGGCAATGATCTGTCAGACCCCTCTTACATCATGATTCCTGTTTTCCAACTCCTCTTCCTTTCCCTTCCCTAATTCCTGTTTACCAATTCCTCTTCCATTCCCCTCTCTAATTCCTATTTTCCCACATATAGTTACATATATTTCCTGGGATATAAACCCTTAATTTTAGCCCGTTGAGAAGATGGACTTGAGAATGATCTCCCACCTCCTGGGCTGCAACACCCCAAAAAGCCATGACAACACTTATTGTGTCAGTGATTGGCCTTCTGTGCAGCAGGCAACAGAACGTACACTGTACTCCTGGTGTTTTGGTAACATAACCATGACTGAAATGTGATCGTGCTTGTTGGTTGGCATCATGTCAAAAATAAAATAGCATAGCGTATTATCCATAAATGGGTTTGGAGATACAGGTTTAGAAATTATGTTCATAACCTTCTTCTCAACTTTTATTGCTAGAAGTTTGCTACATGGTCCTATTTACTTATTAGGGAGGTCAGAAAATGCAGCCTAGCTAAAAGCTGGAAAGAACAGGAAATGAATTTAATGATTGGTCTGCAGGTTTTGCAGGTTAACACTTCTGGTCACTACATGTGCCTTTCACTCCTCTTTCCACACATGAAAGACACTCATACCCTGTCTCATGGAGACAACTCTTTTCAGCTTATACCTGGAAATCTAGAATTCAGTTGATTTTCACAGCTTTCCATAGGAAAACATATGGATTCTCACATCATGGAGAACTATTACCTGAAAGAGATAAGTTATGTCCAGCCCCTTCCATCACCTCCAAAATACAGCTGTTAAAGAGGTCAAAGACATCACATTAAACATTCTCATTCAGAGTAGGAGAATAACAGAGACACGTGGCAGTTCCTGATTCCAAAACAAGAAAACACATAGTACAGTGTATGGAAACTGGAGGCCAAGCTCACTCATGAATCTAGGTAAATACATCTTAAATGTTGGCAAATCAAATTCTGCAATATATAAGAAGAGTAATGCATAATTAACAAGTTATTTTTCCCAGATATGCAAGGCAAATTTGTCATTTGATAACAATTAATATAATTGAACACATTGAAATTGAGCGATGAATTTAATAAAGTGAGGAGTAAAATAAGCAAGTCACAGAAGAGCATTTATCGTAACCTTCATTGATGTGTAGCTTAAAACATACAAAACTCATAAGGGTACTTTTTTAGGGATATACATATGCATATTTGAACTTTTAAGATGAAAGCAAGGGCATGATACACACACAATTTGGAGAAATTGTTATTTCTGAAATGTGAGGCTTCAGAGGGATTGGTAATAGTCTCTAATATTGGTGATAGAGTCCCACTTAAATGTCAACATAAGTGATCTTTTGTCTGTAATTGATAAAAGTTAAAATACAAGTCCATAAGGGTGAAAGGCAGTTGACTGCGGAAGTCTGTCAGAAGGAGCAGCAGAAGAGAAGGCACTTTGGAGTGAGGGCCTTCACCCATCTTAGGGACTTGGTCGTAGCTACCAGAATCAGAGATTCGAGGACCACAAGCTGCCTGAATTCTTTTCATTAAAGATTTTGGGAGAGTCCAAGCATAAGCCAAACAACTTGCTTCAGGGTTTATGTGACAACACATGTCACCGAAATATAGAAGACCATTATCCCAAATTCTGTTTCAAGCTGGGCTTCCTTCTGGCATCCTGAAAACTGAAGTCTGAGGGAGGAGGGGTGTGGGAGGCACCAGCCCAGAGATTGGCCTTTCTCAGTGAATACTCTCAGTGTCTTTGCCACTGTAGACCTCCTGCCAGGAGCCTCACAAACAGCAGGGAAAACCCAGTGGCAGCCAGGGCAGGAAAGACAGAAAGTTAGGTGACACAAACTGGCTGATGCTGACTCTGGAGCTTGGGGGCCACATGAAGCACTCATTTAGGAAGTGTCAAAAATAGTACATTGCGGCACTTAAAGAAAGGTGAGATCCTGCCCTGAAATGCCATCACAAGTCTAGTTTTACCCACAGTCATTTATGTCAGTTGATATTTTGGACATACACATAAAGACCTGCTACACACACATCCACACACACACACACACACACCCATCCACCCCCCTACACACAAAATAACACTTCTAAAAAGTGTATGTGCTGGGGCCTGTCGTGGGGTGGGGGCAGTGGGGAGGGATAGCATTAGGAGATATACTTAATGTAAATGACGAGTTAATGAATGCAGCACACCAAGATGGCACATATATACATATGTAACAAACCTGCACATTGTGCACATGTACCCTAGAACTTAAAGTATAATTTAAAAAAAAAAAAAGTGTGTGTATGTGTAACCGTGTGTTATATGCTGTATGCCTTTTTGATTTCAGAAGAGAGAATCACTTCTGAAGCAGGATATTTCCCTCACTCCTCGTGGGACTCACAACAGGGTTGCCTCGTTTACTCAGCCTGCTGCTCTCAGCTCCTGGCAGGAGGGAGTGCATGAGCAAATGAGGTAGGAATTGGAATGCAGGGGCATTGGAACTGGCCAGTCACTTCAGCACACTCTGTGCAGGACTCCCAGCAGCATCCATGTAGGGATGCCTGCAACCCGCGAAGCCCCAGAGGGCAGGTCGCAGTGGTCTTTTAGCTCTGCCATCCGTCGATGGCTTAAATGTTAACAGTTCAGTGGGCCCTTTGCCTTGCTGCATGGGGCAGCTGCCCTCCACCAGCAAGGGCAAAGTGCCAGTGTGACAGCCTTTGGTATCCACACTCATGGCTCCCGAGCTCTTGTCCCGCATCCAGGAAAAATGAGGTTGCACAAATGAATTCAAGGATGATAAATGTGAGGGATTTTATTGCCAATGAAAATGGCTCTCAGCGGGAAGGGGAACTGAAAAGGGGATGGAGGTGTCTGTCAGGGGATAGGTAATCTTCTCCTGAAGTCCAGCCGGATTCTTCTCTGAAGTTACACTGTCAGGCTGTCCCTCTGAAGTCAAGCCGCTTCTCTTTGACATCCAGCTGTAGTCCCATCTACCAGGTGAGTCTGGGGTTTTTATAGGCACAGGATGGTACAGGGCAGGGCCATGGGTGGTTTAGGAAAAGGCAACATTTGAGCTGGAACACAGAGATATAATTTCTCACTTTGGGCCGTGGTTTCAGGCTTTTTGGCTTAGGGGTGGGGTTTTCACTGGGGAACTGTTCTTTTCCTCCTAGAATTTCTCTGCCTCCTGTCCCCATCACTCCTATTGAGTTTTCTAAGAATATATATTCACTAGAAAGGAATTGAAGTATGACATCAAGTTTCTCAGATATTATCCAAAACATTTGATGAAGAGCCTTGGTGCATGTTCTGCTTCATGGCTATGCTTAAATGGGTTCTATTCTTGAAATAAAATGGTGGCATGTTCAGAAGTCTCCAATCTGTAGGACATGCTTATTACAAGCTTACCCTATGGCCTTTGATCCAGCACCTTAGAACAAGTAAGGAGTCTTGTCCAGAAGTCACTTGATTTTCTGAGATTTCAACATATTCGATTGTTTTTTAGTTGACACAGCACTCAATAGCTTTGCAAAGTCCTCAGGGCTCCTGTAACCAAGATACGGCAGCCAGGTGTAATTGCATAAAATAGCTACAACTAGAAATTCACTTACTAGAGCACTCACACACACAAAGATAAATGGTGTGAAAATGTTTCCACAATGATGTCAACAAAATACCCTGGCATTTTTTCCTGTCCTGTCTTTCATGTCTATTAAGTCATTCTAAGTTGGTTCCCTTATTTTAGCTTTCCTAAAAATGAAGCATTTCTATACAGTTAAACCTGCTGACCAGGCATATTCCATAGACTTATTATTATGTTTTTAAATTAGCTTTTCCTCTTTCATTTTCAACTGGATCAAAAAGCAAAACCCAGCATCCATCAGCTGAGGTCATCTCTGCAGGAAGCCCAATTAACTCAAAATAAAGTCTCAAATGGTAGATGAACCAGAACTCATAATAAGCTTCCCCCAGGGTACCATGACCAATTCGTGCATTAAAATGTTTTAATGTGATGTTTCCCCATACTTTTAGTCTTGTCACCTCTTTTATCAATATATTCTTGTCTTTAGTGTATACCCTATTAGATAAATGCATACATATGAATATAAATTGGTGGTACTTCTTTTCAGTTTCTTAAATTAATTTGTCTACAGTTATCTGGACAGAAACATCTGTTTTTGTCCCTTTGAAAAAAGTAAAGATTACTAGGCTGCATTTTTCAAATTTGTCATTTCACAGTTATTTACAAGTATGATGTTGACAGACTGGATCCGAGAGAGTAGAAAAGGGGAGAGGGAGAGAGAGGGTGAATGAGAGAGAGACAGAGACAGAGACAGAGAGAAAGGACAGAGAGAGAAACTAATTATACAACAGATGCCAAGAGTGGTATTTATTCACCAAAACTGCATGGGTCATTCATTAAAATCTCAGTTTTAATTAGCAAACACCTGTTTTCTGTTTGATTTTACACTGATATCTACTGTCTGCAACTTGCTTTCTTCAGTGCAAGCAATTAGATAGCCCTGACAGTAACAGTTAATCTAATTAGTCCAGAGGTGCCCTGGGAGGCAACTATTGACTTGAAGAAATTGCAGATATAAGTGATCACAGCTTCATTCACCTGGTTGAATAAGATTTGTGCAAAAATATTATTGGATGTCAGCTTTCCCTCACCCCCGACCTTTCCTTCCGGACTTGGTTTTAAGAGGAAGAGTGAACTGAAGAATATTTTTGGGTGCCTACTATGTACCAGTCACCATGCAAGTTCCAGACAGTAGGAAAATGAAACTGTTAGCAGCTTCTAGCCTAGAGGAGGTTTACAGCCTGATGAAGGAGTCAGATGCATAAACAAGTTATTATATATGTAAGAATCTTGGAAGTTCCAAGGAGCCAAGATGAATCCAAGCATTTACATGCAAGAATTAAGGTACTTCTCTAAGAAATTCTGATTGCTACTGAAGAAACAAGATGACGTTGCCTTTTTGCAAACTGAGAAAGTTGTGTTTGTTTTAAAATTGATAAAAGTTTTCTTGTGAACATTCCATTTGTGGGACTCTATCAGCATCTTATCATAACCTTTATTAAATCTATCTGATGTGCCTCTCTTTACATAGATTATAACATATAAGATATTCTCTTTCCTGATTCTGAAGTGTAGTTAAAGCAGGTTGTCATTGAGTCCAAAGGTCTAGGAAATATGCGTGAAAGAGGAATCAGTTGTCAGACCAAATTCCATATGCACATTTCAAAAATGGTGCAGTTAGATAATGCAGAGTGAATATTTCTACAAGTAAAGCAAAGGTCCAGAAATGGCACCCATAGAGATGTTTGGAAAAATTTCTTTCCTCTGCTCTGGCCTAAGTTTAATATACTTGCTTTGAAAAGATGAGAGCCCTGAGCTTCACTTGGTTCAGTTCACAAATTATGCTCAGATAGAGAAAAACCATCTATCTCTCCAGCACACACAGGTTGATGCCCAAGCTGGTTTTAGGAAGCATCTTCTATGCATTGCACAAACTTAATGCAAGCAGTCTCTGACTCTGTGAACATCACATTATGCTAAACATTGTGAAAGAGGATGGCGGGGGAGTTTTAACAACTGTACTGCAAAAATTAAGTTATGCTCTGTCTAAAACTTCCCAAAGGCTTTTACTGGAAGACATTCATCTGCTGGTGTGATGATGGTGGCAATTGACTGGAATTGTGTTTCTTCTTTATAGGACAGAAATGCATCTAAAGTGGGCTAGATTTGGACCTCCTCTAAAAGATTAGTTGTTTACATAGAATGATTGTGAAAAGCTTCTTTTCCATAGACATTGCAGTGATAAAGACAAAGATGATCATTATAATAGAAATTACTGAGATGAACATTAGACAGTTTTGCATGTATAAATGTCCTGTTACTAGAGAAATAGGGGAAGGATGAACATTTGACAAGTATCTACTATATGCCAGCAATGGCTGGGTAGGAGCTTCATATATAATATTTCATTGTAATTTTCATGTTCACCCTGTTAGCTACATTTTTTCTATCACAGACTCAAAATGGTTAAGTGATTTTCCTAAAGGTTATACAGTTAGGAAATGGCAAGTCATTGTTTTAACCAAAGTTCCTCTGATTCTTTACACTATCTGGCTGTCTCCAAAGGACAACTAATAAATACTGATATTCTTATCATGTTCTGCATTTTACAGCATACTTTAAAAATTATTTGAAAGGTTTCTACCTAGGACAGTGGCTGGCATTTGTGTTCTGTTGTTTGATTCTTATAGTAATCCCAAGACATTGTTGAAACAGGTAATATTTTCATTCTGTTAAAAGCGAAGAAATAAAAAAAATGGCAAGTCTGGAAATCTTCAGGAGTCTGTTAAATATTACTAAACACTAGACAAATGAGGTAAATCATACACAGTTCTACCTGTACGAAATTCACAATGTCATGGACAAGACATACTATAGGTATATAGAATATAAGATAGAGAAAGTACAAAGATTTATTTTTGGAATATTGAGATTTGTTCTTCAAAATAATAGCACATATTTCCATTTCTAAATGAGTCATGGCCTATTTAATATTTATCTGTCCTGTGTTTTATTCCTCTGAATAACCCAGGTTAGAGTGTTCATGGTAGCTTATGCTTATAGGTATGTACATATCACTAGCCATAATTAGTTATGTGCTGGTAAATATATTATTATACAACTGATATTCTTTTTTTTTTTTTTTTTTTTTTTTTTTTTTTTTTTAAGATGGAGTTTCACTCTTGTTGCCCAGGCTGGAGTGCAATGGTACCATCTCGGCTCACCACAACCTCCAACCCCTGGGTTCAAACAATTCTCCTTCCTCAGCCTCCTGAGTAGCTGGGATTACAGGTATGCACCACCACGCCTAGCTAATTTTGTATTTTTAGCAGAGACAGGGTTTCTCCTTGTTGGTCAGGCTGGTCTTGAACTCCTGACCTTAGGTGATCCCTAGGTGACCCTCCTTGGCCTCCCAAAGTGCTGGGATTACAGGCATGAGCCACTGTACCCAGCCACCATTAGTCAATTTTTATGATGTAAATCCCCTCAACACTTCAAGCTGTCCCCATGGTGTAACTAACATGGAGTTGGGAAAAGATGTCCACAATTGGCTCACAGGAGCTAGTAGAAATTGGCTTAATCACATGCTTGGCAGAGTTAATATTGGAGTATGGACTGTGTTTCCTTACCAGATCCACCTTCTTTTATATAGGGCTTAAAACCGGGGGTATATGTGCACAGGTTTATTAAATGGATGTATTATAGAATGCAGGGGTTTGGGCTTCTATTGAACCCATTACTCAAATAGTCAGTATAGTACTCAATAGACAGTTTTTCAACCCTAGCCCTGTCTCTTCCTCCTCCCTCTAGTGGTCTCCAGTATCAATTATTTCCATCTTTATGTCTGTGTGTACCCAATGTTTAGCTCTCACTCACAAGTGAGAACATGCAGTATTTGGTTTTCTGTTTCTGCATTAATTCATTTAGGATAATGGCCTCCATCTGCACCCATATTGCTGCAAAAAACGTGATTTTGGTTTTTGATGGCTGTGTAGTAGTCCATGGTGTGTATGTACCAAATTTTGTTTATTTACTACACAGTTGATAGGCACCTGGGTTGATTCTGTTATTGTGCTATTGTGAGTAGTGCTGCGATAAACATATAAGTATGGGTGTCTTTTTGGTAGAATAATTGATTTTCCTTTGGGTATATACCAAATAATGGAATTGCTGGGTCAGATTGTAAGTTTTATGTTTAGATCTTTGAGAAATGACCAAATGGCTTCCTATGGGAATCTCTGCCTTCTTTGCAGTACTCATTCCTGCCTCTGTGACACCCACTTTGTGTCCACATATGCTCCCATACTGGTACCTCACATCCTCTTCTACTCCACAACAATATTTCCATTAGGAAAAAGTTGAACCAATTAGTTGCCTGTTGTAGGGATGTCTGTGTTTTACTAATGAGAGAAAAATGACAGTGAGAATAAGCAGGAAAGGAAGGTATTTCAAAGGTAGAGCCCCATCTCAGGAGTCGTGTAATCATACACACACACAATAATGGATTTTCAGCATTAACTAGACTTGAAAAGGCACCTAGCATTATTGGCCCTTGTCTCCTACAGGTGAGGCACATTTTTATAAGACTATTTTAGTAGAATCAATGCATTAACACAAAGGAGCAACTATAATGCAAGAAACCAGGTGAATGAGATACTAGAGAGAAGTGAACCCTTGTGTTATCACTCTCATCAAAGGCTGCTAATACTTCCAAGACACTGGAAGAGTCTTGCAAGAATTAAGTTGTTTTCATAATGCTGACCTTCTTGTTATTTTATGCTTCAATCTTTACTTTCGTAACATCCCTGCTTCTATATTTCCCTTCAGCCCAGACCACTTTGTTTGTTTCTAGACACTGGCAGGATGCAGAATCCAAGTACTCAGTGTTGTTATTCTGCTGAGGGGTGCATAAGAAACTCTGAGTTACTTCTCAGTACACAGAGCTGTGATTGGTTTTGGCTGTTTTTTTCTCCCTTTAGTCTTGTTTGTCAAACGGAAAAACAACGCTGGCTACTTTCACATCCATATTCAATGACTTGATTTGAGTATTCTTTTAATACTTCATCAGAAAATTATTATTCTCTTCTTCCTTTACCAATGTAATTTTAAGAGGTTTGTTGAATTTTAAAACGTCTTTTTGTCCTATCTCCAGGCTTATATTTTGTCATGAAGAAAATACAGCTCCAATTTGATAATAGAGGTCACTGAGGGATTTATGTTTTGAAATGTACTCTTCAGCAGGTTTTTTATTTAATAATAATAAATGCAAACACATATAGCACTTGCTGTGTGCAAGGCATTGTACCAAGCACTGTGAATATGCTGACTTATATAGTCCTCACAGCAACCTACTTACAGATAAGTATTACTATTTCTCCAATTTTACAAATAAGGAAACTAAAACAGGGAGTTATGGAAATAACAGGTGGTGAAGCTAAGGACCATCTGAGTCCAGCATAGCTGTCTCTAGAATATATGATTTAACTTCGACCCTGTCCATTTTGACCTAAAACAAAAATGATGACCTATAATTTGGCCTATCATACTGCATCACTATAGACATTAAAGGATTCTCAATATTTAGTATCAGCTGCTGTAGTCCTCCTAATTAAGGAATCACAAGGTATCTTGTTAGCATTATAAAGCCTATCCTATTCTCAGAACAAAAGAAAATTTCTGATTAGGAGAGAATCTCAGAAAGCACAGTGTATTTGTTGAGAAAAGTCATTCAAATTTCAGAAAATATTAGAATATTTTTGCAACACTTTTGTTATTTCTTAGCTTCTTTTACAACAGCATGCCAAACTCTACTAACACCAGGAGGAAGTTACAGCTAAAAAGAATGCAACAGCATACCAGGCACATAGTAGCCTCTGCAGTTAGTGTCTCCTAGAGGTTTGTTGAGTGAATGAAATGCATGTAAGTGGAATAACTTGCTGCTCTTTATGAATGTTTGATATTTTATAGCTAGAAGCAGAAAGTGGTTTCTCTTGAGTTGCAGGACATATGATCCCTTATTAATATATACAATTATTTAAGAGAGTTAATGCATTATGCTTCCTTTAGCAGGAATGCATATATTGATGGCAGTTGCACTATATATATGTAATATATACAGTGTATGTGTGTGTGTGTGTGTGTGTGTGTGTGTGTGTGTATATATATAATATATATATGCTTTCATATTAGGTCATAAGGTGCTCTCCCTAGAATGAAACTAGACAAGGAAAACATGCAGCCAGGTGATAAGGTTAGGAGTATGACTGGGATAGAAATCAAAGATACATCTACTAGAAATCAATTGTGAGGCTGGGCCCCATGGCTCATGCCTGTAATCCCAGCACTTTGGGAGGCTGAGGCAGGTGGATCATGAGGTCAGGAGTTCGAGACCAGCCTGACCAACATGGTGAAATCCTGTCTCTACTAAGAATACAAAAATTAGCTGGGCGTGGTGGTGTGCGCCTGTAATCCCAGCTACTCAGGAGGCTGAGGCAGGAGAATTGCTTGAACCCAGGAGGCGGAGGTTGCAATCAGCCAAGATCACGCCACTGTAGTCCAGCCTGGGTGACAGAGTGGGACTTGGTCTCAAAAAAAAAAGGAAAGAAAGGAAGAAAGGAAGAAGAAAGAAGGAAAGAAAGAAAGAGAGAGAGAGAGAAAGAAGAAAGAAAGAAAGAAAGAAAGAAAGAAAGAAAGAAAGAAAGAAAGAAAGAAAGAAAGAAAGGAAGGAAGGAAGGAAGGAAG